>NC_050576.1:169251584-169625959 GCF_011100635.1 Trichosurus vulpecula | reverse complement strand
TAGGGAGAAGCTTTGTAAATTTTATTGCTATAAGCACAGTAAAGGAACTGACACGTCAATAGTAGACTACAGCCAACAGTGAAGATTAAAGCTGTTCCAATCTTTAAATCTCAGTTTGAAGGGCTGGAAGACCCAATTCTTTAGATTTCTATAATGGAATGAAATGTGATAGGCTAGGCACGAGCTTGGCAGAAATATTCAAAATTACTATTCCCAATGGTTTTGAAAGAGTTAGATCTTTTAAAGTCAAAGGAGAAAGCACCAGTGGAAAAGGTAAGATCGAGGTTGCAGGAGAGCGAAGGGATGTGCTTTGGGAAGGCAGGAAAGGATGGGGTAGACGATACAAGTAGTAGAGTTAACTTGGGGAAAAAAAAAAGCTATCTTTTCTTATTCAACAGAAAGGAAGGAAGAAAGGGTGGAGATAAGAGAGGGTTTAGGATGTAGTGAATGGGAACTGAAGGAACTCAGTTCAGTTAGCTCCAATCTTTCGGTCTGAGGTCACTTGCTGACAGCAGGGGTATAAGGTTTAAAGAAACTGTTTCTTGCGGTCGCAGATAAAAGGAACAAAAAGTTCTTCTGAAATACTGATAGCTGCTTCTAAAAGAAAGATCAAATTGCTAGTGTTTGGATAACTTGCTTCCCTTTCCCAAAGTAATAACTTCTCTCCCCTAAATGAAGCATAATATACCAAGGGCCAGCTATATGTTATTATGGGACCTGAATTTAGTGTAAAAAGATGATGATTTGAATTGTGACTTTAGGAAGCCAAGGATATATGTCAAATCAACTGTTATAACCCTAAGTACAAAAGTCATTTAAACATTTTCAGTAGGTGGTTTGTTCTTTCTGTTCTATGACACAGAGAACTTAAAATAAGTATTACCTCCAGATCTGCTTGTTGCTCTAGTTGCTGTACCATTTTCATAGTATTATTCAAAGTAGCACGAATACAGTTCATAGACTCTTTCTGTTCAACAGCAACTTGTTCCAGTTGGGCACACAAAGTCTTATATCGAGATTTCATCATTGACAATTCCTTTAACAGCGTAAGTGGATTTTCCTATATCGGATGGAAAACATAAACAGAAAAGAGAAACCATATTATGTTTAAATAAAAAATGACAATATTCATGTCACAGGATAGCAAATTTTTAGTCATTTAAATGGGTATTTATTCACTACCAAATATATTCAGGATATTATTTAGATATACTTTGTTCCCCTTAATGTGAGAGAAGCCCTGCCTTCAAAGCAGTTATAATGACTTGGTATATACACATGTGTATACATATACACACAGCCATATGCATGTGTATCTACATATAAAATCATACACACACCCAAAAAAACTTAAGTTCTAAAGTCCTACTTGAACGAAACATTATACTAAAAAAGTCTTAACTAAACAGAAGCAAACCCTTTGACCCACGCTGCTACTAGACATATACTCAAGAGGCTGAAGAACAAGGGAAAGGTCTCATATATACAAAAATATTTTGGAGTTGTGATTTTCTGTTATAATAGTAAAAAACTGGAAGGAAAAGTAGGTATTCACTGATTGGGAAATGACTGAATATACTGGGGCATATGAATGTAAAGGAAAAATACTATGGTGCCATAAGAAATGACAATCATGAAGCATATAGAGAAACCTTGTGAGATTTATATAAACCGATCCAGAGTGAGGTAAATAGAGCCAGAAGAACATTTTCCATGATCACAATAATGTAGAGGAAAACATCACTAAAAGATTTGAGTGTCAGCAAATGCAGTGATGAGAAATTGTGACTTCAGAAGACTTGATGGTAAAGGATGCCTCTTGCCTATCAGCAAAGAGTTAACGAACAATAGTAGGTGCAAAATGTAGTAAGAGTTTTCAGATATGACCAAAGTATTGATTAGTTTGCTTGTCTGTATTTATTTGTTACAAGGGATGGTTCTATTTTGGGAGGGGAGATTGCCATTGGGAAGTTATAGTAATGTTTAAAAGAAATCAGTATCAATAAAACATGCTTAAAAATTGATTTACCACCTCAAAAAGAAGTTCAATTGAGGGTACACTAAATGCTACTTGTCACAAGTAAATTTTCTGCCCTTTTTGCAAGTGTGCATGTGAATTGCTAGTTATGGCTTTGCAGCCCTTTTATTAATTCTTTGTTATTTCCCCATATTAGCAGTTCCAAATTGTCAATCTCCTGAGCTTCTAGTCCCAACCACCTGCTACCCTCTTTTGGTAGACTACCTTACCTTCTGCTTTATAAAGGAACTTGAAAACATCCAGCAGAAGCTCAGTCTTCTTTTCTTATTGTCCCAGGATGTTCATTTCCATGTCAATACTCTCATTCCTCCCTTTTAGCTCGGAGGAATAGATTGTTTTCTCCTTTCACTAGCAAATTTCACCATTCTTATACCTCCTCATCTCTGATACTTTAATTATCCCTCTTCTTCAGAATATTCTCAGTTCAAATAGGGTCTCCGACACGTATTAGAGCTGTGTGATCCTGTGCAAGTCTCTTATCCTCTGCTAACTTTGGTTTCTTCAAATATAAAATAAGAGTAATAATAATATCACCTATTCCCCACAGTTATTGTGAGGATAAAATGAGATAATATTTGTAAAACACCTAGCACAGTGCCTGACACATAGTAGGCTCTCAATGCTTGTTTCCTTCCTTCCTTGCCCTTAGCTTCAACTGGGATTAATATCAAACCACTATCATAACTGACATTTATATAGAACACTAAACATTTGCAAAGGATTATACTTGTTATCTAACAGGAGTCTAAGAACTACTCTGTGAGAGATGTCACCTCATAACTATCAGACTGGCTAAGACAATAAAAAAGGAAAATGACAAATGCTGGAGGGGTTATCAGAAAATAGGCACACTGATGTACTATTAGTGGAGCTATTAATTGTTTTATTTTTTTCAATTACATGTAAAAACAATTGTTAACATTCAGTTTTAAAAATTTGAGTGCCAAGTTCTTTCCTTCCCTGCCCTCCCCCTCATTGAGAAGGCAAGCAACTTGAAATAGGTTGTACATGTGCAGTCATGCAAAACATATTTCCATATTAGTCATGTTGTGAAAGACAACACAGACCCCTCCCCCCCCCCAAAAAGGAAATTTTTTAAAAAGTATGCTTTGATCTGCATTCAGACTCCACCAGTTCTTTCTCTGGAGATGGAAAGCATTTTTCATCATAAATTCTTGGATCATTATATTTCTGAGAATAACTAAGTCATTCACAGTTGATTATTGTACAATATTGCTGTTACTATATACACTGTTCTCCTGGTTCTGATCACTTCACTTTGCATCAGTTCATATAAGTCTTTTCAGGTTTTTCTAAAAGTACCCTGCTCATCATTTCTCAGAACATAATGAAACAATAATACATTTTCAATGGAGATTAGTAGGGAAAAATATGGTTGCTATACTAGTAATTAAATAAAACCACAAATGAACATTTTTTTTACTTAGATGCTGATGCCTGAGAATTTTAAAAATAGATTTTATCGATACCATTTTTATACCACCTAGAGTTCACACTGCATCTCCCCTTTCCCATTCATAGAGAGCCACTCCTTATAATAAAGTGTGAAAAAAAGAAGCAAAAAAACTTCACAAAAGTAAACAACATATTTTTAAAAGTCTGACATTATACACAGTGTTCTATAACCATGGTTACCCACTTCTGCAAAGGAGCCAGGTTAGGGGTTAGGGGATATTAGAGAGGAAGGAGGAAGCTGATTTAATTAGATCTGGATGGATGAGAGAGAGAGTGAGTGTTTTGTGGAGATTCTGAAGAAGTCTTTTGGATATGTTCAAGAGCCTCTCATGTTAATGGAGCTGATTTTTTAAATCTTGTCTAATTTCACTTGAGACTATATAGCTTTTTTTCCTTTGATCCAGTTGTGTCATTAACACTACTCTTTACACTTAACAGCTCTTTGGAGATAATGTTTTAGCTCATGAATGCAATGAAGAGAAGATGGAATAATGGGGAGATTTTCCTGACATAACAGGGCAAGAAATGGGAGAGAAGGAACAAAAGGATGTGTGCCTATGAATGGGAATAAGATTGCTTAAGTAAGGTGGCATTAGATAATCAGTGAAAGAAAAGGAGGAAACACCAAATACATACTAACTCCCTTAGAAGAAAGAAGGTAGTAGGGAAGATAGAATGGACTAGATCACTCAACTTAAGAGCTAGAGGAAACTTTTAGAAGATCATGAGGAAACTGAGCCCCAGAGAAATGAACTGCCCAGTTGTATAAGTAATAAGTAATAGAGCTTATATTTAAATTTGGATCCTCTAGTTTCAAATCCAGTGTTTTTCCAGTATAACACACAGCCTTGCCCATACAAATTATGAGGAGCCAACACTGAGCCAAGACAACGAGGTTATGAACTAAGGAGAGTCATAAGAAAGAGGAGAAAGGGAACAGGAAAGAAAAATCGGGCCTACTGAATTCTAAGAATTCTTATGGGTACTTGCTTCCTAAAAATCTCAAGAGTCCTGTCCATCTCAGAGATTGCAATTCTAATCCCCATTATTTCTGCAGTGAGGGTACAATTCAGTACTCATAGGTTTTCTTATTTCTAGATATCTCTAGAAAGTATCTTGTGTCAATTATCTACATCCTGTCATTCTCTGCTACTAACAAGATTATACTGAAGGACACAGCTCTAGAATAATGAACTATTAAAGGAGAAATGGAGTGAAGGATGTTGTCAAAGAAAAGCATGTTTGAAAAAAGAACAAATGGCTTGTACATCTCACTGGTATGCTCTTAATCCTAAAATCATAAATTTAGAGCTAGTAGGGACCTTAGAAACCATCTAAGCCAGGGATGAGGAACCTGTGGCCTGAAGGCCACATGTGTCCGTCTAGGTCCTCAAATGTGGCCCTTTGACTGAATCCAAACTTCACAGAATAAAACCCCTTAATAAAAGGATTTGTTCTGTAAAACTTGGACTCAGTCAAAAGGCCACGCCCAAGGATCTAGAAGGCCACATGTGGCCTCAAGACTGCAGGTTCCCCATCCCTGATCTAAGCCAACCCCCTCATTTTAGAGATGAAGAAACTGAAGCCCAAAGAGTTGAGGGAAGTGACTTGCTTGAGATCACATGGGGTAGTAAGTCAGAGACAAGATTAGAAAACCTCAGTCCTCTAATTCCAGAATCAGTTCTATTTCCACTATGCCTCTCAAGGGAAAGTGAAAAACGTCCCTGTATGTTAGATTAACCTCCTTCGGAGAACTTATTGGAAGACTGGGACAAAAGGTGACTCTTGCGGTACATCGAGATTGGTATAGTACATCGAGATTGGTATTTTTGGAAGGAACATTCAGAATTACAATCTTACAAAACATGGTGTTAATGTGATTAAAGATCTTCCCCTGCCCATTAATCCCCTTAATAAGTCTCAGGTGGAGCTAGTTAAGGGAAGCTTGATTAGGGGAGACTTGTTTGTAGGAAGACCCACACCCTTTTGCTAATTAGGTCAGGAGAGGTGTGAAGCCCTCAGGCCCTAAAAAGGACACATATACTCTGAGGGTAGCCTTAAGCTCTCAGGACTGCAGGAAGAGAGGATGAAGGCAGGAGAACAGCTAGGATTTGTGAGTGAGTGTTTATAGGAAGGCACCAGCAGAGGGGAAGGTTACAGGGGATGGCTTGGCTCCCTACTGCAATATTGCGTTTTAATTTCCTTGCTGTTATAATGAAGTGGACTTACTGGTTTTGGGATACAATTGCTGCTATGTCGAACTGGTGTTATTGGTTTTGGGATTTGATCCTCTGGTGTCTGAATATGTGTTTTACTTCTTCTGTCTTCTATATGGAGAGTTTCTTATATTCTGTGATACAGAACTATACAGGCATATTCATGGTCACCACAGATGTTGTGACACTTGCCTTACAAATATACAAGATCAAATAGCTTGTTACACAGCTGGTATTACCAACAAAATATATGCCATATGATCTAACAGCCACAGAGTAATATCTTATTTCAAAATATTTTTAAACAATACATTTATTGTATGTTACCTCTCCTGACGAATCATCAGGAAGACTTTTCTTGACTTCAAATTCCAGCTTGTGTTGAATGTAATCCAGATCAGATTCTGCTTTCTGGAACTAAGACATGCAAGAGTAGACAAAAAGGTATTAATTTATGAGGCATAAACACATAACCAAAATGTAGCTTGATAGTTTTATTACCCCATTCCTCCCTTTCCCTTAGATTTTTATATGTAATTGAAAGGTCAACACAGAAAAAC
Source organism: Trichosurus vulpecula (assembly GCF_011100635.1). Lineage (NCBI taxonomy): Eukaryota > Metazoa > Chordata > Mammalia > Diprotodontia > Phalangeridae > Trichosurus > Trichosurus vulpecula. The sequence continues at coordinate 169,619,669 of NC_050576.1, read as the reverse complement.
AATGACTGAAAAGATCAAACAATGTGGTATAAGGAGTCACTGTAAGGTTACATATTTTTGTATTTATATATATCCTTTTCCTGTGAACTAGGAAGGAACTCAAAAGTTCCCAAGAAATACTGAAACTATCCAGCTAACTATATGCTGTTTTTGTTGGAACAATACATGGTTAAGAAACAAGCTGTCCCTCAGTCTTTCCAAGTTTAAATCATTAAGTTATGCTGCATGTTTAGGACCTGAAAAAATTTCTGGGCAACATGTTATCAGAATAGACCAACATGGACTATATTATACAAGAGGAGATTATGCCTTCTCTTTTTAAGAGGAAAAAAAAGTTTAAAACAAATTGTTCAGATATGGCAAATAATGTATTATCTTTTGAGGTAGAGGGAATGAGAAAGTAAAAGGGAAGGAGAAAGCTACTTTCCATTGTGGGGACTTAAAGTAAAATTCAAAATACATTTGATAACCAATGATACTCAAACTATTTGACTGTGACTTAACTATTTTTTTAAATAATACTTTAATTTTTTTCCCAATTACACGTCAGGACAATTTTTAGCATTCATTTTTACAAGATTTTGAGTTCCAAATTTTTCTCCCTCCCTCCCCACTCTTCTTCCTAAAATGGTAGGCAATTTGATATAGGTTTTACATGTGCAATCATGTAAAACTTATTTCCATATTAGCCACAGTTGTGAAAGAAAAAACAGATCAAAAGGAAAAAAAACATGAAAAAGAATAAAGTAAGTGAAAAAAGTATGCTTCAATCTGCATTCAGAGTCCTTTATCTGGATATAGATAACATTTTCCATCATGAGTCCTTTGTATTTGTCTTGGATCACTGTGTTGTTGAGAAGAGCTAAGTCATTCCTAGTTGATCCTCACATAATATTGCTGATACAATGTACAATATTTTCCTGGTTCTCCTCATTCCACTTTGCATCAGTTCATTCAAGTCTTTCCAGGTTTTTCTGAAATCTGCTTGCTAATCATTTCTTATTGCGCAACAGTATTCCATTACATTCATATAACACAGCTTGTTCAGCCACTCCCCAATTGATGGGCATCCCCTCAATTACCAATTCTTTGCTACCACAAAAAGAGCTACTATAAATAATTTTGCACATCTAAGTCCTTTTCCCTTTTTTATGACCTCTTTGGAATACAAACCTAATGGTGGTATTGCTGGATAAAAGGGTATGCACAATTTGGTTGCCTTTTGGGCATAATTCTAAATTGCCCTCCAGAATGGGTGGATCAGTTCACAACTCTACCAACAGTCCATTAGTGTCCCAATTTTCCAACATTCTCTCCAACATCGGTCATTTTCCTTTTGTCATTATTAGCCAATCTGATAGGTATGAGATAGACTTACAACTATTATTAACCAAGAAAACTATTACTAACTTGTTTTCTTTTGTAGAGAGAGCCTAGTATATAACGTAATATAAACAATACAAAGTCTTAAAGGGTTGCATGTTACACATGTAGCCCAACAGTTAAAATTTTAGGTATCAACGGTCTGTATATCTGGGAAGGACCTATGTTGCTGGTAGTGCTCAAAAAGGGAAAGCTACTGCTATTGGGGCGGGAAAAATGTTCAATAACTTAATAGAGAAAAAATTCAGGAGATAATAGAAATGAATGTTGTTCCTGTAGCAAGTAGCAAAGACCTAGAAATAAAATTTTGTGTACCCATTAACTGGGAAAGGGCTAAACAAACTGGTAAATTAATAATGGAATATTATTGAACTGCATGAAATCAATATGAAGAATCTAGGAAAACATATGAATTAATGCAGAGAAAGTAAAAAGAATCAAGAGAAAAATATTCAAATATTTATAATGACATCAAAGCAAAAAGAAAGAGAGGAGGGGTGGAAGAAGGGGAAGGGGGAAGGAAATGAAAAGAAAGAAACAATGATCCCTAATCATCTTGACCAAGCATGGCTCTGGGAAAAAGCTGAAAAAATTTACCTCCTTCTTTCATTGCAGAGGTATAGGACTTATGGGTATGGAACACTGTCTACATACACTATTAGACACAAGCTGATATGTTGGTTAGTCCTATTGAACTACTTTTTTAAAACCTATTTTCTTTTAAAATCTTTATTACAAAAGATGGGTCAATGGATAGCGGAGGAGGAAGAGGGATAGATTTCAAAAGTAATCACATAAAAACTAAAAACATCCATAAAAATAAGATCAAGTTTATAAAACAGAATGTCCTTTCCCCTCATCACAAGCATTATCTTTTCTCTTTGGAGGTATGCTAGCCTAACTTGAGCATATAGGTGGCAAATAGGAAAGGGGAGAAAAAAAGAACAGATTCATATTCAACAAAAAATGATGAAACTGCACTAATGAGATCCACTACGAATTCATGTGACATAATCTCAAGTGGGCTCTCACTGATACAAGGCGATGCTTTTACGCCTCCCTAACTAACCCGCTGTCCGACTCAACAGAGTAGCTTTTCCAGATCTTTTTATCCCTCTTCAAACTTCTACCATGGATCACCTTTTCCCAACCTTCTCAGCTGAGAACCTTGCCTCATATTTCACCAAAAAAATTTGAGGCTAATGACTGAGAGGTTCCTCTTCTCCTCTCCAACTTACGTCTCCTAAGATGCCTTCTGCCATTTAATTTCACTTTCACCCTTGTCTCACTTAATGAGACGGCCCTTCTCCTTGTCAAGGCGATCAAGTGATCCCATTCCATCCCTTCTCCAGCAGATTGTTCCTTCTATTATCTCCAGTCTCTCCTTGGCGATTGGTTCCTTCACTACTTCCTATAAACATATTCACATCTCTCCCGTAATAAAAACACCCTTCACTTTGATCCATTCATCCCCATCAGTTATTGTCCTGTATGTCTTCTGTGCATAAATTCCTTTTGAAGGCCTTCTAGGCTTAAGCCAAGCTGGCAGAATAAAAGTAGGGACTCACCTGGGCTCTCCTAAATTCCCCTATAAATAACTTTAACTTTGCAAAGTGAATTCTGGAGTGGCAGAACCAACAAAAGGACAGAGTAAAACAATTTTCCAGCCCAAGACAACTTAGAAGGTCAGCAGGAAATGTCTGTCTCACTGGAGTGAGAATGGAGCACAGTCTAGCACAGGCCATGCCCTGGCAAGCTAGTACTGGGCTGGAGAGGGGACAGGGACTGAACTGGAAGCAGAGAGGCTTCTGGAGCTCAGTCCACAGATGGAAAGGGGTCAGATAACTGAACAGAAGGACATTATAGGGGACCCCTTGCTGGCACGGGTGCAAGACTCTGTTGCACTGCCTGTACATGGTTCCAAGTTGCAATCCCTAGGTGAAAAGAGACACTAGCACATTAGAGCATATCACAGGGCGGTGGGGACTCTGGTCAGAGTTCCAGGGCAGAAAAGAATGTTTATGGTAACTCACTGAACAAAGCACAGGCCAGGAGAACAGTAACTAGATCATTCCATCTTGGAAGAACTGAAAACTTACAGACACCCAGACCTAACTCTGAAAACAGCAGAAGCTTGGCAAAGTGCCCGCTCCAGTCTGGGAGCAAAGCCCAACTTTTAACTTAACTTAAAGTTAAAAGTCAAGAAATAGACTGGAAAAAATGAGCACATAATAACAGCAACAACAACAACAAAAAAGAACATGACCATAGAAAGTTATTATGGTGACAGGGAAGATCAAAACACCAAACTCAGAAGACAATAATGGCAAAACAGCTATATCCAAAGCCTCAAAGAAAAGAATTCATGGAAGAGCTTTAAAAAAAAAGATGTTAAAAATCAAATAAGAGAGGTAGAGGAAAAATTGGGGAAAGAAGTGAGCGATGCAAGAAAATCATGAAAAAAGAGTCAAATAGCTTGATAAAGGAGGCACAAAAAATACTGAAGAAAAAAACACTTAAAAAATGAGAATAGGCCAAATGGTAAAAGAGGTACAAAAATCCACTGAAGAGAAGAATGCCATAGAAATCAGAATTGCCAGAAAAAGACATACAAAAATTCATTGAAGAGAACTCCTTAAAAAGTAGAATTGGCCAAATGGAAAAGGAGGTATAAAAACTCACTGAAGAAAATAATTCCTTAAAAATTAGAATTGGGCAAATGAAAACTAATGACTCCATGAGACATAAGGAAACAATAAAATAAAATGAAAAAATGTAAGAAAATGTGAAATATCTCATTGGAAAAAAACAATTAACCTGAAAAGTACATCTAGGAGATGTAATGTAAGAATTTTTTGGACTACCTGAAAGCCATGATTAATTGAAAGAATCCACCAATCACCTCCTAAAAGAGATCCCAAAATGAAAATTTCCAGGAATACTATAGCCAAATTCCAGAGCTCCCAAATCAAGGACCAAAATATTGCAAGCAGCCAAAGAGAAACAATTCAAATATCATGGAGCCACAGTCAGGATAACGCAAGACTTAGCAGCTTCTACCATAAAGGACTGGAGGGCTTAGAATATGATATTCTAGAAGTAAAGGAACTAGGACTACAACCAAGAATCACCTACCCAGCAAAACTGAGTATAATCCTTCAGGGGAAAAAATGGACATATTTAATGAAACACAGGACTTTCAAGCATTCCTGAAGAAAAGACCAGAGCTAAAAAGAAAATTTAACTTTCAAATACAAGATTCAAGAGAAGCATAAAAAGGTAAATAGGAAAGAGAAATCATAGAGGTTCAATAGGGTTAAACTGTGTACATTCCTACATGGGAAGATGATACTTGTAACTCCTAAGAACATTATCATTATTTGGGCAGTTAGAAGGATAAGTGTACATAGACAGAATCCATGGCTGTAAGTAGCCTATAATGGGATGATATCCAAAATAAAACAAAGGGGTGGGAAAGAAGGATGGCTATGACGGGATATCAAAGAAAATGAAATTAAAGGGTGAGAAAGAGGGATGGGTGAGAAAGAGGGATGAACTTGGAAAAGGAGGAAGGGAGAGTTAGAATGGGGTAACTTATCTCAGATAAAACAGGCACAAAAGTGCTTTTACAGCAGAGGGAAAGTTGGAAGGGTGATGGACAACATTTGAACCTTACTCTCATAGGAACTGGCTCAAAGAGGAAGTAATATACACAATCAGTTGGGAATAGAAATCTATCTTACCCCACAAGGAAATAAGAGGGAAAGATTTTAAGAGAAGTAGGAGAGCTGATAGAATGGACGGCAGATTGGAGGTGATGGTCAGAAGCAAAAACACTTTTGAAGAGGGACAGGGTGAAAGGAAAGAGAACAGGATAAATGAAAAAAAAAGATGGAGAGAAATGCACAGTAATCATAACTGTGAAAAAAATTTCTACAGCAAGCTTCTTTGATAAAGGCCTCATTTCTTGAAAATATAAAGAACTGAGTCAAATTTATAGGAATACAAGCCATTTCCCAATTCATAAATGGTCGGGGCACGTGAGTAGGCAGTTTTCAGATGAAAAAAATCAGTTATATATAGACATGAAAAAAATGCTCTGAATCACTATTGATTAGTGAAATACAAATTAAATAACTCTGAGGTATCACCCTCACTCCTATCTACCACCTCACACCTATCAGATTGGTTGATATGATACAGAAAGAAAATGACAAATGCTGGAGGGGATGTGGGAAAACTGGGACACTAAAGCACTGCTGGCAGAGTTGTTAACTGATTTAAGCATTTTGGAGAGCAATTTGAACTATGCTCAAAGGACTTTAAAAGTGTGTATACCCTTTGACAAGGAATACCACTACTAGGTCTGTATCCCAAAGAGATTAAAAAAAAAGACCATACATAGACAAATAATTATACCTGCTCTTTTTGTGGTGGCAGAGTTGGAAATTGAGGGGATGCCCATTAATAGGGTAATGTCACAAGTGGTGACATATGATTATGATGAAATACTATGTACTCTAAGAAATGACAAGCAGAATGCTTTCAGAAAAACCTGGAAAGACTTACATGAACTGATGCAAAGTAAAGTGATCAGAACCAGGAGAACAGTATACACAGTAATAGCAATATTGTCCAATGATCAACTGTGAATGACTTAGCTATTCTTAGCAATATAATGATCTAAGACAATTCTGAATGACTTACTGATGAAAAATGTAATCCACCTCCAGAAAAAGAACTGATGGAGCCTGAATGCAGATCAAAGCATACTTTTTAATACTTTATTTTTCTGGGATTTTTTTTTTGGTCTGTGTTTTCTTTCACAACATGACTAATATGGAACTGTGTTTTGCATGATAACACATTGTATAACCTATTACAAATTGCTTGCAATGAGGGAGAACTGGGAGAGAATTTGGAACTCAAAATTTTTTAAAAAGAATGTTAAAAATTGTTTTTACATGTAACTGGAAAAAAAAATAGGTCCTCTACAATCAATGTCTCCATTTCCTCTCCTGTTACTCTGTTCTAAACTCTCTACACTCTGTTTTCTGACCTCATCATTCAAATGAATTATTGCATCCAAGTCACTAATGATCTCTCAATTGCCAAATGTAATTATATTTTTATTCATCTTTGACCTCTATACAGCCTCTGACACTGTAGATCACTCTCTATTCCTTGACACTCTTCTTTCTTGGTTTTTTTGGACACTATCCTATCCTCCTACCTATCAACTTTTCAGGCTCTTTTGCTGGCATCTTCATCCAGATGCTGATTCTCAAATACATTTATCTAGCCCTAACCTCTCTGCTGACCTCCAGTCTCTCATCTTCAACTGCCTATTGGATATCTCAAAATAGATGTCTCATAGACATCTTAAACCCAATATATCCAAAACTGAACTCATTATCTTTTCCCCAAAACCTTCCCCTCTTCCTAACTTCCCTATTACTGTTGAATACTCCTAGTCCCTAAGGCTTGCAATCCAGGTAATCATTCTCTATTCATTCCCATGCTCCTTATCCAATCTGTTGCCAAGACCTGTCAATTTTACCTTCTATGTACACCTTTCTCTCCTCTGACACTGCTGTCACCTTGGTACTGGTTCTTCTCACTTCATACATGGACTACTGAAATAGTATGCTTGTTGGTCTCCCTGCTACAAGTCTCTCCCCACTCCAGTTCATCTTCCACTCAAGCTGTCAAAGTAATCTTCCTAAAGTAAAGAGGTAACAATGTCACACACTTAATAAATACCACTGTCTCCCTATAACCTCCAGGGCTGAATATAAAATCTTGAGTATTCAAAGCTTTTCATAACCTACCCTTCCCCTTCAGCTTATAACCCACCACATACTGTTCAATCCAGTGATGCTGGCTTCCTGGCTGCTCCTTGAACAAGACAGGGCATCTCCTGACTCAGGGCATTTTCACTAGCTGTCTCCTATGTCCTCTTCCTTACCATATCTGCCTCCTGGTTTCCCTGACTTTCTTCAAGTCGCAGCTAAAATTCCGCTTCTTACAGGAAGTTTTTCCCATTCCCCTTTAATTCTAGTGCCTTTCTTCTGTTGATTATCTCCAATTTATCCTGTTATAGTTTGTTTATACATAAGTGCTTGCATGTTGTCTCACCCATTAGACTGTGAGCTCCTTGAGAACAAGGACTGTCTTTTGGCTTTCTATCCTCTGCACTTAATGTAGTGCCTGGCACATAGTAGGTGCTTAATAAATGTTTTTGTTGTTGTTCAATCATTTCAGTGCCATGTCCGACTCTTTGAGAACCCATTTGGGGTTTTCTTGGCAAAGATACTAGTGGTCTGCCATTTCCTTCTCCAGCTCATTTTATAGATGAGGAAACAGGCAAACAAGATTAAGTGACTTGCCCTGGTCATAGAGCTGTAAGTATCTGAGGCTGGATTTGAATTCAGGTCCTCCTGAATCCAGGCCTGGCACTCTATCCACTGGGCTACCTAGCTTCCCATTTGGCAGGACTGGGCAACCTCTATTCCTCCCTCTCTTCCCAACTGGAGGTCTTTGGAAGCCAGAGCAGCAGGGTGATCTCAGGGGTGCCAGGATAGCCTGCAGGTTATCAGGCAGGGAACCAAAGATGGTGTCAATATGCAGACCCACCTGCCGCAGCATCTCCTCCTTCATTGGGAGCCAGTGAGCCTGAGTTTGGATAAGCTTTTCTTGAAGCTTCAGGACAAGATCAAGGATCTCGACTTCAGACTTGTCCTTCATTCAGGTCAGGATGTTTGCCTCACAGATCACATACAGATGCAGGGCCTCCAGCTTCAGAGGTTATTTCCCTATGCTGCTGCTGGTATTAGCCATCAAAATTAGGGGACTTTAAAAAGTGCCTATACAGGCCTAGCCAATCACCCTTGAGGACACAAGTGAGCTGGGGGCCAACATGCTCCAGGGTTTTCAGGAAGTCATCTTGGTGGAAAGAATGGATTTGAGTGGGGGAGTCTTCCAGGGAGTGACTGCCCTCTGCAGGGGCATCAGGCTTGTCATGTAGTGCTCCAGGGGGATGACATAACAATGGGTGAGCTCCAAGACAGCCACAGAACCAGAGCACTCTGAACCTTGAAGAACACTTCCTCTGGAGGCCCTTCAACAGCCTCTTAATAGGTGTTTTATCCTTGTGTGCAGGAGGTACAGAGCCCTGGTTTGGTCTAGGGTCTTCAACTTTGGGAGTTTCTTCATCATGCCACAGTTTTTAAGATGAGTTAAAAGTATAATAGTTTTCCCTTGGATTTTTAACTAATGTCAAAATATTATATATAATTGAAAGTCACATGCATTGCACAGTACTTTAAGACTTGAATTATGGTAGATATTTAAACAAACACTTTTCAAGTGGTACTGTTTGTTCTCAAACTATCAAAATGTGTTACAGTTTAGGATTTAGGACTTCCAATAGTATCTGAAACTACCACTTCCATCTTAAGCTTCCTTCAAATCAAGCTATGAAGCAGTAACTTAGATTGATTAAAAAAAAACCAACTTAACACATTATAGCTCTACTTAAAGTTCAAAAAGAATTAACTTATTAACCACTGTCCTCTCTCTGAAGCGAATGGTTTCAGCTGCAGCTAGCTGCAATTTTTAGGTAGGCATTTATAGCATAAAAGGATCCAATAAGAATCAAGAAATAATGCCTGTCCACTAGGAACATTTACATTAAGACCAGAGCAACCAACACTGACAGTTTCTTTGTAATGGATTTATTCTTGCATTTAATTATTGCACTGCTCTTATTATCTCCATTACACTTGTGTTTAGAAAAGACTTCACAGCAGAAGCAGAGTTACAGATGGGCTATGAAGGATAGAACAAGAAGCAACCAGACAGGAAGCGGCAAATTATGCCAGAAATTGGGCAATAAATTGGAGCTAAAAATGGAGAAAGGAAGAACTGTTTGCTTGACTGTAGTTATCTAGTGGACAAGAGAGTAGCAGGAGGTGATTAAAGACACATTTCAATGTGAGCAAAATCTAAATATGATACTGGCAATAAAGTTTATGAAGTTTACACTTCTAGTGAAGTGGATGAAGCTGGAAGTCAGCAGCTAAAACTAAACTAAAAAATGTTAAAGTTAAAAAATAAATACACCAGCTGCACAATCACAAAAATCTCATCGAAGTCCAATGTGACTAATAAGCACTTCTCATTGGCAATAAACTTGGTCAGCAAATAGCTGAGAGAGGCTGAGCACAAGGTTCTGACTGTCTCTTCCACGGTTAACTTGGGCAAGTAGTTCACCTCTGGGCCTTCACTGTTTTGTAAATAAAAGCCATTTAATAAAGGATGTCATCAAGGAAATGTATGACAGAAAAAGATTGGCTAATCACCTGCCAGATGGACAACCAGTGTTCCACTGGTACACTTGTGATGCTGGAAGGTCTCCAACACACTGAGTGGATTAAGTGGTGACCTTCTGGGAAAACACAGACAAGAATCACATAGGATATGCAGGAAGAGATGGGGTGTGATCTGCACTGTTAGAAGCATCTCCCAAATTCATGAGATCACAGATCCATGAATATTTTGTTGGACTGGACCACAGTATCCTCACCTGTAAAATGATAAGATCCAAAGTTTTAGCTCACCCCCTCTGAAAAGGTAAAAATGACAAGAGACAGGACAGTCAATGTTGGAGAGGGTGTGAACAGGCACGCCAATGTGTGGCTTGTGGAGCTGTGACTTAGTCTAACTATTCTGGAAAGAAATTTGGAATTGTACTAAAGGAATAACTGAAATGGTCATACCTTTGACCTATTGATCCTCCATTGAGGTGTATACCCCTAGGAGGTCAATGATAAAAAGAAAGCCTCTATATACATACTAAATTGTTGTTGTTGTTGTGGCAAAGAACTAGAAAAAAGCAGATACCCATAAAATGGGGAATGGCTGAAGAAATTATGGCATACAAATACAATCAAATTTTACTGCACTTATAAAAAATGACAAAAATGACAAATTCAGAGAAACCTGGAAAGATTTATACAAACTGAATCAGAGTGCAGTAAGCAAAAACAGAACAATTTAGACAAGTATAATAATGTAAAGAAAAACAACTCTGAAAGACTTAACCAACTGTGAACAATCTAATAATCAATCATGACTTTAGAAAACTAGATGAAGCATGTTACCTATCTCTCTAGTAAGAAAAGTGCAGTTTCATATACAATCCTCTTTTCCTAACAGTCTGAGTTCAAATCCAGCCTCAGACACTTACTAGCTGTGTGACTCTTGGGCAAGTCACTTACCCTCTGTTTGCCTCAGTCTCTTCATCTATAAAATGTGGCTCATAATGGCATCTACCTCCCAGGGTTGTTGTGAGAAAAAAATGAGATAGTATTTATAAAACACTTTGTAAACCTTAAAGTACTGTACATATACTATTATCATTGAAAAGAAAAATGTTAAAATATTATCATGCTCTAAGAAACTGAATATGAATGATTAATATAGAGGAGCATGATAAGACATTATAAACTGTTGCACAATGAAACAGAATCAGGAAATATAGAGTTACTATCACAATGCAAATAGAAAAAAAAACAAAGCAATTAAAATTGAACGCTGTGAAATTATAATGACTAAGCTTGGCTTCAAAGAGATTTAAGAATTCACCTTACTCCTTTCAGTGCACTAGTGGGGAACTATGGATGTAGAATACTGAATATAATACAGGACTTGATTGATATTTAGTTTTTGCTGAACTTTTTTTTCCCTTTTTAAAAATTCTGTTATTGATCCCACCATTCTGGAGGGCAATTTGAAACTATACCCAAAGGGCCATAAAAATGTGCATACCCTTTGACCCAGCAATACCACTTCTAGGGCAATATATTCCGAAGAGATCATACAAATGGGAAAAGGACCCACATGTACAAAAATATTTGTAGCAGCTCTTTTTGTGGTGGCCAAGAACTGAAATTTGAGGGGATGCCCATCAACTGGGGAATGGCTGAACGAGTTGTGATATATGAATGTAATGGAATACTATTGTGCTATAAGGAATGATGAACAGGCGGACTTCAGAAAAACCTGGAAAGACTTCTATGAACTTAGCTCTCCTCAGCAACGCAAGGATCTAAAACTATTCCAAAAGACTCATGATGGAAAATGCCATCTACATCCAGAAAAAAAAAACTATGGAGTCTGAATGCAGATCAAAGCATACTATTTGCTCTCGTTTTTTGGTTTTTTTTTTCTTTCTCATGGATCCTCCCATTTGTTCTAATTTTTCTATACAACATTACTAATGTGAAAATATGTTTAATAGGAATGTATATGTAGAGCCTATATTGGATTGCATGCTGTCTTGGGGAAGAGGGGAGAGAGGGGGAGAAAATTAAAAACTTATGGAAATGATGTTGAAAACTAAAAATAAAATTGAAAAGTAAAAATTCTGTTATAAGAGAGCTCTCTGCAAGAAGGAAGGTTCAGGGATATATTGGGAAATGTGGGTGATATAAAAACAAAAGTTATCAATAAAATTTTTAAATGACAGGGTTATAAATTATCTCCAAGGTCTTTTCCAGCAGTAAAATTATATGATTTTTGACAATCCCTATTGCAAATTAGCACATAAAAAGTTTAATTTATTTTGTTTTTAAAAATTACATTACAAAAAAAAAGTGATGAGTATGTGGGCTGCACTGAGAGGCATAACTTCTAAGAATAAAGTGTTGGTCCTAATGTACTGTGCTCAGACTCAGGCCAGACTCAGACCATAAGAAGTTTTGTGTTCAGTTCTAGGCACACTTCATAAAGGACACTGATAAGCTGGAGAGCATCCAGAGGAAAGTAATCTCAACATTGAAGGGGCAATTATCTTAACTATATGAAGACTGGATGAAGATGGTGGGGGATGTTTAGGCTGAAGAAATTAGGCCTAAGGGACATGATAGTCATCTTCAAATTTGTAAAAGGTATCTATCTTATTCTGTTTGACTCCAGATGGGAGAACTAAGAGAAAAGAGTATTAGTTGCTAGGAGGCAATTTTAGGTTTGATGTAAGGAAAAACTTCTCTGTAATTAGAGGAATCAAAAAATGAAGTGGGCTACTTTGGGAAGTAGCAGGCTGACCCTAATTGGAACTCATCAGACAAGTGCTAGATTTACCACTTGTCGGGTATATTGTGGGGGCCGGGGGTGGGGTGGGGTGGGAGGGTAGGGGGATTATTTTTCAGATATTGGCTGGTGAGCACCCTTCCATCCAATTCATAAATTTTGTGATTCTGTGGCCTTCTAACAACAGCAAAAGTACAAGTATTCGACATTTTCTTTGATTTGTACTAATGAGAATGTTAGCTACAATTCTGTTTTTTTTTTTTCTAATCAAGGATGATGGCATCTTCTTTATAAGTTCTTCAGCCTGGCCACTGTTCTTTCCAAACACTAAAACCCTATAAGCAATATTGCACTACTCACAGCTATGTACACAGCAGAGACAATATCGATAGGGTTCTAGGATCTGGTAGTATCAACAGGAAATGTATTTTTAAATTACGCAGTAGGAAACTCAATTTTATAATTGACCAATCATGATATTCCCCAAACTGATTAATACATAATAATTCAGACTGCTTAGTAGATTAAACTAATGATACTGCCACCACACTTCATTCAAATATCCCTCTCTGGTATAAATGAGACTCTTGGGAGCTGGATAATTGCCTTGTAAAACAGTGAGATGGCAGTTACTGCTTAATTAACTTTAGTTCTCCATTTTAATAACTATTAGGACCTTTAAAAAAAAACCCCACAGTACATTAAAATTGCTAAAGTAGTATCAAGAAAACCTCACAACGTGATTTAGGAATTATAGTGTTTTAGTAAAGCTGGGATGAAAAGCATCAGTATATATCTTTAGAGAACAAAATTCATTGAAAAGCCTGGGCAATTGGTTTAAAAGTCCATAGAAATAAATTTAGGGAGCCCCAAGGATTAGCTAATTTAAGATCTAACAAGTCTTATATCTTATGAATTACTTTGGGAAACTAATGAATTTTTGTAAATTATAAAGTAATTATCTTGAAAGTCACAGGACAGTTGAGGAAAGTTAGTTAAGAGGTCTGAGCTGTATGTGCTAAGAGTATAATGCATATTTCATAAGCTTATATATTTCATGTCAAGCTTTAAACATGCTTAACATAATGTAGTGCACTGCTTACTAAAGTATGTAGTAATTAACTATGTGAGAAAAGGTGGTCAGGTGGAGAAAATGGGGGCAACATTTGGCTAAGGGACATTTGACTTGGGAACAAACAATACTTATAGCCTTCATAAAATCAATCCAACTTAAAAGTAAATTATAAAACAAAAGTTCAGTGTTTTCTTCTACTGGAACTATGTCCTTCTGCTCTCTCATCTTCCTTTACTGTTGTCTAGGGAACTGAAGCTAATGGCCAAACAAAAAAATGCCCTTTAAGTCCCGCCCCTGGGGGAATACCCACTTCTTTCTTTTTCCCCTTTCCAATGTTAACAATACTGGAAAATCAGTTGTACTCCTCCTTCCCCAACTCTCAGCCCCTGGGTCTCTTCTGTGTACCATCTTGGAAATAACTCCATTCCCAAATCTGAACTGTCAGAAAACCTGTTTCCTCTTATCTACCCCTTATTCCCCTCTTCCATCACTCTAAGCCCAAGCTCCTCTTGGGTTGATATAGGAGGATAGCAGGAGTTTCCCCTGCAAGTTTATGTGTTGGGGTAGGGATATTGTAAGAGAGCGTCTTTGGTTACTGGGATTCAAAGAGGGAAGAGACCTCTCCCCCCTAGAATTTTCTCATAGAAATTATGATGAGAGAGCTAGTTCCCTATTGCTAGAGTACAGCTATGTTACAGATTTGACCCTAGAACCACAGATTAGACAGGGTCATCATCCTTATTTTATAAAGAGAAAACTGAGTTTTGGCAATTTGCAAATGTCACAGTAAACCATGAGAGAATTGAAATTAGAATCCAGATCTGTGGACTTGTTCTTTTTTCTACTATATGAGAATGCAAGTAAAATTCTGACTCCTAACTTGGGAAACTACTCTTTATAAGAAATATGCATTCAGTATTGATAAATCATAGACTGCCTGTAGTTTCTATGTAGCTAATTTTTTTGGGGGGGGGCGGTAAATATCAGCTACAATTTCATCTATGGCCCTCAATAGTCTATTTGTCTGTCTCTCCTGTCTACAAAAGGCACTTTTGTGCTTACCTGAAATGGTAAGCAGTGAGGTACACAGGTGCTAGAGGGCTTCCTGGATGCCAATCAGATAAATGGCGTTGCCAAAGTGGAAGTAAGTGGGCAGAGGCTCCTTCCCACTAAAATTTATAGCCAAGGGGAATGAATTTAGCATTTCAAATCCACAGGATGTATCAAACTGTAGCTAGTTAGCATATGTACATTAGTTTCTACTTGTCTTTGACAAATGATTTTCAATCAAAAAAGCCTCTGTCTACTGGAGCATTTTCCTTAGTTACAAGTTCTCCCTCTTCTCACATGATTAAACCTTTTGAAATGTCATATTCCGTTTTATCCTGTTCTACATGTAAGGGTCAAGAAACTGACAAACCTTTCTGAAATGACTGTGTTCATCTTATATCATTCACCTGTAGACACATTGGAAGAGAGCTGGATTTGGAGTCCGAAGACCAGGGTTCAATTCTCAACACTGCTTTCTATCTGTGGGCAAATCACTTTCCAGGCTAGGTGGTTTCTAAGGTCTCTTTCAGCTCAAAACCCATCACCCTCTAGATCATAATCTCCTCCCCCATCAGAATATAAGCTTCTTGAGGGAAGGAATTATTTCTTGTTTTTTTGTCTATGTATCTCTAGAGCCTAGAACAGTGTCTGGCACATAGTAGGTAATTAAATAATTGTTTCAAAATATGGCCTTAGTAATCATTGGCAAATTCTTGACTTGGTCAACCTAAATGCAAATATCTTATTATGACTCAATAAATCCAGATAACATAGGGGTTAGTACTCATCTTTGTGAACAACTTCTCTGCCTCCATGAGACTCTCATCCAGATTTTATGTATTTTGGTATTTAATCACTTAAAAAAAAACACCCCAAAACCTTAAATTAGGAGAAGCAACAAATTTCCACAGCCAACCATGCTCCAAAACCAAAGCAAAACTATGAGAAGTGGTGTGTGAGCAGTGGATATTTTCCTTACATAAATCACGATTTACAATTTCAGGCAATGGATAGATGGGAAGATGTTTATCTGAAGAGGTAATGTTCATTGAGAATAGTTTTTTAAAACAAGTAAAAACAAAACTGCTAGTCCATACTGGCTCTGAAGGACAAGAATGTTACAGAAGCACTGAAGTCAGATGCCATTTCTTTTTAAAGGGAGTAAATGTAGCTTATCTGCTGGGCTAAGAGGTTTTTTAAAATAGGGAAGCCAACTGATTGTTTATACCTGGGTTATAAACAGATGAAATGTAGGCTACATTCCATGGACTCAACATTCAAGCAGATTTCAGACTTTCTGAAGCTATTGCTACAGGGTTAAATGCTTTTGTTCCTTCTCCTAGATGGTAATAAAGTGCTTAGCAAAGAAAAAAAAAAGAAATATAGCTAAACTGTCTAATTATGAAGTGCTTCAGCAAAACTGGATTTACTATATTTGCCAAAATCTCAAAACTTCAAAAAAAAATTTAAGCATAAGTGATACGTAGTAAGGCAGTGTGCTGGCATTGGAAAACAAATAAGTCTTGGTCCAAGAGGGAAGATGTCAGAATTTAAGAGCAGGTTAAAGGCTTAGAGAAAAGTGGAGCGGTGGCTAGAAATCGGGCCTCAAAGTGAGGAAGGCAGGTTCAAGACCTACTCTGACCCATACTGGCTATGTAACCATGGGCAAGATGCTTAAACTCTCAGGAGGGGATTTAATTTATTCATTCATCCAATTATTTGACTATAAGCAAGGCTTGTAGGCAGAACTGGGGGGTTGGCTGACGAGGTGAAAAATAGATACAAGATGAATATGTCATGGTCACTTACCCTCTAAGAACTTACAATGCAGCAGAGGAGAAAGGCATAAACAAAAAACTACAATACAAAGCAATGACGGGCCTAACAAGAATTGTATTTTAAGGGATAAGGCGAAATGCTGATGTGAAAAAGAGGGCATTCTTGCCTAGGTATCAGAGTGGAATTAAAATCATGTTATAGCTTTAGAAAAGGTGATACACTAAAAAAAAGGAACTATGCCAAATTCCTTCAAAACAAACTATGCTTATCATGGATTCCTCCTGTAGTGCTCCATCTAATACGGAAGCTATTTTTAAAAATTTTAAATTCTCCCATGTTTGTTGCCCTTATTATGTTTGGGTTTCAAAATTCAAATGTAGAGAATGTACTCAAGAATTTTTATACCATAGTTGTTTTATGAATATATTGATACCATATAATAATGTTTACACCTGTTTGCACTTTACAAGTCTTAAAAGCAAAGAAGGCTTACTGAAAGAAGAGTAAGAATGATTGAGTTGCATGGGACATAGATTTCCAAAACTTTTCCCTAATGACTTACGTCAAGAGAAATGAAACAACTTTTTAATGGCATTCAGCAATATTTATCTCATTAAATTATCAATACTGCTAAATTGATCTTTCAAATGAAATTGCATGGTGCAACATCATCAGAATTTTCAGTTCCAAACTCTTAAGTTAAAGTTTTCATTTCTAACCTCCCCCTCCTTAAGCCAAAAGTCTAAATTTCGTACAAATAAATAACAAAACGTATAGTTAACTTGATAATGACATGACAGCAATTTTAGGTACTAAGACAAAAAGTAATGCTACAATGGCTTTTCTTAATCTACATTCCACTATTCCAGCTTTGAGTATATTCCTCTTCAAAAAAATATTCATATATTCATGTTTGGTCCCCTGATAGAATGCAAATGCCTGATGAGTAAGGACAATTTCATTTTTGTATTTGCATATCTAGCATCTAGCACTTAGCACAGTGCCTGGAACATAGTAGGCACTCAATACTTCCAAAATGATAAAATTGCTGCAAAGTATAACTATCAAACCTTTCCCTATAGACACTCTCTTTTTTTATTTCTATTCTTCTGACCTACTATGAAGAAACTATGTATTACTTAAGTGAATCTACAAAAAAACACAATTAATCTCCAAATGGTCACCAGAGCAGGGTTCTACAGATGTCTGACCTTTGAGGACATCGTTTTTTCCCATGTTTTTCTTTTCTACTTGTAAATTAACAACACTAAAACTGAAATTAAAGACTATACGTACAAATTACAGCAAAAGTCAGCAAATTGGAGGATCGTCTCTAATGTATTTTTATCACTGAGTTTCACTTCCAATGAATTGTGCTATTTCTTCTCATTTCACATGTCTATATGAAATAGGTAATATATGTAATGTTACACACATGTAATAATACATTCAGATGAGGTCACTGTCAAGCACGGTTTTAACTACATATACCCCAAAATATTTACAGCAGCATTTTTAGGATAGCAAAGAATTAGAAACAACATATTTGCCCATCATTTGGGAAACAGCTAAACAAATTGTAGTACATGAACATAATGGAATATTACTGTGCTTTAAGAAATGATGAAAGTGATGAATACAGAAAAGCATGGAAAGACTAACATGAACTGATGAAGAGTGAAGCAGAGCAAAGAAAAAAATATACATGATTACAATGCAAACATAAAGAGTAACAACCACAAAGTGAATGCTGCAAAATCATAAAGCAGAAGGGATACGAAAAGACACCTTTGCTCCACCTTTGTAGAACTGAAAAGTTCACGGCTGTGGAACATTAATATATTTTCAAAAATTTTTTGGTGTATTGATCAGTTTTGCTGATTTTTTCCTCTTCTTCCTCTGACTTTAAAAAATTCTCATATGAGATGGCTCTGTGGGCAGGGAGAGAGGAAGGGATGCTAGGGAAAACTTAGACAATGTGAAAACAAAGATAATGTGTTTTAAATAATTTTTAAGCAATAAAAAGTTTAACATTTGCTAGTTACATTTCAAGGCATTTTTACTGTATATGGAACATGCATTTGTATAGCCTTAACTATACTGTAAAAATGATCCCTTTAACTTCCCAGAGACTCAGTTTCTTAATTTGTAAAACAAAAGACCTGCATTAGATGACACCAATATTTCTTTCAGCTCTAGTTCTAATCAGAGGATTTTGTCATGTTAGTGTCTAAGTATAATATTTTTATAACTGTATAAATTTGTTAATTAAAATATGCCATAATAAAAGCGTGTAAAAAAGCATAAATACATTATATAGGAATTTATTCATAGTATCCTTTCAAACAAATCTAGCTCCTTTTCCTACTAAATAAACATATATGTCCAACACATAGGACTTAATAAATTCTTGTTGCATCAGTGTCAGTTAATTTAAGTTTCTCTCACTAAATATTTGGCTCAAAACCTTAACTGGGGAATTGTAGGGAGAATTTTTAAAGTTTTTAGATCCTGAATTCAGATTTTGCAAGGCAAACAGAAAATCTTTTCAGCTTACCTACTTCAGTATTGAGCTAGGGCTTCCATCTATTCATATGCAAACTAGGAAAAAACAGAATTTGCTAAAGCTCTCTCTTAAAAAAAAAATTTTAAAAAAAACAACTTCCCCTAGATTGGTGAACACCTTGTAGTAAATAGATGGAACTTGCTATGATGAAAATAAGAACTTAGTTTTGATAGATCCATAACCACTAATTAAAGGAAAATTTAGAAATATGTGGATTATATTCTTAACCACTGAGAATCATGCCATGGAAAGCAAAATTCTCAGAGAATATCCTTACTGACATTTTCAGAGAGAATACTAGTCTGGATGGACTTCTGATTTGCTCCAGGGTAATATTTCCTATGTTCTTGTGGTACCTCCTTATAAATCTTAAATTATCTAGCTTAACTTTCCAAAGCAACCTTTAAAAAGTTTTGTCTTTTTTAGGAAAAAGAAAAAAACTTGAATAATCAATAGTCATCCCCAAAGAATTAAGGAATAAGGCAAAATAACCTTTTGTCTGCTAAGCAAAGTATTTAAAGTACATTAGCCAACTTGGTCTCTCCATGCATTAAGAGATATTTCAGCATTTTTTAAATATGGGATAGCAAAAAGAGCATTTACCTAGCAAAGAGAAGCCAGATTGAGTCCTAGCTTTACCCTGAGCAAGGCTCTTTATTTCTCTGGACCTGTTTCCTTTGTTCCCTTTCTAGCTCTAAACTTCTGTGAACTATGTATTATAGGAAATGTAGATTTACCTACTAATAGAGAGCCATATTTTGTAATATAACCTTTCCTACTTCTATTTTCAAAACACTGGCTCCATCCTAAAAAGAAAAAATTAAGTAAGCTTTTGGCTGTTTAAAAAGGAATACTGTGTCACTTTTTGTGCCCTTTTAATTAACCTAGATAGTTTCTCCAAGGGTAACACAAAGAATACACTCCTACATGGAACAAATCACAGCCCCTACATTGGTGAAATCCACTCTTTCTCAGACCTTCACATATTCCCTGGGCATAACATCTTACCTCTAGGGAATGGTCACAAATGACTGAATTTCCCTTGTTTTCTAAGTCTCATTTCAGGATCAAATTGAAGTGAGGCACAGAGGGACAACACTAAATACTTTCCTCCCAAACTGGAGATGCCTGGTATCCTTATGTTATTATGATGTAACCTTTTACCTGAGGACCTTAAAAACCTTACAACTCCATAAGCATTGGAGGCAGCAAGATTAAGCAATTGGCTCTCCTTGGTATTTTATTTTCAGACTAACCTTGTGTAAGACCAAAAAGATGTGTATTACATTTGCAAGAGAAATTCATTTCACAGAGGAAAATAAATTGAAGCTTTTTTTCCAAGGTTAAAATCCATTCCAAGATACAACTCCACCCACTGCTCCAATTAGACCATTCGTGAATGGTGAGAAATAAGTCAAAGAAAAGGAATGCAGCTATACTTGAGGCCAAGAGAGGGGGGTTCAGGAAAAGAACAGTATATTTTGGCATTAGAAGTGAAATGGTTTTTCGATGAGCTATTATCATCCCCATTCCCTACAAATGATGTCCTTGGAGCCATGCCCAAGATCTCTGGTATCTTTTAAAGCAGTTTTTAAATGTTATGTAAACTCGTCCGTTAGAATCCATGCCATGAATGTTTCTGCTGTATTTCTCAGCTATAGATATCAAATATTCATAATCTTCCTCCAAAAATAAAAGCACCAACAATAAAAGAAAATGGTACTGTAGTATCATACAAGCAAATATGACATAAAAATGTTTAAGAAATTTCCAGTTCAAGAATTCCTATACAACACATTGAGTTTTTAAATAATAGAGCTCAGTCTGAAATATCAAAGTGTTTCATATTGTTTCAAAATTGTTTCAATATGAAATAAAAACTTAATGTGAAGAACTTATACAGTAAATAGTTTTTTAAAGATATCTGGTTTAGAACAAACATAAAATTCAATGTTAACAAATCAAGAGTAACAAAAGTCAAATTAACAGGATCTATTCAGCAAGGATCTTATTTTAAAGTCTGATAGGAGCTTAACAATACAAAAGCATCCTACTGATTCAGGCCCAGCAAAACTTTAATTAAGAATTTTTAGTTAAATCAGAACATACTCACATACCCTGCTTCTGTGAGGAGGCAAATGACAAGAAAATAAGCTGGTATCAGCGATTTATTTTAAATACAGATACATTTCCAGGATATGTTCTACCATTACTACAGAGTCAGTTTAATTTCCTACATCATGCACAATGAGAGATGATGCTTATTTTATTATATACCTAAAAGCTGTAATAGACTCATGCGTAACTATGTTCTTACATGTGAAAGTGCTCATCTTTTTTAGTGTTTAAGTTAATAAAACATTTTAAGAGAATTTTTAAAATGTTTATTATGAGACCAAGGAAGGCACTGTAAAATCTTGAATCATAAAAGTAAATTACATTCAATATGCTAAGCCCGTTAAGGGATGAAAATATAAGTTAATCAATAGTCAATAAACATTTATTAACACTACGTGCCAGACACAGTGCTGAGTGCCGTGGATACAAATAAAAAAATAAATTCTCTGCCTTCAAGGAGCTTACAATCTAATGGGTAAAGTTATTTTCGATATCCAGTCATGTCAGACTCTGGGTGGCCCCATTTGGGGTATTCTTGGCAAAGATCCTGGAGTGGGGAAGGAGGGGATGGAGAGACAACACACAAAAGAAAGCTAAAAAGGAGGGTGGGAGGTGGGAGATGATTAAGGAGCAAAATAAGTACAAAATGAGTGGGAAATGAGAAGTCTCAGGAGATGTCAGTCCTCTTTCCCTCTTTAAATGGAGTTCCTGGCTCCACCCAACAATCAGAGGGACAGAGAATATGGATGAGAAGTAACAAGACTGACTGATCTTACAAGATGATATTTCCCAGTGTGGAGTTGTAGACAGCACAATGACGAGAATGTATACTAGTGAGTTCTGAGTTAACAATAAAATTAAGGAATCAGGATATTTGAATACTTTAGGTTGGAATACCATAAATTGTTAAAGGAGATAGATTATTATACATAAAAGAGGAATAAGGTTAATATTTCAGAGAAAAATATCAAGTAAGAATTTTTCGGTAAGAGTCTGTTAACAAAAGTCTGCTCATGAAATAAACATTCATTCTTGAAACTAATGAAAAAAGAGGTATGGATTCAGTAACAAGTAGAAAGAATGTCAAAGCTTTATAACTGGAGATATTAATAACCATGCTCATTTAGCATTTTACAGGTATCAATCATGACAGTCTATTATATTTAAATGGAGAGATGTGTGATAGTGAAAAGCACACAGGCCCTGAAATCATATTGCTTTTTGGTTTAATTCCCACTGTTACTGTTTGACCTGGTAGGAGTTACATAACATTTTGAAGCTTCAGTTTTCTCACCTGTAAAATAGGATGCATTAACCACATTGGACGGCTATGAGGAAAGTACTCCGTAAACTAAAAAACTAGGAACTATGGGATGATAAAACCATGCCAAACACCTGCAATTTGTTTTTTGAAACACCAAAGGAAATTCCAACCTTTGACTTGATAGCTGTCTTAGAACTGCCCAAGGTATGGTACAATGGAAAGAACATTGGCTCTGAAGTGGGAGGCCCTGGGTTCAAATCTCACCTCTGGGGTACTACTTACCCGTGCAATCTGAGTTACTCTGAGACCTTTCTGGGCCTCAAATTTCCTCATTTGTAAAAGGAGGGTTTGGATTAGATGGCTTCTGAGGTCCCTTTTAGCTCTAGAGCTATAATCTCAGGTGACTTGTCCAGGGTCTCACGGAAGATTTGAGCTCGTGTCTTTGACTCCAAGGCCAACACTATTCATTATGCCCCAATGTGTTGTAAAAATGGTAATGATAAAAATTAAAAGGAATCATTGACACATGTAGCAGTATTTTTATGTCATCCTATGGATATTAGCTATTTCACTGCCACAGTGACATTCTTATAACACAGGTCTAACCATGTCACTCCACAGATCAGGCAGATCCAACACTTCCACTTGTCCTAGGATAAAATACAAATGGCTCTACTGGGCATCAAAAGCCCTTATGAATCTGGTACTAGTCTATTTTCCCAGATTCAATGCTTTCTTATCACACACTCTTCATTCTAGCCAAAGTGGTTTACGTGTTCTTACAGGCAGAGTGTCACCTCTTCAATATCGGTGATTTTATCTAGGATGTACCCAACTTCTTAGAAACCTCAGCTTCCTCCAAGCTAAAGTGCTAACTCCTCCAAAAGCCTAATCTGGATCCCTACTGTTGTAGATTCCTAATCTAGATCCCTACAATTTTTTGTTTCCTCCTTAAGTCTAAGAACTTACTTTGCATCTTTATTTGTTTAGTTATTTACTCCTCTGCGCTCCTGCAGTTACCTAAAACAGACCAAGCTGGGAGCCATGCTTGGTGAATGAGATCTGCTATCCTTGTTTGTTTCTAAACATTACAACATTGAAGGTAATTACTTCATTTTTAAGCTTTTTATTCTAATAGTAGTGAATAAAGGGTTGGAATCAGGAAGGCCTGGGTTCAAATCCTACCTCTACATATACTATTGTCAAGTCACACTAATGTGGGCCACACAGTGATTCATGAAACAAAGATTGTAGGATGTTGTTGTGAATATGCATGAAAGGTTTTCACATTAGGTCCTACATTAATGAAATCACACCAAAACTTGTTTTTATAAAATTCCATCACCATAGACTGTCAACTTAACAGTCTTTCTAAGAACCTTTGGGATTTGCTATAGCTATCTAGTTCACCTTCACTTTTTAAATTAATCCAAAAAGAAGAAAACTGAAAACCTAGAAAGATTTATACGAACTGATACAAAGTGAAGTGAGTAAAAGTAGGGGAATAGTGTACCATACTGTACACAGTAAGAACAATATCGTAAGGGTGATCAACTGTGAATGACTTAGCTATTCTTAGCAATACAATGATCCAAAGGACTCATGATGAAAAATGCTATCCACTTCCAGAAAAGAATTAATGGAGTCTGAATGCAGATCTAAGCATACTATTTTTCATTTTCTGTATTTTTTTCTCCCCCTCCCCCCCGTTTAGGTGTGTGTCTTTTTTCACAACATGACTATTAAGGTAATATGTTTTACATGATCAAACATGTATTATATCAAACTACTGTCTCAGGGAGGGGGGAGGTAAAGGAGGAAGAGAAAAAATGTAGAACTCAAAAATGTTTTTAAATGAAATGTTTAAAATTATCTTTACATGTAACTGGGAAAAAATAAAATATTATTTTAGAAAAAAAGAAAACTGAACCCAAGTTAAAAAGTACTCCCCAACCCTTACAACATTAGTTTAGTTTAGTTATATTTAGTTTAGTTATTTTAGTTATTACAGATAATCATGTATTATCTCCTACTTTGTTCAACTCATAAGCAGAAATCTGCCAATTTTCTTTACTAATGGCATACCTAAACTTGGAACTAATAGTCCCAATGAAATCAAATGGGCATGACAGAGACTTTTTTCCCTCACAGAAAGCAAAATAGTCCTGACTTGAATTAGAACATGTGAGAACCTCCCTGAGGGAAACTCATCTGCCTTTTTTTCCAAATTATCAATGTTCTCAATCTGCCTAAAGGTCTAAGTACTACATAGAAATTAGTTAAGGACAATTATAATGAACCAAATCAGAAATTACTTCATAAATGCTTCACTAATGGCTTTCTATTGAAATGTCTCGATACTTTGAGAAGTGATTTTAAAATATTTAACAGCTAAAGTTGGTAAACTGAGTAATATTCATCAATTGAATAAATTCCATCCTTCCTACAGGCTTTCAGGATCAAGAATTTGATGATTTAGCTTAACTCGATATTTTCATTTGAAGTCTGTTAGTATATGTTTTACACAGTGGTTCCAAGATTGATGGTTATGGGTTGGATTTTTTACAAAGCTAGTCTTTTGATATACTAAAAGGTGCTGGCTAGAATAACTAGGGTTAAGTAAACTGTAAGTCTTGTCAATACTCAATACCAACAAATCCAACAATCCAACAAAGTTAATTGATCATTGAGGCAATTACTTGAGTTCACAGACTTTAGTTTGTATATAAATACTAATAAATTTAAAAATATTATTATTTACAAGCATGCTACTTAAAATACTTTGAGGTTCTTAACTCATATTTTGTTTGTTGTAAGTAATGCAAAATAACGATCTTTCTCCCAATCTTGGATTCTTAAATGAATGTGAATACTCCCAAGAATTAGAATAGTAGCTTTTCACAGGCTGAAAAGGAAAGGTTTATAATGAACATAGAAAACAATTCATCTCAGAAAAATATTCAACCAGTAGTTGTTAAAAATCAAGTTTCAAAACTTGTTTGAATACAGATTAAGATTATGGTACAAAAAAAAGAAAAAAAGATTATGGAGCAATTTTCATAATAATGAAGTGATGAAATACATTTATGGAAGCAAAACAAAGTCTTTTTTACAATATCCCGGTGTTTAGGAAGGTGACACTTTATAGACTTACAAATTAAGTTCACCTTTACCTTTTTCTGCTATTAAGACAAAGTGTCTCAATTAGCATTTTTGTTACTCTTTAGAACAAGTTTGTACAGAATTAATCCATACAAACATAGCTTTCTTTGAGAAAGTTACCAATAACTTAGCGAGACTTTAGATGTAGAAACATTCTTTCCAAAATTAAGTTTATAAATACATAAGAGTCTAAAACACAGTTTTAAATTTAATATTTTAAAGTTATACTTTATATTTAAATTTTTAATATTTAAAGCATTATCACAAATCTCAGTAACACAAAATTATAATTTCATCCATCGCAAATGTCTTTCCAGTACAATTAGGAAGTATACAAATTAAGTGAAAATTACCCACAAGTTTTGAAGGAATCATAAGTCATAAGGCAAGAATCAAAATATTGCTGTGTATTCTGCTTTCAGATGCTTTGACAATACTATTGCACTGCTAGCTGTAAAGTACAGTAGTGCAATAAAGTCAGAGCATTCGTTAGCAGTATTATCATAAGAAATAATATAGAGAGAACACGGAACACCCGTTGAGGTTTTAAAGGGTATATAACATTTACAGTAAAGTTGCCATTTTGAAATGAAAAACCCCAAAATACCATCATCATGATAGCCCAAACCAAAAAAAAAAAAAAAAAAAAAAAAACCAAACCACCTCAATGTGGATAAAAATTGGACTCAAATGCCAACTTGGTTATATAATACAATGACCTGTCCACTCAATAATAATGTCCTATCAGAAGCACTGTTTTAGAGTGGAATTAAAAAAAAAATGTCACAAGGGATCAAAGTACACACGGTAACTACCACTAATGAAAGTTGTAAAAAAAAAAAAAAAATTCAGTTCTGTTAGGATGTAAATTAAGCGTGACTGAATACTATACAAAACAACCTAACTAGACTTTTTGCTCTCTATTGCAATGAAACTCCTTTTTAAATACTAAAAAACCAAATGCATAGTTAATACCATTAGGATGCACAGTTTTTTCATATTCCGCCTACCTTTCCAGAAATTCCTGCAGAACACTGGACTTATCATCTCACCTCTTTTTGTCTTAAGAGTCTGGTGAGAGTAATCAATAACGTGTCCCTTTGGTGTAAGCAACAAAAACAAGTGATAGTCTCCTTGGCATTCAATGAGTCAATGTGTATTAAAGAGTACCTTGTGTTACTACTCTAGTCAGTTACACCTTTTTCTGTCTCTGAAGAAATTTTAATAATTTTAAACATCTTTCTCTCTACCATTCCTGCCACATTCCCCTCAGTTTTAATAGTAGGAAAGCATATTCATTTCCCACAAACTTAAGTAACAAAGTAATGGGCAGGAGACAAAACTGGTTTCAAGTAACTGTCATCTACTTCCTTTGTTTAAGGGTAACTAACCCAATTAGAAAGCTGAAGAATCCATTCAAAAGGCAGCTGTGGGAGCCCAGAAATGTGACAGGTATCACTGGCCAATGCCCTTTTAACATTGCACTGCTTCTTGTGCAGGATCACTAGTAGTACAACATAAAAAGGGCACTAGACAAATACCACTCAGTCAATAAGATGTCCAATCATACTAAAGAAAAAAACAGATTAATGAAATATCAAATATTACTGTGCAATATGCACTACTAGTTCATCCTTCCTGCTACTCATTTCAAATAACAAATACTTTTGTAATCATAATCAACAGAGCTAAATCTTACTCAACCTCCTCTTTATGGCACATCCATCTGTATATATGTAGAATAAAATCTACTCAGCAGAAATTTCCTGCATTTAATAGTTAAATAAAAGGGATAAAATGGTTCACTATTACATCAGGAATGATCACTTTCTTTAAATCTCACAGCACACAAAACAATGTTAACACCAATATTACAAATGTTAACATCCATTATTTTTACCATCAATTACAAAGATCAAGCCACTTGCTATCCAAGTCTATGGCAAAGCCTTTCCTCCCAAGAGTTAATACCAAATCATGAATACTATGATTTTTCTTTTCTGAGGTTATCTGCTAATTAGACTAAGTTATTATAGTAATTTGAAGTAAAAATTCCAGAGTTTTACATAGTAAAGTTTTACATAGTAAAGTATTATTTATTTTTAGCATTATAGGAACTAAAACATTTAAAACCCATAATGTTTCTCAAGATTCACATTCAAAACCTCTGGAAAAAAAGGAGCACCATTTTTAATCAGTTACATTATTTCATCAATAAAAAATACTAAAAGGCTTGAAAGCAAGGATACATACAATTCCACGGACTCCCAAATCTTATTTTTCAGATTCTATAACTCAATTTAAAAATATACAATTTTCAAGAAATTTGAGGGGAAAAAAAATCAAATAAAATATGATCTTCCTTTCCTCCTCAATAAATAGCTACCCCTTCCCAATCCTACCCTCATAAAAAAGTTTTCCTAGATAAATCTGTTCCACACAAATACTTAAGACCTTGTACTCTAATTTAGAGTTAAAAAAAAAAAAAGGATTAAGACATATTGGAACTAAACCAGTGACCATTAAAAATGTAT
The DNA here is from genome assembly GCF_011100635.1 of Trichosurus vulpecula. Lineage (NCBI taxonomy): Eukaryota > Metazoa > Chordata > Mammalia > Diprotodontia > Phalangeridae > Trichosurus > Trichosurus vulpecula. Next base: position 169,591,644 of record NC_050576.1, on the reverse strand, counting down.
TACTTGTAACATCTAGCAACAAAAATTCAGTAAAAATATCTACTCTGAAGGCCAAAATTAAGGGACATAGTTTTAATATGTATGTCTGTTGACAGTATTATTAGATGTCTTAAAAATATTTATTACATTCTTGGAAGAATTTACTAACCTAAAAATAAAGTCTTAGTAAACAAGCATTTATTAAGTGCTTACTATATGCCAGGAATTCAAAGAAAGGCAACAACATTGTATCTACCCTCAAGGAGCTCTAAAAATAATAATGCCAAAAAAGCTTGACACTGTGTTTGAAAAGTATATTAAGGACTGCCTCAAACATCCCTATCCCCAAGATCTGGGTGAGAAAAACTAATTTTAAGAGTGTTACAGAAAGAAATTAGAAAACACACAGACACCAAACACTGGAAGTTGTGCCATTTGTAAAATAGAAAACATCACGCATTTATAAAAAATAAAATAATAACATTACAGCTAAGCTGTTAAATTTCTGTACCTATTTGATTTTTTTTTTAAGGCAGCTGGCTTTACTAACTACCCTGTCAGATTCAAAAATTTTAATCAGTATCTTGAGTTTAACTACTTTTAAGTGGATTTATCCCAGAAAAGTTAAGAATGATTAACACCATTCTAAAGCATAAACAATACAGAGAGGTTAGAAATAAAATACCATGCAGGAAAAAAGTTTAGCACAGAAAACAACATTTATATTTATAGAAGGCAAGAATTTAAACTTTAGCAGTATAATTAAGCCATATCCTCTATTGGAAACCTGAACTGAGACAATTTCAAGCTGTATGTGAAATATTGCTTATATCACTCATGAACATTCATCTAATGAAAATGCCTAACAGTTGAACCGTTGTCAGGGTTTACTAAATATACCCTTGAAATAGTACAGAAACATATGTAATTCAGTGAGGTGACTAATCCACAGTGGCAGAATTAACTTACCAAAACTTACCTATTTAAAAACTTACAAAGTAGTTCCTAGGGTCAATTATCGTGGTTTGGGGCTCTTTTTAACTATGGCAAATTCTTTAACAATTCATACCTTCAGTAGGAGAGGTGCTGAAATGGGTAAAGACTAGACAAACAAGCCTGTACTAGCTAAACCAAATGTTGCAGGGCTGTTTGTAAGCCTCAACTGCTTCACCTTTAGTGATTCTTCTGCAACAGTAAGATTTATCTCTGTAGAGTCCTTCAATAAATGTCCCTCATAGTGCAGAAATTATTCCACTCTTCAAAGAATTTACTAGTTCAATGCATGAAAAGCACAACTGTTTATAAAACAATTACATAAGATAAAATTTTCACTTTTTGACTGCAAGAAAATAATTTCACGAAGCTAGAAATAAACCTAAATTAATTTAAATGGAAAAGGACAAAAAACTAGAAAGCTTACGCAATGCCTCTGATTGGAAATCAACCCACTGCCCAATACAGAACCAAGGAAAGGGAAAGTCCTTCATAAATACACAAAGGATGGTAAAAATATACCTTCCTGGAATAAAAACAACTTAAAAAGTGATAACTTAGGAAGAAGTATCACAATTACACCAGGATGGAAATAAAAATCAATAGGCACCTTTTTTTTTTACAAAACATAGAATAAATACTATTGGGCCCCCTCAAAAGAGGTTAGATTTTTTTTTTTCCCTGTGCCAAATGGCAGCTTTACCCTATAAGCAGAAGTACTGGAATGAGCAGGGTTTCACACTTCGGTCCACATCATACATACTTTTTTTTCATCTTTATCCCAAGGCTTTCTACTACTTAATCTCTTCTTATCTCATGCTAGGTTCTCTTGCTCACAGACATCTTCTATCCCAGTATCCGCTCCTTTTTCCACTTCCAACTCCTCACATTCTTCCAAACCACACCCTAAGTTTGGAATAGTCTATTCTTTTCCATCTGCCAGATTACTTTTCTTTCTATAGCTTCTCAAAATTTATTCAAAGGAATCTTTTCCTGCTCAGCCAAAGGCTTCTGTTCTAACAATCTAATCTCAATCACCGACAGAACCCTGGGATTCCCTGCCCTTGGTCTTTGGGTCTTACCTATTTTAAAGTTGACTCAATTCACACTCAATAAGGATCTACAATGGGCTATGTTAAGTGCAGCCATAAGTATCTCATTATGTGCTGCGGTACTTGGCTGTCAGCGTTGGTGTTTTCTAAAAGTTTAGTAACATCACATTCTTATTAATTGGGAACTGAATAAAGTATTCATTAGCTGATAGAGCTTTTATGTGGAAAAGTAAAACTGCTGTTTCGTTTCAAAAAGAATCTAGTATGTGAAAAAAATCTCAAAACCCACTAAACTTGGCTGCATTTTTGACTACAGCATAAATCTGATAAAACTCATCTAATTCTCACTACCAATATTTTTGAAAGTTTGAGAAACGACGGAAGAACAATAACTCAAAGAACGGCTTTCTAATTATTTGATACAGTAATTATTCAAAATTAACTACCCGGCCAGTGAATATTTGAAAGACTGCTGGAGATAGAGGATTAAAAGTTAAAACAGTCGGCGCCACTACACCTCCCACCTTAGTCAAGGCCTCAAGTTAAAATACCTTTGTAACGCTCTAAGCGGGCTGCAAAGGGGATGGGAGACAAGGGAGAGAGGGGGGCGGGGAGCTGCTCCTCCCTGGATCGCCTCCCCCACCCCCGCTCGTGCCAATCAAGGCGTCAAAACGAAGCCTGGGCAGCTGCTCCGAGGGGGCAGGCAGCACATGCACCCAAACTGCCGAAGCAGCAGCACGGAGAGACGAGGCGAGGCGAGGCGAGGCGAGGCGAGGCGAGGCGTGGCGTGGCGGTCGGTGGGGAAGGAAGGTCGTCTCTCCCGAGAAGCTCCCGGTGGAGGGGGGAAGTGAGCGAGGGGGAGGGGAGTTCAAGCCTGGAATCCCCTCCCCCCAGTGCACAGCGCACCCCCCGCCCCACGGGGAAGTCAGCCTGAGAATGAAGACGGGTACCGTGGGGGAGGGGAAAGCGAAGGGAACAAGGAAATGTGGGGAGGGGGGTGGGGAGAGGGGTGGGAGAGAGGAAGAAAGAGGAAAGAAAGGGAGGGCGCCCAGAAAGGGAGGGAGGGAAGGAAGAAAGAAAGGGCCTCTAGCTTGGCCCCCTCCAGCCCGCCTCAGAGACCTCCCCCTCCACCCCAAAGTTACCCCTCTCCTCGGCGGGAGTTGCTTCCAATCCAGTCCCCTCCCTCCCACTCCTGGTGATGAATGAAATCGACCGACGGGGAACGAATGGTACGACCCGCTCCCCACCCCCCACCCAGCCACGGCCGGAGGGAAGGAGAGTGCCTTCCACTTCCCGCCGTCCAGCACACGCCTCCCTCAGTCCCTCCTCCCGACGCGGGGCAGGATTCGTGAGCAGATCCATGAGCTCTCCTCCCGCCCCACCCCCACCCCCGCCCCCTCCAGGGGGTGTGTGAACTGAGCAAGCGGAACGGCCACGTTGGAAATAAATTGGCCTACCGGAGCCCCCCTGCGGGAGAATAAGTGGTTCAACCCGAAAGACAATCCATGCCCCCCCCCTTTCCGGACCCCGATTCTTCCCACCGCCCCCCTCACCCCCATAACGTGTGAATGGATCAACCCCGCCCCTTCTCCAGGCACACAGAGACCGATCCATTCACACCTTCTAGGGGGAAACCCGGGACGCGGGCTGCACCATCTGCCCCCTCCGGGAGGGGAGGGAATACTCGGGCTACACCATTCATGCACCCCATCTAGGGAGATGGAATTCCACGGCCCCGAATCCTCAGCATCTCCCGCCATTTCCCTCCCGCGTACCCCGGATGTAACTCGTTCCCCGCGGCGGTTAAACGGGCCCCGGCGGTGGCGACTCCCTTCGGCTCGGGAGGAGGGAGGGAAATCAAGTATCGGTGCAGCCAGAGTCCCCCAGAGTTCCCAGATACTCTATCGTGCTTTCTCCTCCTCCTGGTGAGAGGAGTGCACAAGTCCGTCTCCTTCGCTTTGCACTCACCATCACTTCCAGCTTAGTGACCGCCGCCTCCATGTTGAATAGTTGACATTCCTCAGGCGGCGACGGCGGCAGTGGTTAAGCCCTCGAACCCAAACGATGCTAGCACGGAGCGTCCCCATTGGACAGCTGTCACTCAGCGCGGCTCATCCATTGGCTTTCCCCTCCGCCACCGCCCGCCCATTGGAGCCTGGGTCCCTCCCTTCAGAATGAAACAGGCCCTCCTGTTGGGTGGAGGTACAAAACGCCGCAACCGGATTGGGTCCGTTCTTCAGTTTTTCTATTGGTTGTTCCTACTTTCTACCTTCAATTTTATTGCAGAATTTCAGCAGAATCAAGCTTCTGAGTGGTAGACTCGGAAGAAGCGCCAACCAATCAAACAAGAACTTCCATAAGCCGCTTTGTGAAAGTGGAGACACCCCCCTACAACCTTATTCGTACAAAAAGCGCCACTACTTAGATTGGCCAGGAAGTCGGGATGCATTATCCAATCACGAAATATCTTCTCTTCTTTCCCTAGCCGGAGGGTTAATTGAGTAGAAATGTTGACTCTGATTGGCCGGTCTATGCCAAGGGTTTAATTTTGAATTCTCTTAGATGCTGCAGCCGGAGAGGACATTGCCCAGACTCTGTTTACCTCCCGGAGCTCTTATACTAGTAAGTTCGGGAAGATCTTCCCTTGTTTTTCCCAGGACCGAGGCGCTTGGTGCTGCTTTGCGTCTTTTCCCTGCTTGCAGAGGGAGGCTAGTTTGAGTGGGAGGGAAGAGAGAGGGAGGGATGAATTGCGGGAGATAGAACTTGGAGACATCATAGGAGGATTTGTCTTTTTCTTTGACAACACTTTTCTGCGCGTGCGTCCATGGTACAAATTATCTGGGATTATTCAGTTTCCCTTTGCACAATCGCGGCAAAATAAAGTACCCGTGTAGTACACTTTGCTGTATCCTGTTCGATTCAGTCCACAGCGCACCTATTGGGTGCCTCCGGTGCGTACTGGGGGAGCTAAGGAAAAGACTGACACACCCGTGAGTTAGGGAACAATGCAACACGATATAAAAGATTAAATTAAATATAACTGAACGACAAAATTAGTGGTAAGTGGTGAAAAGAGACTTTAATAAGCAATGAGATAAGCTTGGGAGGAGTGGGTAGCAGAACAAAAATAGTTTTAGTAAATTTTTTTGTTTGGATCCGACCTGTGATTTCATCCATTTAGGGTACCGAAATTCCTTCCATCAAGGCGAATCTGTAACTTGTACTTTTAATTACATGGGGGGCTGGGTGATTTTGACTTGTCCATAGTAGCATAACCAGTATGTGTGTTTGAGATAAGACTCAGCCTAGGTTTTCCTAATTCCAAGGGGACCTTTTATCTGACCATACTTGCCTTTCAGTGATATTAGCAATGTATTGCATAATACACAGATTAGATTCCTGTATCTCTCTTTCTTAAAGCACTTTGGACTCTTTCTTTGCCTTTATCACATTTCACCTGTCATTGTTATTTATTCCTAATTTCCAGAGTGGCCTTCTATGGGACCATATTGATTCTCAGTGATAATTGCAAATATATTGTATGATACACAGATTTGCCGCCTGTATCTCTGTTTCTTGTAGCACTTTAGACTCTCCTTTGCTCTTATTATATTTCACCTGTCATAGTTATTTATATGTCTTATCTATCCCATCTTAGTGTGTTAGCTTCTTGAAGGCATGTTGTGTTGTCTTGACCTTGAAAGAAGTGCCTAGCATAAAATCTAACATTTCAATCTTTAAGGTAGAGGTGGGTTCTTAATCTTGTGTCTTGGACTTCTTTGGTACCCTGGTGAAGACTAAAACTTACCTCGATTTGAAGGAAATGCTAAATTTCAGTTAGTGGTTAAAGAAAATAAAGATGGCATTTTTCTTCTCCTTCCAAGTTCATAGATCCCCCGAAATCTCTCTATGGACCTCTTTGGTCATCTTTGGACTATTTGTTAGAATGAGTACTTCCTCCACTGTCACAGATCACAATCTTTCTGACTTAGTACTAGGTAGAGTTAGCTTGAATAAACACCCTCAAGAAATCACAGTATCAATCAGTCAACAAGCATTTATTAATTGCCTGCTATGGGCCAGGTACTGTGCTAAGTGCTAGGGATGCAAAGCCAAAAACGAAAGGCTTTCTTCTCAAGGAGATCATATCCTTTAAAAAAGGAAGGTACCCAGGTTTCTAATTTAATTCTACAAACATTTAAGACCCTACTGCTTGCAGAACATAGGTTAGAAGCTGGGAGAGATGTAAAGTTTAGATAAGACCAGATACCTTCTGGTATGGTGGAAAGAACACCATGAACCCTACTCTGACCATGCTTTCCTCGCTCTCCAACCTCAACCTAGTAGTTAGAAATTTCAACTCTACATTGTCCACTGCTCTTCAATGCTTTGCCCTCATTTTAACCCCAGCTTTAGATTACTCCCTCCCATCTTCTACCTCCACTGCTCCTATTCACAGTCGCTGAATGAAGCTGGAGAAAGTCCCACAAATTTGCTGAGTACTTTACAAATTTAAATTATCCAGACTCAAGTGAACCTTTAGTGCAACTAGGTTGTCCCTTTATTCCTCTCTAATTGATTCATCATCTCACTCCCCCAGAAGCTATTCTAAACCACTTCCCTCTCCAAGCCCCCAGGCCTTTTCCTCCTTCCTTTCAACTAAGGACCTTGCCTCTTTACTGAAAAAAAAAAAATTGAGACTATTTGACTTTAGCTCCTTTTCTCATTCTCTTAATTTCAAATTTCCTTGACATCTCTCACTTTCTCTTCCTTTTGGCCTCTATACCAAAGAGGTAACTCTTTTCCTTGACTAGGTCAACCCCTCTACTTGTGCATTTGATCTCATCCCCTGCCATCTTTTCCAGCAGATTACATCCTCAACCATCCTCTCTCCAACTTCTCTCTATCAACTGACTCCCTCAGTATCGCCCTCAAACATACTTTCCCATCTTTAAACAACCTTGTTCAAGTCGTTTCAGTTGTGTCTAACTCTTTGTGACCCTGTTTGGGATTTTCTTGTCAGAAATACTAGTGTGGTTTGCCATTTCCTTCTCCAGCTCATTTTACAGATGAGGAAACTGAAGCAAACAGGGTTAAGTGACTTGCCCAGTCACATAGCTAGTAAGTATCTGAGGCTGGATTTGAACTCAGGTCTTCCTGACTCCAGCCACTCTATCCACTACAGTACCTAGCTGCCTTTATTAGATCTTATTACCATCCCCTAAAGCAATCATCCTATACCTCTCCTCCCTTTCTTGACCAAACTTCTCAAAAAAAGTTGACTGTCCTCCCTGCCTCCACTTCCTCTCTTCTCACTCTTCAACCTTTTGCAATCTTTTACAATCTTGGCTTTCAGCCTCATCACTCAACTGAAACAGCTCTCTTCGAAGTTACTAGTGTTATCTTAATTGCTCATTCTGATGGTCTTTCCTTAGCCTGAATCCTTCCCAACCTATCTGCTGCATTTGACACTGCTGGCTACTGTCTCTTGCTGTATTCTCTCTCCTCTGGGTTTCGTTACATTCCTCTCTCCTGATTTGCTTCTTGTCTGTCTGACCACCACTGGGTCTCCTTGGTTGGATCATCCTCCATACCACATCCTTAGGTGGGAAGTAACATCTAACCTGTGTTTTGAAGAACATTAGACATTCTGTGAAGGAGAGGTAACAAAGGGGTATGTCCCAAATGGGGAGGACCATTTTGCAGAGGAATATAGGTGGGAGATGGAATGTCAGGTACAGGGAACAGCTAGCAGGCCAAAGCAATGGTTACCTCTAACCTACAGAATGAGCCTCACTATCGAATTATATAGACCTTTTGTTAGGAAGTTGCACTGAGGATTTATAAAAATTGCCGACCTTTCCCTGTCCTCCTAGATCACAATATATATTCCTTTAACTGGTATGGTTTCTGGTTTAAATAATTGCATTGTAGCATCAGAAATAATCCAAAATAAAAGACATTCATAATTCACTGTGTAATGTTTTATGGGAGGAAAAAGTACTCTTGAGAGTCATGAAACAATGAGTTTTTGTCCCAGGTTAGTGATTTGGATCCCACCTGACCCATGAGTAGGATTCATGTCTGTCATGGGTTCATGAAATGATTTTAGAAAAGATGGCAATTGTAAATGTTTAATGCTTCTGGGAAAATATGCTCCTTGAGTATGAGGGTTACTCTGCAAAATTCCTCGTTATGCTAAGGACATAATAGAGTAGCTGGGTTTGTTTTTGAGACTTAGTCTCCCTATCTCACCCAGGATAGAAATGCAGAGGCCACATTCTGTTACTAATCAGCATGGAAGCTTTGACCTGTACAATTTCCCATCTCCTCAGGCAGCCTGGTGACCACCTCCTAGACCCTGCCCCCCCAACAGCTAAGTGATCCCCCTATGCCAATGAAATTACAGGTTCTATTCTTATCTTTATTACTAATAACTAATAATACTATAATTACTAATAAATATAATTTTGGGGGGTAGCAGTCAGGATTAAGTGACATGCCCAGGGTCACATAGCTGGTAAGTGCCTGAGGTCACATTTGAACTCAGGTCCTAATTCCAGGGCTGGTGGCCCTGTTCCCCATAACTATAGTTTTTTTTTTTTTCAAGTGGGATAATGCTTTCTATCCTGAGAAAAAGGTTACAGTGTTTTGACCGGAAGAAAACCAGACTTTCTTTCTAATATAGGTTCTGCCACTACTTAGCCATGGACTTTGGGCAAGTCACTTAACCACTCTATCTCTCAGTGTTCTTATATATAAAATAAAGGGCTTGGTTCTTAACCTGGGATCTATGAATTATGTATCTGTGTGTGTGTATGTATGTATGTATTTGATAACAGTATTTTGATATAATTGTTTTCATTTATAATCTCTACGCATTTAAAAACATTATTCTGAGAAGGGGTCCATAGGATTCACCAGCCTACCAAAAGAAAGGAGTCCATGTCACAAAAAAGTTAAGAAACCTGGGATTAGATGATCTCTTTTAGTTCTCAAATGATTTCATCCTACATCTGAAAACTCTCTCCCAATTCCCCATATGTACCCAGGGAGATCATAAAAGTAAGGTGAGTTTAAACAGCTTCCAAATGCCTTCTTTCAGAAACATGAACAAAAAGTACTTTGTAATTCACAAACTATGAATGCCATATATTCAGATAGAGTGATGAAGGTATACAGCCATGTTTTCGTTATAGGCAAATGACAATCAGCACCTGTGCTGAGTTAGGTACTGTGCTAAGTCTTGAGGATACAAATACAAAAGTGAAATAGTCCCTGTCCTCAAGTGACTTACATTCTACTGTATGAAAATGATTTAATATTTTATTTTTTCCCAATTACATGTAAAAATATTTTCAACATTTGTGGGTTTTTTTAAATTTTGAGCTCCAAATTCTCCCCCATCCCCTTGCCTCTCCTTGAGAAGGCAAGCGATTTGATATAGGCTTACCGTATGGAAAAGGAAACAGTATCTTATAGACTACTCTGTTGCAAATCACTTGAAACATCTTCCTCCCCTTTCCCCTTTCTAGGATTTCATTGGCTTAGGTACAGGTTCCTCCATCCCTGGCTTAGGGAAATCCCATGAAGGAAATTCCCTCCATCAGGAAAGATAGGCACCGGCTCTGCTTTTCTAGTCTTAGAGAGTTACCTGGGGGCACTGAAAGCCCTGGATCACACAGTGTTGGTGGTAGGCCTTGGACCTTTGTTCTTGCTGGCCTACTTTCTATGTCACCACTGCCTTTTGATATTTGTAAGGTAATAAAAAATAGAGCTTCTCCAGAACAATTTATGTGATAACAACATTGTTATGGAGAATCAACTCTGAAAGCTTTCTTAGGAATTCTGGTCAACACAATGACCAACTAGGATTCAGAGGACTCATGATAAAGTAGCCTACTTACCTCCTAATGGAAAGGTGATGGGCTCAGAATGCAGAGTGAGACATTTTTTGGGACAGAGCCCAGTGAGGGAATTTGTTTTGCTTCACTACATGTTTGTAACAGGGGATTTTAGTTTTTTCTTGCTTTCTCAGCAGGGATGGGGGAATGTAGTGGGAGGGAGAGTAGGCAGACCTTCATTAGGAAAAAAATTTAAAAATCACAACTCACAAAAGAATTAATATAGCTACAAAGGATAGCATGCATCATATTTTGGTAAAAAGAGCCCTGGATTTAGAACCATGGAAGAGGGCTCTGCTACTACTTTACCTGCTGAATTTTTGGCAATTTGGCAATTCCCTTAACCCCTCTGCTCTCTGCCCCTCTGTAAAATGGGGGGAGGGGAGTTGTCTATTCCACCTCTTTGGTCCTTTCCAACTCTAAATCTATGATTCTAAGGAATAAAAAAGAAGATAATAGCCAACTTCATTTAAATTACTATAGGTCTTTCCATCTTAAAATCACCTCCACCACCCTGACCAACACTAGTCACCCTCCCCCATGACCCTTATTCAGTGTAAACCCTGTAGGGATTCCAACACAGGCCACTAAATAATGCTGCCTGGGCAAATCAGGGTGGGTAGCTCTGACACAGTATGTTTCTCTTAAGAAAACTTAACCAGCTAGAATGATATATATATATATATATATATGTATATATGTATGTATATATGTATATGTATATATATGTATGTATATATGTATATATTTGTATCTCTTTCCTAAAAAGATCCTTTAAAAATGAACAATAACAACAAAACCCTGAACAAAAAGAGGAAATACTACTCCAGGACAAAAAGAGTTTATGTGCTGGTTGGGAGAGGGAAGGTGGGAAATTGTCACATCTGTTCTTGTACTTAAAACCTCCCAAAGGGTATTCATAATCACCTCCAAGCTTTAAGTTTTACTCTGTGCCTTGAAGATGGGAATAAATTCAAATACCACTTTCCTGTACATCTTCCAGGGCTCCAAGAATAAACCAGGGTGGGTCATTTACTATTTTAAGCCTGACCCTCTGTTGCCTAGCAAAATGCTGATAAGCAGGCCTCCCTCTTTCTCCACACCCCCACCCAGTAATAGCTGTTGGTGCCCACCCCACCTAACCCCACTTCACTGCCACATTGCTGCCTTTGGCACTTGCCCCCTCCCTGGTTTCCCAACCCTGGCAGAGAGCTGTGTGAGCCAGAAGACAGCTGAAAGGAGAACCAAGTGTAGAGGTGCATACCAAGTGCCTGGAGTCCCCCAATAAACAAAGGCAGAATGAAAGTATGTAGTCTAACAGCAGGTTGTTCCAATTCAAACACAAGTGTGGAGGGAAGGAGTCCAGGGTTTTGGTCAGAAAAGGAGGGGATGGACAAGGTTATTTCTAGTTCTGCTACTCACTTACTTGCTCATAAACCCAAGTGACTTCTCTCCTCATCTTAGGTTTGCCCAGTTATTAGAAGTTAAGTAGTTAATAATAACAAAACAACACTCTAGAGTTTCCAAAGTACTTGTGACAAAACCCAGCAAAACTCTTTGGGAGCTTAAGATCACAACAGCTAGCATTTATGTAGGTTGGTAGTGCCTTTTATATATCTTATCTCATTTGATCGTCACAACAACCCTGTGAGGTAGATGCTTTATTATCCTCATTTTATAATCGAGAAAACTGAGACTGAGAGAGAGTAAGTGACTTGTCCACCATGTGTCTGAGGTAGGATTTGCACTCAGGTCTATTCTGATTCCAAGTACCTACTCAAGCTATTATTCTAACTAGCAGTCCTTGAAGAGTACTTTTGCAGTAGTAAGTTTAAATTTCTTGAGTAAGTTCCCTGAGTTTCAAAGCACGAGTTTTCTAAGAAGCACGTTGTTTTTAAAATGATATTTTAAAATAAATTTATTTAAAACTTTGGAAAGACACCAGGTCTTGGATCTGGTTTGATTCAATTCTTTGCACAGTTCCAAATTAGAATTATAACTTACAAAGTAGTGATCAATAACCATGCAATCAATAAGCCTTTCTCTGCACATGGACCATAACACAAGTGTTGTCATTTTCTTCAGTTTATGGAAAAGATAGTCTTGAATAAATAAGGATTTGTTAAGTACTTTAAGTGCAGCTAGGTGGCAGAGTGGATAGAGTGTTTGGCCTCGATTCAGGAAGACTTATCTTCCTGAGTTCAAATCTGGCCTCACATACTTCCTAGCTATATGACCCTGGGCAAGTCACTTAACCTTGTTTGCCTCGGTTTCCTCATCTGTAGAATGAGCTGGAGAAGGAAGTGGTAAACCACTTCAATATCTTTGCCAAGAAACCCCAAACAGGGTCATGAAGAGTCAGACACGACTGAACAACAACAACAACATAAATGCATTTGGGATACAAATACAAAAACTGTGACCTTCCCTGCCCTCAAGGACCTTACATTCTAATAGAGGGAGGCTGCACATATAGAGTAGAGTTGACCCAGAAGGATATTTTAGTTTGGAAAGTTTCAAAGCTGTTGAGCAGAGCTATAACGGAACAGATTGACACACTCTTTCCTGAAGCAATGACAAAATTGGTTTGATTATGGTTCCAGACCTAGAAAGAGAGAATATGGTGCACAGATCATCCAGGTAGTTTTAAGTCCAGGGACTAAAGGGAAACGTGGCTAGAGCCAGGCCTGGATGTGGTGAACAACTGAAGCAATCAGCAGTCAAGATTGACCGAGGAGACCTAGTGTGGGAATTCTGGGCATGAAAGACAAAAGTCCTTCTGGACGTAAAGGCACAATGGGCAGAAGTCAGAGGAGTGAAATCCACTTGGAGAAGTAAATAAAAGCTACATAAGCAAGATTAGAGACCAAAAAAGCCAGGACTTTCCTCCTTCTCCTTCCTTTCCCCACTAACCAAGAGTTTAAATCTCTGTCGACAGTTTCTCCACAGAAAAAATGACCAAGCACAAATACCGAAGAAGAAGGAAGTTGAGAGCTAGAAGCAAAATGTTCATCAAAAAAAGAAAAGCTAGTTCCTCTGATCCTATTCCATCTCTTCTTCCTCCTTTCCCTCATTCTTCTCCTTCTTCATCTTCAACTCTACCTCCACCTGCAAGGTAAGCCCTGGTGCAGGGCAGAGGAAATTGTGGGTATTTAGTTAGAATTTTGTTTTACTTAGGAAACTGGTCAAAGTTCAGGGCTTTCTGTCTAACTGTACTAGTCAATGGGATTGGATAAACCACTTTGGGGGGGGGGGGGGCCTGGATAGAGAGAGCTAATAAAACTGACATCTACGAGACAGGAAAAAATATGCACTCTCAGCTTAAAGGCAATTTTTGGATGGATGGGTGAGCCTTCTAAAAAGAATTACATCTCTCTTTTCCCTTGTCTTCCCCACCATACCCCCATTCCCTTTAGATAGCCTCTATGTTTATTCCACTGCCAATGTACAGGTAATGGTATCTGTCTTTTTATCTGTAGAGGAAGGGCCCAGTGCTGGCACTCTGCACCCAGCACTCATGCTATGTGATGTGGCTCCCTTAGCTTAGGGGGCAGTTCCGGCAGCATAGCTTTGGGTTTCTTTTTTTTTTTCCCCTACAGGATAATAGATGCCTCTCTCACAAACACATGTTGTGGCCAAAGTTATCCAAAATTAGCCTGGAGCAAAACATTTTCCAATGTGAAGAATCTAATGAAGTTCTTAGCAAAGAGGGTGTGGTCCTTCTGTTGGTATTGCCAGAGCAGTATTACACAGGTATGATTTTGACTGGCTCATTCCTAGTTTGCCCTATATGTATGTATTCAGGCAAATGACCCTCTGAGATCTTGATCATATGACATCACAATGTGAACTGTGAAGTTTGGGGGGCTTTCAGTTGTAGGATAACATTTGGTATGTCAGGCTATTGTCTTGTTTTACTTTTGGCTGCATCCTTCTTCATGCCCCTAGGATTCAGGCTTGTTTCTTTCTGAGTTTTAGAATTTAGAGATATTGAAAGACCGCCTATTTCCATCCCGTATCTACTTCCGGGAACTCAGCCTGATCAGACAGCAGGTTGACAGGCTGGAAAATGAATTCTACAAGCTCCAGGAAGCACTGAAGGTCAGTAACAAGACATATATCTAAGACAAAATTTCTGCCTGTCGTTTGCAGAATTAGAGCTATTGTCCCTTTCAGATTTTAGGTAATGGAACATAACTATACTCTCAGAAGATACTATATTCAGAATAAGTAATCTAGTTCAATTCCCATCTTTTTTTTTTTCATTTATCAAACATTTATTTTTTTTCCCTACCACCCCTCCCCACCATTGGAAGAAAAAAGAAAAACAAAATAGACCCCTTGTAACTAATATGTACAGTCAAACAATACAAAGTCCCATTTTGGCAATGCCCCAAAATGTATCTACTGCATATTTAGGCCATCCTTTCTCTGTCAGGAGGTGGGTTATATCCTTTTTCTTCAGTCCCCTAGAATCATGGTTGGCCATGGCATTGATCCAAGTTCTTAAGTCTCACAAATCAGTTTCTATCCTTCTATAATTTCCCAGTCATAGCTTTGGGTAATGACTTTGGCTAATGACTGGGCAGTGACTCAGTGAGGCAGTTGGACCATCAGTCCATCCGTAATCTATTTCCAGGCAGGTAACATTAAGCTCTCCTGCTGAAAGGGAGGAGGTGTGACTAACCTTAGTCAGCCAACAACTTCAAATATTTATTAAGTGCCTACTGTGTTTGAGGAAATGTGTTTTACCATCAGTCACTGCATTGATGAGAGTTCTGAAGCCTTTTGATATTATTTGCCTTTACATGTAAAGTGTTCTCCTGGTCCCGCTCATTTTTCTTTGTACTAGTTCATACAGCTTCCTCAGTTTTTCTGAATTCTTCATGTTGAACAACACTTACAGGATAATAATGTTCTATTTCATTCATATTCTACAATTTGTTTAGCCATTCCCCAATTGATGGTGATAACTCTCCTTACAATTGTATCTCACAAAAAGTGTTGCTATGGATATTTTCTGCGTACTGGGACCACTGTTTTCACACACTCTTAAAAATGTTCTTTTGTGACATTTTTCCCCTCAAGCCTGCCCTTGATTTTCATTTTAACTTGATTTCATGCATGAACAAATTGCAGGAAAAGGAGGGAGTTCTGGAGGGTGGTATGGTCTATCTCTAGGGTTGCCTCTGGACCCCAGGCCCCAGTCTGAGACAGTCCTAGTCTCAATGTCTGTCTGACAAACAAATAATTTGTACTCACTGACCTGAAGGAAGCCTCTGCTGTTCTACCACAGTTCCCAGAATTTTTAACTGGAACTGAAAATAGCACATCTCTAAAATGAGGGGGTGGGACCAGATGATATCTAGGCTTCCCTTTCTGCTCTAATGTTCTCTGGTTCTCTAACAATGAGCTACATGACATCTCTTTGAAATCATCCCCTGGCTCTTTGTGTACTTTGTCCCACCCATCCTGGTTAAAATTTTATTAGATATAGTTAAGTTATTAGCTTCACTTGGGCATTTAACCATCTCAGCACTAAATCCATAATTAATAAGATAAGCCATGTCTGCTGGTAGCCATTCTTAAAACTTTAATCAAAGCCTCTAACTAGGCCAATCTGCCATTCACTTGCTAAATCGAATGAGATAATATTTATAAAGCACTTTGCACAGTGCCTGGCATATCATAAATGCTATGTTAATTCTAGGTATTGTTATTATTATTAAATATAATCTCTTTTTCTTTCATGTCTCACAGACCCCTGGCTCAGAGCATTCTTCTTGCCAGGACTGCCATAAAACATTTCTCTTGAGAACTGAACTTCCAGAGGACCTTGCTCAAGCTCAAACCACTATTGGAGAATCAGCATCCATACTCCCACCCGTGACACTGCGACCTACGGTTCTCCTTCCTCCTCCTCCTCCTCCACCCCCTCCACCCCCTCCGCCACCCCTACCACCCCCACTACCTTTGCCTCTTCCAGTCCACTCAGCATCTTTGTTGCTCAAAAAAGCCAACAGCACAAAAACACTTCAGGTATGAGGCCATGACACTGATTTCTTTTTTTCCCAGCAGTGGTTACTGGTGTGATTCATGCTAGCTGTTTTGGCCTGGCTCACAAAGGACATAGCCTTTTGGGGGGAGCTTACTCCTGGCTCAAGGTTCTCTAGCTTTTTAGATTCAGAAACTTGATTTTTTTCAACATCTGTTTAGAGGTGATCACATCTTAAAGGTTTGATCCACATGTTTCTTGCCCTTATACAGCAAAATGCCAATTTATTTGTCTACCTGGAGAAACAGAACTTCAGAGTTGAATGGAATAATTCTATTGGTTGGTCCCTATATTCTCTCTCCGGGAGAAAAGCCTACTTAAGAACCAAATTCAGATCAGACCTTTGCCAGGTAATGACAGAGTGAAAATAAAGAGACCTGGATGTTAAGGGATAAATGTTGTCAAGCTATGATAATCTGATGTACCCTCCTTCACTGTAGTGACATAATGGTCCAGCCAAATAGAATGTTCGGAGGTTGCGTGGTACAGTATAATGATTACTATATTGGAAATCAGATTTTCATGATTAGAAACAAGTTCTGGTCCTGGTTCTGTCATTTGTGACCTAAAACAAATAACTTAGTCTTTCACTGCCTCAGTTTTCTCATTTATCAAAAGATGACATCTGCTTTACCTTTCAGGGTCTAATTGATCAAATGAAATAATGTATGTGAGAAGTATTTATAAATGTGTTAATATTTTGTTGACACTGAAAATTTTTTTGTTATTCTCCACTATACTCTTCACCCCCAATGAAACTCTCCATCATAACAAGGAAAAACAGTTATAAGACACATTCCTTTTGTTCTTCACTTTTTTTTGGCAGTGTATACAACATTCCAAATCTGTAGTCCTCACTCTGTACAGAGAGGAACAAATTGTATGAAAATCCTTTTTTAGGGGCTATAGAGATTAAGGTATTATCTGCTAGAATGTAAGTTCCTTAAGGTCAGAGGTTGTATCCTACTGATTTTTGGATTCCCACAAAGCCTAGCACAGTGCTTGCACAGTGGAAAGAACACTGAGCCAGCAATCAGAGGGCCTGGGTTCAAATCTCACCTCTGATGATTACTAATAGGTATAACTGTGGGAAAGTCACTTAACTCCTTTGGCCTCAGTTTACTAATTTGTAAAATGAGGAGATTGGACTGGATAGTCTCTAAGGTCCCTTGCAGCTCTAAGTCTATGATTCTTTGATTGGAAATACCCTTTTAAAGTTTTGCCCAGTGATGACCTTGATGTTAATTCTGCTACTTCTATAATCTAGCACATTGTGGGTTAAATGGTTTGGGGTTGATAGCCTTGGAACCGAGGCATCATTTGAGATTTTGATTCCTTAGGAAAATTCATTCTGAATTCAAAACCCTTCTGAAACAAAGCATGACTTATTTGGGGCTTCCCAGCTTCTTGTATAAGAAAACAGTGGGGGAAGATACAGCAAAGCCTACAAAGACAGAAAATATTTTTCTGCTGGCTTATGTTCCAGGGTACTTCTTCTTTCCACTCTTTATTTTCTAATTACGTGTCTGTATTATGGGACTGAAATAGAATTTCCTTGATTCCTTGATGTTTTCCTTCCTTTCCTCCCTCCCCCTTCTCCTTCTATCTCTCTCTCTATCTCTCTTTCTCCCCCCTTATCCATCTCTGTTTCTGTCTCCCCTCTCCTTTCTCTCTATCTCTTTCCCCCTCTCTCTTTGCTTCTCTGTCTTTCTTCTTTTCTCTCTCTCTTTTCCCCTCGCCCCTTTCCTCTTGTCCCTCTCTCTGTCTCCTTCTCACTGTCTCTTTCCCTTCCTCTCTATTTCTCCCTTTCCCATGCCCTTATCTTCCTCTCTTTCTTCCCTCCTCTCTGTATCTGTGTCTCTTTCTCCCTCTCCCCTTCTCCTTCTCTGTCTCTCTCCTCTCTGTATATTTCTCTCCCTCCCTTTCCACCTCTCTCCTTCTCCTTCCCCCCTTTTCTTTGTCTCTCTTGCCCTCTCCCTCTTTCTGACTCTGATTCACTCTCCTTATCCCATATCTTTCTCTTTGTCTCTATCCCTTTCCCATTCTCCTCCCTCTTTCTGTCTCTCCTCTCTCTTCCCTTTCTGTCTCTCTCTCCTCCCTCTCCCTTTCTGTATCTCCCTTTCCTTCCCTTCTTTCTCCCCTACCTCTGTATCTTTCTCCTCACCTTTCTCCCTCTTTCTCCCTCTCTTTGTCTCTCTCTCCGTCTTCTTTCTCTCACTCTTTCCATCTCTCCTCATCTTCCCCTCCCTCTCTCTCCCTCTCCCCTATCTTCCACTCCTTCCTATCCCCTCCCTTTTCCTCTTTCTCTCTCTCTTTCTGTGTATTTGTGTCTCTCTTTTTCTCACCACTGCTCAACGATCCCTATTCAATCTGCTGCTTCCTAATTGCAAACATTCTTGGTTTACTGTGACTTCAGTTGCTTCTCTGGGTCAAATGTAGGACATCAGATTGTATGTGCCCTAGATGTACATCTTCTTACCTGTCGTTGTTGTGACACAGTGTCCTGTAGAGACAATACAGGCAGTTTCAAGGCAAAATCTCAAATTTAATTGGAATATCAGAGTGATGGTTCTAGCCTCCAGCTACTTTTGTTCTTGTGGCTGCTAAGGAAATGTTGTCCTGTGCATTCCAGCTACCACTGGAGCCTTGGAATCAGATCAGTATCTTTTCAAATGCCATATTATCATTCACTTCGGCACCAAGTCAAGTGAACATCTCATTTTTGGTCAAGCAGCTACTTTTGAAAAAACTCTCAGAATAAACACGAACTCCTGCTTCCATCTTGCTGCTGAGATGTAACACAGACCTAAAAAACCAGCTGCGTATGGCTTCTACTTATGTTTGGCAAATCAGACCTTTCCTTGTGTTTTTAGGCTGCACCATTAAAACAAGATGTGCCCATGCATATAACTGTTAAAGATCTGCTCACTGTGAAGTTAAAGAAGACACAGAGTTCTACTAGTAGGAGTACGGTAAAGTAGCCGTGACCACACTCACTGTCCCTTCCCTGTCAACATACACACACACACACACACACACACAGAGTTTCTGCTCTCAATCTAGCTATCACTGGATTAAAAATCAACCAACCTTTCCTTATTCATTGAGGGCATAAAGGGAAAAGTATTTTGTGTTTAATCTCAGTAGTCTGAATCTCTTCGTAGAAACTATTTAGTTGCTATGGTAACTTAAAATACAGTTTTATCCACTAAGCATTAGATCGATTGTGCTGGAATGCCTAAAGATGCACTGCTCTACATTCAAACTGATTAGTGGGGTAATTAATGCACCCCACACAAAATAGACCTGCGATAACAATTTTGTTTTGATATATTTAAAATTAGCAAAATTATCTTTCAAAATGTTGATGATAATTTTTCCTTTTATATTTAAAGATTCTGTCATCACTGAAGGAAAGAAAGCCACTGATTACAGTCTCTGATCTTCAGAGTATCTCCCTGAAACCTCAGTCCAGATTTCCATCAACTCACATGACAAATGTGATAATGTAAGGACCTGGGTAATTTTATACTGTAATTTTTTTTCTCATCAATGGATTCTTTGGGATATAAGCCCAGTAATGGAATCTCTGGTTCAAAGGATGTGGACATTTTAGTCAATTTATTTGCTTATCCAAATTGCTTTCCAAAATGGTTGTACTACTTCACAACTCCACCAGCAATGTATTAGTATGCCTGTCATTGCACAACCCCTCCAACATTGACTGTTGCCATTTTTTTTGCCAATTTTTGCCAGTTTGCCATTTTTGCCAATTTGTAGAGTGTGTGGTGAAATCTTAGGGTTGTTTTGATTTGCATTTTTTTGTTATTAGTGATTTGGAATATTTGCTTCATGTAGTTGTGAATATTTTGTAGTTCTTTTGAGAACTCTCCGTTTATATCCTTTGACCATTTATCTATTGGTAAATGGCTATTAGTCATATATGTTTATTAATTGTTTACATATTTTAGATACCAAACCCTTATCAAAGAAATTGTATACAAAAATTTTCCCCACTTGACCTTTTTATCCTATATGCATTAATATTGTCTGTGCAGATGCTTTTCAGTTTCAAGGCATCAAAGTTAAATATTTTATCTCTTGTAATTGCCTCTATCTCTTGTTTGGTTAAGAATATGTCCTTACCCATAGTTGTAAGAAGTATATATATGTGACCTGTTTCTCTTCTAAATTTTTTATAGTATGACCTTTAATATTAAGGTCATATATCCAGTTAGAATGTATTGTGATGTTGTGGTGTAAGGTGTTGGTCTAAGCCAAGACTGTCCAATCTTGGGTTTTTATTGAAACAACAGACAATATACTTTGATTTGCCATTTTAGTAGAGCTCTGTGGTAGTTCGGCTTCATTTACTAAAGTATTTATGTAAATTTATGTAAATCTCACTTCAGGTTGCATTTTGGACAGCCCTGGTCTAAGCCTAATTTCTGCCATACTGCTTTCCAGTTTGCCTAGCAAATTGTCACTTTTTAATGTAACAAAAAGCACCACACTTTTGAAAAAGTTGTTCTACAAAGGGTGGGGTAAAAAATTTTTTTTCTCTAGAAAAGAGGACACAACTTACTAGACACTAATCACTAAGACTTTATTTTATCAGCACTCCCAGAAAAGGCCAGATGGATCTGAGGAGACATCTTAGGAAAGTCAACATAGATAGGTAATACACTTCATGATTTCTTTGTGCTTTTTAAATACATATGAAAAGCTGGTTAAAAAAATAGCCTTTAATGCTTTCAATACCTTTCCTTTCTAGGAGCCCAGGAGGTACCCCTCTTACCAATAAAGAAAATATGGAAACTGGAACAGGGTTGACCCCAATAATGACCAGGGCCTTGCGGCAAAAGTTTCAGGCAAGCTTTTGGAAATGTTCATTCCTTTCCCTTTTCTGTTAAACTCATTTCCTTAGATTTATAATCCATTAAGTATTTTCCAAACAGTGCCTTTGCCAACCTCTAGTCCCCTGTGTAGGACTTTCATGTCTTCAGATGGTCAGTAAAAAGGAGGTACACAATAAATACTCAGGAAATACCTATTGAATAAAACAACCCCTCCCCCCCAAAAAAAGAAAGAAAAAAAGAAAGGAAGGGAGGAAGGAGGGAAGAAAGAAAGAAAGCGAGAGAGAGAGAGAAAGAGAAAGAAAGAAAGAAAGAAAGAAAGAAAGAAAGAAAGAAAGAAAGAAAGAAAGGGAGGGAGGGAGGGAGGAAGGAAGGAAAGATGAAAGAAAGGAAGGAAGGAAGAAAGAAAGAAGTTCAGGAGAGTAGGAATAAAACAATTTAAACATTCATTTCAGCAAATGCTCATGATGTGCCTACTGTGAGTGCTGGACTTCGAGTCAAGAAGGTCTAATTTCTGTTCCTGCCTCTGACACTTAATAGCTGTTAGTTATGTATATATTGTCTACTCTATTAGAAAGTAAGGTCCTTGAGGGTAACAACTGTTTTTTCCTTTTTTAAAAACCTCGGGGGCAGCTAGGTGGTGAAGTGAGTAGAGCACCGGCCCTGGAGTCAGGAGGATCTGAGTTCAAATCCAGCCTCAGACACTTGACACATGTACTAGCTGTGTGACCTGGGGCAAGTCACTTAACCCCAATTGCCCTGCCAAAAAAAAAACACACAATAAAAATCTCCCCAGCACTTCGCAACATGCCTCTCACATAGTAAGCACTTAATAAATGCTTGTGGGTTGACTGACTGTTATTAGGTGTAAGACATTCTACTAGGTTTTAGGGACACAGAGAGCATAAGGACCTGGGCCTTGCTCTTAAGGACCTTACAGTATAAAGGGGGGTGGTTGTTGTTGTTTAGTCGTTTCTGACTCTTTGTGACCACATTGGGATTTTCTTAGCAAAGATACTGGAGTGGTTTGCCATTGCCTTCTCCAAATGATTTTACAAATGAGGAAGCTGAGGCAAACAGGTTATACAGCTAGTTATACAGCTGTCTGAGGCCAGATTTGGTCTCAGGAAGATGAGTCTTCTTGACTCCAGGCCCTGAAGTCAATGCACTGAACCACCCAGAG
This sequence comes from Trichosurus vulpecula, assembly GCF_011100635.1. Taxonomy (NCBI): domain Eukaryota; kingdom Metazoa; phylum Chordata; class Mammalia; order Diprotodontia; family Phalangeridae; genus Trichosurus; species Trichosurus vulpecula. The sequence goes on along the minus strand of NC_050576.1, from coordinate 169,569,622 downwards.
GCTCCTAAGGTAGGAGGGAGAGAGGACAAATAACTTCAACCAGTATTTATTAAATGCCTATTATCTACCTAGGCATGGGCAATAAAAAGACAAAAAACACTAAACAGATCTCTGCCTTCGAGGAACTTACATGTAGATAGAAAATAAAATACAAAATGTGTATAAAATAATTCCCATAGGCAGTTTTGATACAATGGAGACTGAAAAGTGTGAAGGAGGCTGAGAGAAGAATGCTGTAAGAAATCTGATGATGAAGAGATCATTTTCACCCAAGAAGGCTTAGGGAAGGTTAGAGAATGGAACAAATCATGCAAGTAAGATACAAATGATACATAAATGTTTGTGCAAATACAGAGCATCCTAAAAGTCTTAATGCACTTGTAAAGTTTAGTAGCTTAAAACTTAAAACTGCACTGAGACTTTTAGGACATACTTGTACCTATGACAGTCTTAATCCAAACAAAACAAATTGGTTTTAGAGAAAACAGTAGTAGAGATGAGTCCAGAGATATCCCAGAGATAAATCATCTTCCCTTAGTCTCTTAAAACAATCCTCGTTCTCTAGAAATTATCCACGAACGTGGTCTTAGAAGTGAATCATAGTAGCTCTTTTCCCCAAAGGACTATTTTCTTTTTATTAGATACATATGATAGAGATCCTATCTCTTTCACCTAAGATTACTCAAAATCACTTGTTCCAGTCATAAGAGTTCAATCAGCTACATAATAAGCAAACACTGATGAAAGAAGACGTTTTGAAGCTAAGATCTTATTATATGATGACTTTTTCAGATGGGATCAGTTAAATAAGATTTTAAAAGTTTATCTTTTAGCCATTTAATCATTAGGAATGCAGCAGCAGATTGTGATACAGCATGGTGCAGTAGAAAGGTTTTGGAGGCAGAACCTCACCTAGAATGCTAGTTTTTCTGGCTGTTTGACCTTGGCCAAGTTATTTCCCCTATCTGGGTCCCAGTTACTCGATCTGTAAAATGGTGGGGTTTGGACTTAATCTCTAAGACCCTGTCTAGCTCTAAATCCTGTGACTTCTCGAGTTCTCAAAAATCCCCTTGTTGATCTTAAAACCTGCTGAACATGAGTGAACTCTGCTAATGCCAGTTGGATACACTTTTGGACACTCTCTCTTCCTTCCTTTAGCCCATTGTACTGTTTTATCTAGCAGCATAAATCAAATTCTAATTGGCACTTTGTTTTAATTTCCACAGCTGGCTCACCCAAAGAGCCCTTCCCAAGCTCCATTACTTTCTACAAACAGCTTTGATGAATAAAATTTGTGTCAATGATGGATCATGTTTGAAGATAAAATATTAAATAGATATGCTCAAATGTCATTTTTAAGGATTTCAAAACCCCATAATTCATCCGTTGTGTGTCTGCACAGCAAAAAGTATAGATCTAAATATTGCCCACTTGTTTCAATTTAGTAAACATGTCCAAATAGGATATTGTGGTTTTTTTGCCTTTGGTTGTCTAGATGATCACACTTAATTAAATCTCTGTCGTATCCTTTCTCATGATAGGATATTTTGAGTGACTGACTTAGATTCCATTTTAAGAAGTCATTTGTAATTGCTACATTTGCCAAACGATAAATAAATATATAATAGGGGCTGCAGCCCTACATATCTTTATTCAAACAAGTAAGAGATAGGAGCCTGATGACCTCAAAAGGTGGAACACACTTCTTCCACTATCTTGTGTAGCCATTTCTAGCTCACCATCATGCCCTAGCAGCCCCTTACTTTTCATATTCTGTATACAAGAAGCCAAAGGGAAGTTTCATGGACAGCCCTGATAGGTACTATGCTTCTTCTACCATGTCTCCTCCCAAGGGCTTCATGAGCTCTAAAGCTGGTTGTGGGCACAAGGTCCTCTCTCCTGTAGTTCTAGCCATGGAGCAGAGGGAGCTGTCATTAAGCATAAAACCAGGTCTGAGGCTGTTCAAGAAACTCATCTGTTACTCTAAGAATGAGGACAGCAGTCAATGAATTGACAAGGACAGCAGGGGTAGGAAGTACAGGGTCACAAAACCTCAGTAAGCTTACTACCTTTCTGGATAAAAGTCAATATGAGACAAACAGAAGATCCTCGGAAAGTTCCTAAGCCAAAAATCTAGTTTAGGGAGTTTCCCAAAATAGCTAGTAATGTTCAAGCCTTGGTCCAAGTACAATGGCCCTAGGAAATTCCCATCTGAGCTCTGAGGCTGTCTATTCAATCTGGGCCCTTTCTTAGACAATCATATTTTTGAGATACACAAGCAAGTGTCTTAACACTCACAATGGATAAATACAGAAGCAAGAGTAAGACACACATGCCAAAAATGAAATGTATTATAAAAAAACAGTAACTGTTGGCTGTTCTTGTAAACCTCTAGAACTAAGGGAATGCTCATGGAGGAAATAGTTCATTTATTATAGCAGAATGGTGTTTTACAAGGCATAAGTGAGTTTACGATAGCTCTACTATATACTGTGTTCACTTTACAAATAACTTGATAATTCACAAAGGATGAATACTGTTGTACCTCTTTGGTTACCAAAAAATTGAAAAGGTTCTTTAATAGGTATTCAGAGGGAAGGTTCTATAGGCATCTGATAACTATATAAGTATATGCAAATACATATATTTGTAAAGCTGCTATGGCCATCATACCAGTATTAAGAAATATTACATGTTCCCCACATTTACTTTTCAGCTTTTACTAAGCCCTTATCACAGCTTGCTTTGTATTTTTCATAATTCTGTAAACCTAGGGCTCCTTAAAACCACTATGTACTGTATGCTTTCTTATTGAAAATGAGTGATGAAATCAGGCCAACAATTCTGGGGCCACTTAGCTATTTCTTAACAATAAAAATTTTTTAATACTTGATGGACCTTTGGTTTTTCCCTTATTTGGTTTATACTGCATTCTGAAGATTCATGCTATAATTATGAGGAGTCAGTACATACTCTTTCAGGGCTTTAAACAAAACTGAAAGGATTGTAGAGGAATTTGATATTAAAAAACATTAGTACTGTATATCATTAAGAGGTTTTCTACATTGGTTAGGTACTGATTGATATAGGACTGGCTATTATTGGTAATAATTGATATAGTATTGCTTTTAATTTTTTAAGATCACATTCAGCCTCCTGAATCCTACTTGGGTACATTAAGGTGACTGGAAATGTAATTACTAAAAATAAGTCAGTCATAATATTTGTTACTTTATCTTAGAAACTAGTAAAATACTTATGTTGGTCTTTGCATAATGTGTTGATATTTAAAGTTGAGTACTTATATCTAATTCAATTCATTATCTCTCATGTGAAGAATATTGAACAGTATCGCAACAGCCTAAGTATATATTTTTAAAAATGTATTTTTATCTATTTCATTAAATACTTCTCAATTACATGTAGAAGATTTTTAAATATTTATTTTTGAAAATTTTGAGTTCCAATTTCTCTTCCTCCTGCCCCTCTCCCACACATTGAGAAGGCAAACAATATATCAATTATACATATGAAGTTTTCCATAGTAGCCATGTTGCAAAAGGAAAGATACACACACGCAAAGTAAATAGAGTATGTTTCAATCTGCACTCAGAATTCATCAATTGTCTCTCTGAAAGTGGATAGCATTTTTCATCATGGCTCCTTTGGAATTGTCTTGAATCATTTTCTTGATCAGAGTAGCTAAGTCTTTCACAGTTGATCATCCTTATAATATTGCTGTTACTATATACAATGTTCTCCTGGTTCTGCTCACTTTACTCTGAATCAGTTCATTTAAGTCTTCCCAGGTTTTTCTGAAACGATCCTGTTTGTCATTTCTTTTATCACAATCATGTTCCATCACGATCATATACACAACTTGTTTATCCATTCTCCAATTGTTAGGCATCCCCTCAATTTCCAATTCTTTGCCCCCACAAAAATTTATTGAGGAAACTTAAGTGGGTAACTTCTAAATTTGTTACACTAATGGGTACAATTAAGACAAAAAAGAGATAATATCTTTAAATGATCAGAGAAAATAGAATATAGACTTCACGTTTCAATCCTATTGTTCATAGCAAGAGAAAAAGAAGAAAAAAAACAAACAAATAAATAAAACTTCTAGTTTCCTTATTTGGATTAAAAAACTTGCCCCCAAATCTAAAAATTGAATTAAGCATTAGTTTAATGACCTTGCCCTAGCATTAATCATTGGACATTTCCTCTATGTTCACTAAATATTCGTGGTGTTTTCCATCTCTTAACTGATAGAAATCATAGGATCATAAATTTAGACATGGAAGGTACCTGACAGCTTATCTATTCTACTTCATCTCTAAATGCATAATCCTATTATCCAGCATTTTGCAGATGAGGAAATTTAGGCCCAGAGAAATTAACTAATTTGCTTAAGTTGACATAAATCCAGCATTCTTTTAACTACAATGATCATTTTCTAAAAAAATATTTTGTTATTAATAAATCTAATGGGGGCATAGTGGAATGAGAAATGAATTTTTTATTAAGAATGCTTAATTGCCAAATCTAATGGCCTTTTCTAAATTCTTGGCCTCCAACATTGTTGATCACCTTTTCCTGGATACTCTCTCCTTTCTAGGTTTCATCACTGCTCTCTTCTGGCTTTCCTCCTACCTGACTGTTCCTCAGTCTCCTTTGATCTATTTTTTTTTCATCCAGGTCACTCTCACTAACTGCAGGTGTTCTCCAATAGTCAATCTTGGGCCTTTTTCTCTTTTCCCTCTATTCTACCTTTCAGCTCCCATAAATTTAATTATCATCTCTCTGCAGATGACTCTCATATCCAGCTCTGATGTTTCTGCCAAAGTTCAGTTCTATATCATCAACTGCCTTTTGGACATATTGAATTAAATGTCCCATAGGCTTATTAAACTCAACCTGTCCAAAACAGAACTCATTATCTTTTCCACCAAATCTTCCCCTCTTCCCACCTTTTCTGCTGTGAACATCATGATTCTCCCTGTCACCCAGGCTTGCAACCTCAATGTCATTTTCAATTTCTCACTGTCCTTCATGGCACATATCAATCTTTCGTCACATCTTATCATTTTTACCTTTAAAACATCTCTTGAATATGTCCCCATCTTTCCATGCACATAGCTGCTATCACCCAAGTACACCCAAGTACATCATCTCTTTCCTGTATTATTGCAATAACTTCCTAATTGGTATTCCTGCCTAAAATCTCTCCCTGATGCAATCCATCCTTGACTCAGTTACCGGTGTGATTTCCCTGAGGCACATGTCTGACCGTTTCAACCCCCTACTCAAACTCCAGTGGCTCCCTTTTACCTATAGGATCAAATATAAAGTCCCCTGTTTGGCATTTTAACGTGGTCCTTTCCTATCTTTTCAGTCTTCTTACGTATTCTCTTCCTCCACACATTCTAGGATTTAGCAAAAATAGATCTACTTGCTATTTCTCAAAAATGACACTCCATTTCCATTTTATTGAGGCTAACTGTGGGTCGGGACAAGTCACTTTGCCCCTTTGAGCCTCACTTTCCTCATCTGTCAAACGGAGATGATAACACCTACCTCACAGGGTTGCTGTGGATACAGAGATGGGTCTGGAATCAGGAGGACCAGCATTCAAACACTTTTAGACACTAGCTGTGTGACCTTGGGCAAATCTGTTAATGTCCGTTTGCCTTAGTTTCCCCATCTGTAAAAAGCGGATAATAATAACACCTGCCTTCCAGGGTTGTTTGGAGGATGAAATGCAAAGCGTTTAGTATGGTGCCTGGCCCATAGTAAGCACTATATAAATGTTAGGTGTTGTTATACTATGGGTAATGCTTTGTAAACTAAAAGCTCTAAGTTCTTAGCTCTGAGCGTCATCATCATTGTCGTCATCTTCATCTTCATCTCCACCATCATCATCTTCATCTCCACCATCATCATCACCATCACTTCTCCCAAAGGCTGCTTTTCCTTGGTTTAGGATTAGAGATTCACCTTAAATTCCCACGGGAATGAATGGTCACAGCCACATTCCCAACCGTCCGGGAGAGGAAATGGGCTTCCTCAAGCGAGAGCCGGAAGACGAATGAAAGAGGACAGAAATCCTCCAAGTAGCAATCCGGACAGTGAAAAAGAAGAAAATAGGGGGCAAGGAGCAGCCGCAGGGGAGGTCGATGGAGGACGGACCGGAAGTAGGGTTGACAGCGCTCCGGGTGCCGGAAGGGTATCCGGGACGGACCGGGACCGGAAGGAGCGGGCGAGCGGCGCGGCATCATGGCGGGCCCGGTCAGCCTGCGGGAGCTGCTGCTGGGGGCGGCGGCGGGGGCCGGGGCTGCGAGCCCCGCAGGGTCGCCGGCGGAGGGCGGCGGCACCGGGGCGGGCGGGGCGGAGCCGCCGTGGCGGGAGGATGAGATCTGCGTGGTGGGGATCTTCGGCAAGACTGCGCTGCGCCTCAGCTCCGAGAAGTTCTCGCTGGTGAACACCGTGTGCGACCGGCAGGTCTTCCCCCTGTTTCGCCGCCAGGACCCGCCGGAGCCGGGGCCCGGGTCCGGCGGCGAGGCCGGGGCCGTGGGTGAGGCGGGCGGAGCCGGGGACGCCGGGGCCGGCGGGGGGGAGTCGGCGCGGGCGAGCGTGGCAGCCCCAGAAGCGACCAAGGAGGACCCGACCTCCCAGGACTACAGCCTCCTCCAGGCCTATTACAATCAAGAAAGCAAAGTCCTGTACCTGCTGCTCACGTCCATCTGTGACAACTCGCAGCTGCTCCGAGCCTGCCGAGCCCTGCAGAGCGGGGAGGTGGGAGGGGGCCTTTCCTCCCTGCCTCATGCCGAAGCCCACGAGTTCTGGAAGCACCAAGAGAAGCTGCAGTGCCTCAGCCTCCTCTACCTCTTCTCCGTCTGTCACATCCTTCTCTTGGTCCACCCCACCTGCTCCTTTGATATCACTTACGACCGGGTCTTCCGAGCTCTGGATGGGCTGAGGCAGAAGGTGCTGCCCCTCCTCAAGACTGCCATCAAGGACTGCCCGGTGGGCAAAGACTGGAAGCTAAATTGCCGGCCTTGCCCGCCCAGACTCCTCTTTCTCTTTCAACTCAATGGGGCTCTCAAGGTGGACCCTCCCCGGAACCAAGACCCAGCCCATCCAGATAAGCCCAAGAAGCACTCACCCAAAAGGAGGCTCCAGCATGCTTTAGAGGACCAGATCTACCGCATCTTTCGGAAGAGTCGTGTCTTGACCAATCAGAGCATCAACTGCCTCTTCACGGTTCCTGCCAACCAGGCTTTTGTGTACATTGTCCCTGGAGGGCAGGAGGAAGACCCAGTAGGCATGTTGCTGGACCAGCTTCGGAGCCACTGCACTGTGAAAGACTCTGAGTCCCTGTTGGTCCCTGCACCCCTTTCTGGACCTAGGCGATACCAGGTGATGAGACAGCACAGTCGTCAACAACTTTCCTTCCATATAGAGAACAGCAGCAGCTCCAGCTCTTCTTCAGGCCAGCTCGTGGATTTCACCCTCCGAGAGTTTCTGTGGCAGCATGTTGAGCTGGTACTAAGCAAGAAAGGTTTTGATGATAGTGTGGGCAGGAACCCACAGCCTTCCCACTTTGAACTCCCTACCTATCAGAAGTGGATTGCAGCTGCTTCAAAATTATACGAAGTAGCCATTGACGGGAAAGAGGAAGACCCTGCTTCTCCCACAGGAGAAATAACCTCCAAGATTTTAAGCAGTATCAAAGTTCTGGAAGGGTTTTTGGATATTGACACAAAGTTCTCAGAAAACCGTTGTCAGAAAGCATTGCCCATGGCTCACAGTGCCTACCAGTCCAATCTGCCCCATAATTACACAATGACTGTCCATAAGAATCAGCTTGCCCAAGCTCTTCGGGTATATAGCCAACATGCCCGGGGCCCTGCCTTTCACAAATATGCCATGCAGTTGCATGAGGACTGCTACAAATTTTGGAGCAATGGTCACCAACTTTGTGAGGAGAGGAGCTTAACAGATCAACACTGTGTACATAAATTTCACTCACTACCTAAATCAGGTAGCTGAAATTTTCTTAATTGTATTGAAGTCACTTTGTTTCATCTCAGTGTCTGCTTTGGTTCATAAGAGAATCCTACATGTTTAGAAAAAGGCAGGGTTTTTTTTCCAAACAAAACCTACTATGTCCACCAATGATTTTTTTTACCAGTATTGAAGCATGAGAAACTAGGCTTATATCAGTGGATTAGCAAGAAACCAGGAAATTGAATTAAAAATTTTAAACTAAATATTAATTGTAGCTGTGAAAAGGGTATATTGAGCTCTAACTTGATTTAATTATAGCCAGGTTTAGTAATTCAAGACATCTTTATTAAGCACATACTTCTAACAATGCACTTTGCTAGATGCTGTTTGGTCAATGTGATGTTGATGAGCAACGGGGAAGATTTACAAGAATCCTTAGATCTTTAAAGTAAAAAAAAAAGGGGCGGTTAATTCTTTTTCAGTTTCTTCTGCTGTATACTTTAGACTTCTGTCTCTTAGAGAATTTTTCAGAGAAGTTCTGGGATTGGAAATAGTAGAATTTAGATTAAGCTTGATTTTCTCTTGGCATTTGTGAAGTAAATATTGCCCATTGATCTATTATAGGAGAAAAGCCTGAAGCTGATAGAAATCCTCCTGTCTTGTATCACAACAGCAGAGCTCGTTCCACTGGTGCCTGTAACTGTGGAAGGAAACAAGCACCTCGAGATGACCCCTTTGATATCAAAGCAGCTAATTATGACTTTTATCAGGTAGTTAATGTTCATTTTCATTTTTTTTCTGAATACCAGATAATTGAAGAACAATTGTTTAATTACTTTTATTAAAAAAATTGTAACATTGAACTACAATATAGCCTATTAACTATTTACATTTACATTAATTTGTCAGTGTATGAGTATCTTTGGTTACTTTTTTGCAAAATTGGGGAGGTGGGGTCCCAAGGAATGGAACATTGCATACAGTGCTGGATTTTTTCCTAAATTTTAATTGGTTTTGCTAAATTTTCTTCTTTCCCTTTTTTTTCTTTTTTCAAAAAAAATGCCATATTATGAGGGAATGGCTTTCTTAGGGGAGGAACATAAGGGAAATGCAGGTGATATTAAAAATTCAGGTGATAGTAAAAGATAGCAATAAATAGCAATAATTATAAAAAAGTATCGTGGGAGGTCAGGAGTCACACAGGATGGGCAGGCATGGATGGATTGCAGTCTGTGTGTGTAAAGAATATATCCAAATTGATTAGATCGTAGGTCATTTGAATGTGAAGCATCATGCCAATTTTTCAGTTACTCCCTTTAAGCATTTGTTAGACCTCCTTTGTTCATTCATTTTCATTCACTTTTCCTTTATATTGTTATAGTTAGTTAATGTACCATTATTTAACATAGACAATCTACTGTAGGAGAGAGAAGATGTGATAACTATGTTGGTATGGTTTTGTATGCTTGCAGTAAAAAGAGCTCACAGTGTATCTGACATTGGTTTTCATGAATGTTAAATTACAGTGGTTGGTTATTTGGCTTAAGTGATGGATCTTGATACTGTTTTTAAACCTGTTGACTGAAATGGAAGATTAATTGTATTGCATTTCTCATAGCTTCTAGAAGAAAAATGTTGTGGAAAACTGGATCATATCAATTTCCCAATATTTGAGCCAAGTACCCCTGATCCTGCTCCTGCCAAAAATGAATCATCACCTGCCCCTCCAGATACAGATGCTGAGAAACTTAAAGAAAAAGAACCTCAAACCCAAGGAGATAGCACAAGCCTGAGTTTAGCATTGAGTCTTGGTCAGTCCACTGACAGCTTAGGCACATATCCTGCTGATCCACAAGCAGGAGGAGACAACCCTGAAGCTCATGGACAAGGGGAAGTAAAAACTGAGAAACGTCCAAACTTGGTTGATCGTCAGGCATCCACTGTTGAGTATCTCCCAGGCATGCTACATTCAAATTGCCCCAAAGGTCTTTTACCCAAATTTTCCAGCTGGTCTTTGGTCAAATTAGGCCCTGCTAAGTCTTATAACTTTCATACTGGCTTAGACCAACAGGGTTTCATTCCAGGAACAAATTATCTTATGCCTTGGGACATTGTCATCAGGACAAGATCTGAAGATGAGGGAGATTTAGACACAAACTCTTGGCCGGCTCCAAATAAGGCTGTTCCTGGAAAGAGAAGTTCAGTTGTTATGGGAAGAGGAAGGCGGCGAGATGACATAGCTCGAGCTTTTGTGGGATTTGAGTATGAAGACTCTCGTGGTCGGAGGTTCATGTGCTCTGGGCCTGACAAAGTGATGAAAGTAATGGGAAGTGGACCAAAGGAATCTGCAATCAAAGCCCTCAATAGTGATATGCCCTTATATATTCTGTCATCATCTCAGGGTCGAGGACTAAAACCACACTATGCTCAACTTATGAGGCTTTTTATTGTGGTTCCTGATGCTCCTTTACAGATAATACTAACGCCTCAGGTAAGGAAGAAAAAAAAAATACTGACATGCCTTTTGATCACCAAAAACCATTTTGTTTTAAAATTGTAACATAAAAGTATTCACTGAGCAATGAGTTACTGAATGCCTTTTATGTACATTTTACAGTGTCAGACAAAATTTAAACTTTTTGAGACAGCATTGATTTCTGAAAAGAAGTAAAGTGTATCCATTTTCCCAACCAATTCATCCTATTAAAATATGGCAATTTAATTCAGGAATTGAGATTTAAATTTTAAATCTCTAGGGAGGGACTGTATTTATTGCTATTTGAAATTTGTTATAGACTAAATAGGTCAGATAAACTATTATAAACCAAATAGGTTGGATATGTATGATTTTAGAGATGCAAGCATATCTGCTTAGTCATATGGTATTGAGGCCCAATGATTAACTCTTTAGGATATTGTGCCACTGATGTGTATTGTTAAATTACCATTTTGAAAAATATAAGGCATTTTCTTCTTTACATTTTTTCCAGGTTCAGCCAGGCCCACCACCTTGTCCAGTATTCTACCCCGAGAAACAGGAAATCACCCTTCCACCGGATGGACTGTGGGTACTACGGTTCCCTTATGCTTATGTGACTGATCGAGGACCTTGTTTTCCTCCCAAGGAAAATGTGCAGTTAATGAGCTACAAGGTCATCCGAGGGGTTCTTAAAGCAGTTACACAGTAGTGTTTTCCAAACAGATCAATTCTATTCTTGAACTGCTTTTTCAGCTCAACATGGCTTTTAATTACAAGGGTTAACATCTGGACAGTAATTGTTTCATTAATTGGGAATATTGTTGCTATTTATTGGGAATACAATTCACCTTCCTAATAAAAATTGGATGTTCTCAAAAGGAACAAGAAAGATACAATTATTACTGTTGATCCCTCTTATTTCCTTCTTTGTGTTTCAGTGTTCCACATTAAAACATTATCTTTTGTACTTGAATTTGCATCCCAGAATGTTGAAAGATGAAAGATAATCCTGGTATTGGATAAAATAAATATTTGGACTGGGATTTTCATTAAGAGATAGTTATTAAAAATTTCATCAAAATAGAGTAAGTAATATTTGATAAGATTAATCTGGTAAGAGTGAAAGGTGGTTTGGTTTCTTCAATTAAATACTTATTTATCAAGTATTATTGTATCTGTTAAGGCTTTTTTGTGTTTGTTCTTTTAGACCATTACATTTTTAGGCCAAAGATGGACCAATTTTTAAAACAAGCACCGAAACTTATTGAAATAATATTAGTCCACAATTTTAACATAAAACTATATTTTTAGACATTTATGCCATGAAACAATTCATTGAGACGTAGGATCTTCTTAACCCTTGGTGGTAGACATGAATAAAGATAGTGGTGCTGATGTGTCAGACTTATTTGATAACCTTTTCAGTATAATTGAGCAGTCCTACATACCAGCAAAATTAAATGTATTTTTTTTAATGCTTTATTGATGCTTTTAACTTTTTTTTTTTTAATGTCACTGTCATGTCCCAGCCTTCTCCTTACCCCTGAAATAGAAGCTTCTTTTATAACAAGTGAGTACGGTCAGAAAAAGCTAATTAACACATTGACTGTATCTGAAGATGTATGCCTTATTCTGCACCTGTTGCCTACCACCTCTTTGCCTAGGCAGGAAGAAGCATACTTTCCATAAAGTCCTCTGAAGTCACAATTGGGCACTGCATTGATTGCAGAGTTCTGAGGTATTTTAATATGTTTTTAGTTACATTGTTGTGGTCGTTGTGTAAATTGTTCTCTTGTGTATGCTCTATGTCAATTCGTACATATCTTTACAATTTTGTGAGATTTTCATACAGAAAATTTTTCCTCTGTCAGTCACCTCCTTGCGGTATTTATACTTAGTAGTGGTATTGCTCTGTTAAATGATGTATAGTTTAGTGCAGTGGGATCCAATTCATAGAAATGGGGGCCACCAAACTGTACATAAGAATTCCTGTGGGCGACATATTGACTTGGAAAACCACATATTCATATTATCTCTGTTTTATTTATTTTGTTAAATATTTCCCAATTGCATTTTAATCTTGCTCAGGTCATGCTTGGGGGGTGGGGGTGGGGGGGTACTGCTGTGAGTGTGAGAGTGACAACCTCTGGCTTAGTGAGTTTTTTCCATTTAACTCCAAATTGTTGACCAGAACTTTGGGGCTAGTTCACAGCTCCACTGTCAGTGCATTAGTGTTTATGCTTTCACGCAAGGCTCCCAACATTATCATTTTATCTTTTGTCATCTTTGTCAAACTGGTGGGCATAATAAGATGAAACCTCAGAGTTGTCTTTATGAAAGCCTTCAAATTTTTTGTCATTGAAATTGTTCATTTAATCCTCTAATCACTCATGTTTAGTTAGCCACAGTTGTCTGGGAAGTCTTCTACTTGCAAATAATCTTTGAAATGATAGGCAGTTTTTTATATTTAGGCCATGTATCCAATTGGAGCTTATTTTGTGATAGATATTGGTTTTGATCTAGCCCTTATTTTTGCCAGGCTACTGTCCATTTTTTTAAAGCAGATTTTCTCAAATGAGGAGAAGCAGTTATTAATGCTTCATTTTAAACTACAAGAGAAAAATGTGTAATTAAGCAACTTTTTTTCAAAGCCAATAAGTTTATTAGGTGTATTTTTTTTTGCCCATATAACCATGGCTTCATTAAGAAATGGGAGCTGAACTGGTGAGGATTATTGTTTGTATTCTTCCTCTACCTTAATCCATTGTCTTTCATATTAGTTTCATAAAGTCTTGCATACTTATTCCTGGTGGGTGTGGGGTGGCAGTGGAGTTTGTACTTAATATCAGCCTGCATTTCTTAGGCACTAGATTTCTCTGTGGGACAGCTACAAATTGTTGTGTTTTAGGGTTTGGTTTTTTTTTTTTTGAAATTTATTCTTTATGGCCAGCATAAGGTGAAAGTTAAAGGTCTTTGGGAGCATGTGTCTGTTGAGCAAATAATATTCTTAGTGTTCTTTTCATTTTTGGTATTACTTTTTTATTTGGTGGAACTTTCATCTTGTTTAAAGTTAATAACTTTTCCATATTTTCCTTTGGTAATGTGGGAATTCACTTTAGTTGGAATTTTTAAAAAATCATGGATTATTCTGCTAGTTGTATGTATTTATTATACATTTAAACAATGAGTAGTATGTTAATTTTTTTAATCCTTGAATAGCTTGACAGGTTGCTTTATCAAGGTTTTTTTTTATTGTATACTGAGCCTATAAAAATGACACTTTTTGCATTTTTCTCTTTTATCTGACTGATATTATAGTCCCTCCCCCTTCCCCCCAAAAGAAAAACTAATGATTTTTATGAAATTCATGACTTGGCCCCATCTTATCTTTCTAGTCTTTACACTATACTTTACTCCCCTTCATACATTTATGATCCAGCTACATGGACTACTTGCATGACGATCCATCTTCTGTCTCCTTGCCTTTTCACTGGCTCTTTCCCATGCTTGGAACGCACTTCCTCTTCACCTCCGTCTCTTTTGAGAGTCAACTCAAATCCCACTCTCTGCAGGAGATGTTTCTTGTCATCTCCCTAGCTCCTTGTGCCTCTAATATTACCTTCTGTCTATTCTTTATATCTCCCATGTACCTAATTATTTTCACGTTATCTTCTCCATTAGAATGTGAGGTCCTTGAGAGGCTGGAGTATTTTTACCCTTCTTCATATCTTCAGTGCTTAGCACAGTGCCCAGTACATAGTTGGTGCTTAATAAAGTCTTGTTGACTGACTGAAAGATATCTATTGCTGCAGCGTATAAACCCCAGAGGACATTCTTCCTTCTACCTCCAGAGAATGAAGTCTATTTATAAATAGATGTGTTCTTTGAAAGTTGTGTATAAATTGGTTTTTGGAAAGTTGAGTCCATTTATTCTGTACTTTATAACTATGTGTTTTCTGAGACTCAAGTATAGAAATTCTAGAAAAAAGGAGCTAGGTAAAGACAAAAGTCCTCAATGAATTTAATTTTTTTTTGGGAGGGGGGAGGTGCTAGGAAATTTTTACTATAATTAGAATATATAAGCTTAAGAATTGACCATGATTGCTTTACCTAAATGTTCTGTGTCTAAGAGACTTCTAGAGACGTGGGAGATTTCTTTTTTTATAACAACCTCCTAAAAGGGTAGAGATGTGGATCATAGACTTTCAGCCAAAGGAAACCTTAATGGCTATTTAGTCCAACTCCCTCAATTTTACAGATGAGGAAGCTCAGGCCTGAACAGGTGGTAAGTGGCAGAGCAGGGATCCAAACCTAAGTCTTCTCAGTTCAAAGCCAGCATTCTTTCTATTCCACTGTTGTTCCTTTACCTGCCACTTTACTTTAAGGAAAAGAATAAACCATGAATTTGGCTAAGTCTTTTTTTTTTCCAGAACCCATTATCAACCTGCACCACCTTTTGGTGTTCCTTAAGCTTATTATTGGGCAACTAAGTATAGAAGTGGGTAGAGTGCTGGGCCTGGAGTCAGGAAGACTTATCTTCGTGAGTTCAAATCTGGCCTCAGACACTAGCTGTATGACTCTGAGCATGTCACTTAACCCTGTTTACCTCAGTGTCCTTATCTGTAAAATGAGCTGGAAAAAGAAATGGCAAACCACTCCATTATCTCTGCCAAGAAAACCCCAAATAGGGTCAAGGAGAGTCAGAAACAAAAACTGAAAAACAACAACAAAAAGCTTACTTATAAAATAGTACTCTTTATTTGACCAAGATTTACTTATTTCTAGTGATCAGTTCTGATATTCTGAGATTTGGTGAGGAAGCCTATAGGTGCTAACCATACTTTTTCAAATAAAATTTTTATTTGCCTACTACATAATACACAAGGTGCTGTTTAAAGATGCTATGGTTTTCTTTTAAAAATATTTCATATATTTTTCTCTACTTTCCTAGTAGTGGATATCTACTAAGACTATCTTACTCTAGTGCCTTGTTGTAGCATAGAGGTGATTCTGGGGTTTCAAAATCTGCCTTCACTGTATAAGTTCTACCAAGATGGAAAGTCTTTGAGTATGAGTCCAGTGCCAGATGAGGATTAGCCTAGCCAAATTCAGAGGTCTCATCACCAGACGGTTAGTTGACATTAATTTGTTCATGGGCAACTCAAAAAACCCATTTATTAAGGTGCAGAAACTGTAATTTGTATTTGTGGAGAAGGAAGTACCTATGCTAACAGAATAATAGGTAATAATAAAAGTTAGACTGTTCATATCATACCTCAACCTTTATTGGATGAAGAATTCTAATCTTTGAACTCATACTTGCCCTTACAAATCATCAACCATTATAATTTCCCCTTAGACCATCTCCAGTGTTTTTATGTCTTTCTTAGGCTGTGACATTCAGAATTGTGGTGAGTATTCCAGGCCTGGCCTCCTAGTGGAAAGAGAACTGAACTTGGGAGTAAGAACCCTGATCCTACTACTTACTAGCTGTGTTGCTTACTAGTCACTGAATCTTTTCTGGACGTTAGCTTCTTTCTCTGTAAAATAAGGGAATTGGACAAGTTCACCTCTAAGACACCTTTCAGCACTAAATCATTGAGTTTATGACTTGGACAAGGCTAGGGTAATGTGTTCTTTTTTATTTACCCTTCCAATCAAGTTTTTGCTTTTTTTGGTCCATTGGTCATCGAGTGATGTTTTCAGGAAATAGTATAAAATGACTTCTAAATTCCATTCTTGGTCTGATTGTTCAGTAACACTGAAATGACTAGAATTTAAGAATGCTTTGTAGGACTTAGTGGTGTCTACTTGGTGCAGTGCATTTTTTTTTATCCATATTTAGAGATAGTAAGATGAAAATTTTTATTTCAAATTAAAATCATATTTTTGTGTCAATTGATGTTCCTAGACTTTCAAGTGTTAAAAGTGTATTTTTCTTCTTAAATGCCTTAGTTTCCTTATGCTTGAAACAATTGTCTTTCTGCGCATTTACATATCCATAAGATTTTCTTTTGTTTTTGGAGGCATTCAGGGTTAAGTGACTTGCCCAGGGTCACACAGCTAGTACTTGGCTAAGGCTGGATTTGAACTCAGGTCATCCCGACTTCAAGACCTGTGCTCTATCCACTGGTCACCTAGCTGCCCAATCTATAACATTTTCTAAAGTTTAAATCTTGCCCTTGGCCTTCCTCTTATCCACATGTTCCTCAGCAAATTGTAGATTAGTCAGATGCAGCTTCTTGGAGAAACCATTGTTGTTCAGGTAGGATACTTTATATTTCACTTGTTCAGTGATCATACTAATTTTTATTTCATCTATTATAGTTCACAGGACGTGTCTTAGGTTTGGGAATTATATTGGCAGATCCTAAGTGTGCCAACATCAAATTTGGAGCCACTACAAAATTCTTAGGTAGACCCCATCTGGCTACAGTGAGGAAACTATGTTGGATTGGTAGTTTACAACTACAACAACTAATACACTTATTTCTATGTAGAAAACTAGATATTTTAAAGGTGGAAGGGACTTAGAAAATGCCTGCTGTGTGTTGGCACAGACCTGTAATCTCAGAGGCTAGTGGATTGCCTGAGCTGGGGAGTTTTGAGCTACTGTGGGCTGAAGCTGATTGATCGTGTCCACTGTCTGAACCCAGTATGGTGAGCCCCTGAGAATGGAGGCTCCCAGGCTGCCTAAGGAGGGGTCCAGGGTGGAGATAAAATCAGTTTAAAGCTTCTGTTATTCAGTAGTGAGATCAGGCCTGTGAGAGCCACTACATTTTCTAGCCTGGAGGAGAGTGATACCTAGTTTAAAAAAAATGCCTAGTCCTTAAAAATTGAGATCCTTAATTATCCAGATGAGGAAAAGGGCCCAGAAGTATACAGTGATTTGCTTAATGTCATACAGCAAATTATTTTCAAAGTCTGTAATGGAACCCATGTCCTAAATCGTAGGCCATGTAGGAGTGGAAGACTCCATATGTCTAACCAATTAAAGCCCAAGATTAAGAATTTATTTCATCTCTACTCTTGCCATTTGGCCCTTTGTGTACCTTTTGTAGTCCCACTGTGTCTGTAGCTAGATTCCTTCCTGCCTTTGATGTGTGTAAAAAATTTCCTTACTGGCTTAGAGTTTTTTGTAAATGTTTCCTGAAATTCTGAACTGCTTCCCTTGTTTAACTTACCTGATTTCAGATGGGTGAGTATTTCATGTTGAAAAATTTCATTTTCTCTGTCAAAATAGCCTGGTTTTTTATTGCCAGTTAGCTATGTGTAAGTTTCTGCTTTTTGAATGCCTGACCTTTTGAGTGACTGTGGTGTACTTTTCCTGGGCTTCCACTTTGGGTTTTTTTTAAGTTTTAGGAAGAAATTTTATTTGATCATTTGGTAGAGGAGAGAGCTGGAGGCTCCCTATCTAATCTCTTTGAGGTTCACATATGTATAGGGTTCAGACAAGTACTGCTGGTAGCAGTACAGCCAACTTAGTCCACCCGACTTTTAGAGAGGGCAGGTTCTCAGACTATATCAACAGCATAAACATTCAAGTTATTCAAGTCTGAATAAGATTGAAATGTATGCATAAACATTCAAATTTGAGGAACCCAAAACACAGACTTTGGGGTGGACCCAAGACCTGAGTGGGATCCAAGCATTCCCTGCAGTTTCCTGTTATTTTTTAAAATAATTTTTTTAATGTTTTGGCATATTTCTATTTTCTGGAATTTATACATATTGATGATTGGACTGGGTGATTTAAATTCCACATTCACCTTAATCAATACGTTGTCTGGCAGCCTGCTGTGAATGTAACTAGCTTTTAGGTAAGTTTCTTCATTTTTGTGGGCTTTAGTTTATCCACGTGCAATAGGATCTCCTGAGGGAAAGCTCTAAAGGTCATTATGTGTCTATGATTCTGTAAATAATCCTGCTTTTGTAACCAGGGAATGGGAGGTATACCCTGGGATCTATCTTAATATTGCCTATGGTACTTATATAGCACGGGAAACACTTAATGATGACTATTTAAATTACATTTATAATTATCCTAGTTCGCCTTGTAATCATGCTTTCCAGTCTGGGAAGTGGCCGATTTCCAAACCTTTGCCTCAGCCTAGGGGTTTGCTCTTACGCCTTCCAAGGCACTTCACTCCTGCAGGTGACGCATCCTCTTGGGAAGCTTTCCTCGAGTAACCCATGTGCGCTTGCGCGTTAGGACCCCTTTGTTACTCCCCCCCCCCCCCCGCCTCTGGGCCTGTCCGCGCTTGCGCAGTGGGTCCTGCGCCGACAAGTGTATTAGAGCCGGGGCTCCGGCTGGGGGCGAGCAGACCTCGAGCAGCCGACGGAGCTGCCGGGTGTCTTGTGGGTGCTACGGTCTCCGCCGCCTAGCTCGCAGGGGCGAGGGCCTTACTGGGAGGGGACGGCTCTCTTCACTCGAGCAGCTGAGATGTCGTCTTCGGCGGCGATTTACCTGCTGTCCACCCTGGGAGGCTATGTGGTGACCTCGTTCTTGCTGCTCAAGTACCCGACCCTGCTGCACCAGAGGAAGAAGCAGCGATTCCTCAGTAAACACA
Source organism: Trichosurus vulpecula (assembly GCF_011100635.1). Lineage (NCBI taxonomy): Eukaryota > Metazoa > Chordata > Mammalia > Diprotodontia > Phalangeridae > Trichosurus > Trichosurus vulpecula. The sequence goes on along the minus strand of NC_050576.1, from coordinate 169,550,560 downwards.
TCTCTCACCGCGGAGGTGAGCGCGGCGGCGGTGACGGCGTTGGGGGTGGTGGAGAGTGGAGTGATGGACCCCTCCCGGAGAGAGGCGCTGGAGCCTGGGAGGGCTGGGGGGAGGCGGGGGCATAGATGTAGGGTCTCCAGGGAGCTGCCGCAGCTGTGTAACGAAGGGCGGGGGTCTTCGGAGTTAAGGAGGCGCTAATGCACGGGGTCGCCTTGAGGGTTTCCCCAGGGACGCAGGGGCGCTGTAACGATGGTCCCGCGTGGAGGACACAGATGTGCTGTATTGGGGTACCAGGTGAGGGGCTACCGGGTCGCTGTAACGCGGTTGCTGCTTGGGGGACACTGGGATGCTGCGTGGGAAAGTGGGGCCACCGAAACCATGGTCCTGCGAGAGGGACAAGGGGACTGTAACGTTGGTTTCTGGTCCCTAGTGGAGGATGCAGGGGTGCTGTAACGGGGGTCTTGTAAGGATGGTCCCTGGTGTGAGTTGCCGAGGCGCCATAACGATGGTTCTAGTGGGGAATGCAGAAATGCTGTAACGAGGTTTGAGGGTGGAAGATATTAGGGCGCTATATTGAGGTCTCAGGTGGAGGACGGCAGGGGCGTTCTATACGGCTTACCTGGTTGGGGTCACTTTAAAGTAAGGGTCCAAAGCTTGGGGGATGAGGTGTAAGCTTGGGGATGTTGATGCAAGGAAGTGCTGGAGATTACTATTAAGGGGTATGACAGGGAGGGAGAGGAGATATCTCGGGGTCACTAGTGGGCAAAGGGGGAGAGAAACGCCAGACGAATCTGGAAACGGTCTCTGGCTCTTCTGGTTTTCGGGGGTCTTCCAGGCTTCTTTGAATTCTCTGTCCTGTGGAAGCAATCCAGGGTCGAAGGCTTGGAGCATTGAGCCCAGCCTAAGCGCCTACCTGTAACCATGGTTTCCAGCACTAGCTTCTCAGACCACCAACTTGGAGTGGGAAATTAGGGCTCAGCTGGAATGACTTTCTCAGGGTCACTGGAAGCAGCATCTTTGAAGGGCTAGAGAAAGAACCTGTGGTCTTCTGGCTCCCACCTGTTCAATGCAGCCCTAACAGGAATCCTAGGAGGAATAATCCTATAGCTAAAACGATTAAGCATACCTGGAGTTCAGATCTCACCTCTGACGCTGCCTGTGTGATTTTAGCCAGGTCATTTAAGTTCCCTGGGCCCCAGTTTCCTCAACTGTAAAGTAAAGGGGTTGGACTAGACAGCCTCTGAGGTTCCTCTAAGAATCTGTGATCTTATTATATGAAAAGATTATTTTGCTCATAGAAGCAGGCCTGGATACTCCAACTCTAAATTTTTCTAGCTAGCTTTTTTAGAGGCCTTTGCCTCTGTATTTCAAAACAATGTGTACTGAATTCAGCAAACATTTTTAAAGTATCTGAAGGTGCTTTGCCAGGCAATAAAGGTACAAAGACAAAAAATAGAAGACCCTGCCTTGAAAGAACTTATACTTTTGTGTTCCTGGAGCTGTTCAAGGTGCTACAACAAATATAACTATGGCATCCACCCTCACCCAAGCCCTATAGAGATTAACTTTAAGTCATGGTGCCTGCCTCCTAGAACTTTGCCATTTAAACTTGAACTGTTAAATCTGCTAGCCCCCTTTACAACCAAAGGACTAGGGCAACTTTAAAATGTGGTGGAAATATCCATCATTTATCAGTCAGTCAGCAAGCATTTATGAAGTGCTTATTATGTGCCAGGTACTGGGTTAAACAATGGGGATACAAGGAAGAGAGAGTCTTATCTAAAGATGGATTTAATCTTGATTCTAGTTGGCTCCTCTTGAGGTAGGGGGTAATGTTTCTCATTATTCACCAGTTGTTAACTACACAGGTCTGGCTCAGTTTTATTTCCCTTCTAGTGGATGTGGTATGTACACTTGATGGCCAAACTGCAGGGTGTTAAATAAACACTATTGTCTCATCCTATGCACTAAACACCAAGCTTTATGATTGTGTCTTTTGCTCTATAATCAGTTTTTATTGGTGATCATCTGGTTGGGGATAAGAAAGATAAGAAGAAAAGAATTAAAATGACTAACTCTTGTGTTACTGATAAATAAAAAGAAAGAAAATACATAGAAAGTGTTAGACATAAAAATCTAGCAAAGATGTTTTAATCAAATGAAGTCATATGTGTAAAATACATGCTATAACAAGGCATAAGTGGTACAGTGCATTGAATGCTGGTCCTGGAGTAAGGAAAACCTGAGTTCAAATTTGGCCTCTGGTCACTTACTAGCTGTGATGTTGGACAAATTACTTAACCAGTGCCTGCCTCAGTTTCCTCATTTGTATAATGGGGATAATAATAGCATCTACCTCCCAGGGTTGTTGTAAGGGTCAAATGAGATATTTGTAAAGTTCTTAGCACAGTGTCTGGCGCATAGTTGGCACCATATAAAAGGTAGCTATTGCTGTTGTTGTTAAAGTCCTATAAATGTAAGATATTCGGGGCTGAATAGTGTAGTAGAAAAAAAAAACTCAACTAGAATTGGAGTCAGTAGATCTGTGTTGGAATCCTGGCTTTGCACACTTACTAGCTATGTGACCTGGGTTAATCCCTTAAATTATCTGAGGCTTTGTTTCCTAATCTGAAAATAAGAGCTACACTGTCCACCTTACTAGGTTTTAGTGAGAATGAAGTGAGATGATGTTCACAATGTTTTGTAAACTGTAAAGTACTCTACAAATGTCAGCTCCTCTTGTGTGCAGTTAAATTTTTATACTTAGAAAAGTAAATCTTAAGCTTTTTAAAGTTCTGGAACTAAGATAGTTATTGAGTTGTAGAACTGGGAGGTAAATTGGAAATCCTGTGACCTCACCCAGTAGATCCTTATCTCTAAGTTTTGAGAATCTCTTTTGAGACCGAATTTTGCATACCTCCCACTTGGTGATAGAACTACATTGATTGAGAAGTTGTATAATGAGAATGATTGGTGTGCATATGAATTTGGGCCACTGGTATCACTCTCCCCCTCATTTCACAGATGAGAAAGCTCAAACATGAGAGGAGGCTGAGTAACTGGCCAAACTAGTTAGTCACACAGCTAGTTAATCAAAGAACGGGGACTAGAAAACAAGTTTCCTACTTTTTAGTTTGCTATTCATCCCATCACTCCAGGCTGCAAGTAAATTATTTCCAAAACGCTTTGTTTCCCCATAATCATGAAAACTTTTTCCATTGGTTTCAAATTATATAATTTGAAAAGTAATGTGGAATAATGGCAAGAGATTTTTGAATATCTGCTTTACTACCTACTATGTATAATGCTTGTGTCTACATAATTCACAGTGTTGATTGGATTTAATTAGAATGTATGTAGAGCATGGTGTGTTTGTGGAGTCCCACATAAATCTCAGTATGTACTTACTCATTAATTATTTGTAATAGGTATAGGCATATTTGTATAATATTGGAATATTCTAAGATGAGTAACTGAAATCACTATTTCCTGTGAGTCTTGCTATTTCTGCTGACCTAGAGAATAGGTTTATAGCCCTGTGCAGTGATCTTGAAAGTATTACAGTAAGAAGCCACATGAATTCCTCCTAAATGATACATACATGATACAGAGAAGTCCCAAGCTATACAGGGAATATGCTCTGCAAAAACACTGTGTAATTTAAAATTCTACTCCTGAATGCATTGAGTATCCAGGATGGAAACTCACAACAAAATTTAATGATAGGGTTTCATTTTTAAGAGGATATTTAAAAGCAAAATGCTATAATGGAATTAATAGCTCAACTAAGATTGTCCATCACAAATTAGGGATTGCCAGGTGAGAGACAGAGGATAGTGCCAAAGACAAAACTTGATTTACTTTGCAGTAGTAGGCTGTACCTCTTTTGTCCAGTGAAAATCCTGTCCTTTGACTCATTGCTAAGGTTGCAGATGCCTCCTGTACTATGTAGAAGTGAAGTTGTATACCACAAAAAGTTGAAATATTGGTCATACTATGTAAAATGTAGTAGACTAGAGTCTATCTGCTTTAACTTTATTTTTGGATTGAGAAAGAATGGAACCATGTTATGCTTCCAACCTCTCAAATTTTTGCTCTTAAATCTTACCAAAAGAAGCCTGTAAATATTTCAAGGATGTTTCCAAAAACAATACTTCATTTAGGAGAAGAGGGAAGCTTTAGACTAAATAGCAAAAGATGTGTGGTTGTTGACTTTGATCGTCTGGTGACATCTTTGGAGAAGATTCAAGAAAAAAAAATCACATTCTTATTTGTTTTTTCAGATGATTCTGTTTTAATGCCTATGTACTATATTCCGATTTGAGACCATTTCATACTTTTCTGGGAAAAAAAAGCTAAATCAATAACTATTTATTAAGACTTTACTATGTGCCAGGTATTGAACTAGGCACTAAAGATATAAAGATAAGAATGAAAGTGACCCTGCCCTCAAAGAGCTTCCATTTCTGTCATGAGGGGGAACAAGAAGTACTCAGACAAGAATAAAATACCTACGAAGTAAATGCATACTAGGTGTGAGGAGTGAGGTGAGGCAGTGAGGGACTGGTAGTCTGCTGGGGAGGAGTTGGGGATAAAGTCAGGAAAGACCTTAAGTAGGAGGTGATACTGGAGCTGAGCTTTGGAAGTAGCTAGGGTTTATGAGAGATAGCGAGAGATAGGGAGGGGATACATTTTAAGCATCAGGGGACAACCTGTACAAAGGCAGAGATTTCACATAGAATGCTGTCTATGAGGAACAGCAAATAGGTAGATTTGACTGGATGTGGTGCATAGAGTGGGCTCGAGCAGAATAATAACAGCATAAGCCAGGTTATGAGAGGCTTTAAATGCCAAACAGAAGAGTTTGTATTTGATCCTTGAGGTGAGGGAGAGCAACTAAAGCTTTTCTAGCAGGATTAGTGGCAGGGCCAGACCTGGGCTTTAGGACTATCAACTTGGCTGCTAAGTGGAGGAGGGATTGAAGAAGAGTGAGACCAATTAGGAGGCTCTAAGTGAGATGTTAATGCCTGAACTAAGTTGGGTTGTTATGAAGGTGAGAGATAATACTGATCATCATCATTAATTATATAGTACAGTGCTTTAAGGTTTGCATAGTGCTTTACAAATATTATCTGATTTGATTCTCACAACAGTCCTTAATGGTAGATTATATTATTATCCTCATTTTAAAAGATGAGGAAATTGAGTTATAGAGGTAAAATCTGTAAGACTTGGAAGACTTTAGTATGACTCCAAGATCGCAAACCTGGATTACTGAAAATATGTAGTGCTTTCAAGAAAAATAGGGATGTTAGAAAAGGGGGTGGGTTTGGGTAGAAAAATAATGAATTCTATAATGGAAAAGAGCATTCTTTTGTATTTGACCTACCTTGTATGCTATTAATGATTTGATTTCTAAATAGATGGAGATACCACTATCACAAAAAGAGAGGGATAGAAAAAAGACTAGTCTTCCAGCCAAGATGACCTAGATCCAAGTCCCACCCGTGGACACCTATTTGCCATGGGCAAATCATTTAATCTCAGTGCTGTAGGCCAGAGGTGTCAAACACACTGCCCCCGTACCATAAACAATTAGTTCTCCTTATTCCCACACACTTATTTACATTTGTAGAGATCATTTTAAATTATATTTAAAAGCAAAATGCTGTAATGGAATTAATAGCTCTGCTAAGACCATCGATCACAAATTAGAGATTGCCAGGTGAGAGACAGAGGATAATGCCAAAGACACTATATACTTCTGAGTGAGGCCCAAACCAGATTAAAATGTAATTTGGAAATAGTTAACAAATTTAAAAAAACCTTTATAATATAGATAATGTAAATATACAGTTTTCTAAGTCAGTGTGTTCCTGCAGGGATCCTTATATATGAAGATGTGCATATATTTTAAGTTCTCCGTATTTCAGAATGACTTTACTGATGATGATGTGCTGTGTTTGCATGACTATAAGTTATAACTTACAAGTTAACATTTTTTTCTGAATATTCAATAGTTCCTGTGAGAGTCAATACCTCTATTCTATTCCTGTGAGAGATAGGAGAGAATAGGATATATGTTACCTGCCCTCAAGTGGAAATCAAAATCTAGTTTGGAGATTCTCAATATGTATGAGACCAAGAACCTTTTATAAGAGTTCACTCCTTATCCACAAGTAAATACAGTCATCATAATAGCTCACATGTGTAAAGAGAGTGCTTTAAGATTTATAAACTACTTTTTCCTTACAACAATTTTGTGAGAAAGTACTATTAATTTCTTTTACCAGATGAGGAAAATGAGGCCCAGAGAACTAAGGGGCTTCTGTATGGTCATCTAGGAGTAAGTAGCAGAGGCAGGAAGTAATCCCTGGTCTCTCTATCCCTAAGTCCTGGGCACTTTTGACTAAGCTTTTGTGTAGACTATGTAAGCGTTGATAGAGTAGTGTGAATGAGTGAGCAAAATTGGGGCTATCCAAGGAAGACATTCTCAAGAAGTTGAGTAATTTTACCTTGTTAAAAAGGTAAACAGTAGTGAGGAGGGTGTGTGCAAAAGTGTGGAGACAGGAATGTATAAATCATGTGAGGGGGGCAGCATGGGAACTTGGCTGCAGAAGGTACTTCCACATTGTTTCCAATTTTCAAAATTTTCAAAATCGACCATTGTTTGTGACTTCCATGGGGAAAAAATATTTATGGCAAGTCTGCTTCTGGGAATGGTCTATGATAATTTAGATTGAAGGAAATTCCATTATATTTCATGAAAGAATAAAAGACAAAATAATTCTTTGAAGAGTGGCAGACCTTTTAATTAGTGTCCTAGTTAGCATCCGGACTCCCAGTGTGTAACTATAAGTAATTTGCAGGCATTAACATCATTTATCAAGCTTTAAAATGATCTTTGCAAATGTAAATAAGTGTGTACGAATAAGGAGAACTAGTGAGTTTCACTTTTAAATTTAAAGTAAAGGGAAAGTATATATCTATATCTGACATTGATCATGTTTTTAAGATACTTCATGGAGGGCTAGCTATGAAATTTTCATTAAGGATCTTAATAGCATTTGTGTGCCTTATGTATTGAATGAGTCATAGCTAAAAGATATATGAGAATATAGGTGGAAATTGGCATGTAAATGTTGTAGTTAAATATTATTCATTTGTTTCAAAATACATTTTTCCTCCCCACCCCTTGTTCTTCCCCTCACCAAATCTGATCTGCTTCTATTTGCTGTACACACTGAGGGCTACAGGAAGATGTGGTTCTTGCCCCAAGAGTATTTACATTACATGAAGGAAGATTTGCATGGCATTGTGCCCAAACTGTGATTTTACTGTTGAGGAAACTGTCTCTACCAGAGCAAGGCAGTAGCTTCTTTTCTACTTGTTTTCTTAGAGAATTCTCTGGAGCATTGGGAAACTGAGTGACTTATCCAGAGTCACACAGCTGGTACTTGTCTGAGGTCTTCCTGATGCCAGGGCAGGCTCTCCCTCCCCTGCCCCTGCCTCAGCGTGCTTCCTAAATAGGGTGAATGACCCCCATAATGCAAGAGGACAATTTCGTACTAAATTGTGAAATATTGATTCAGAGAGTACTAGGAGGTCATGGGACAGAGAGATCAAAGATCAGTATCAAGTAAAATAATCTCTAAAACCAAAGGATTGTGGGCTTTACAAAGGATAGGTAGGGGTAGGTGAATAGAATTTGGAAATTGTAGGCAAATGAAACTATGGGAACTAGGATGGAAAAAGTGTTTAGCAGAATGAGCTTTTAGCTGAAAAAGAGAAAGAAAAAGGTGACTTGATTGGAACCGAGGGCATAAAGTCACAATACTCTGTAATCATACGGTGCTTTAGAATCCACGAAGCACTTTTCCTCACACAACTCCATGAAACAAGTACTGCAATTGTTATCTTTCGGTAGGTCAATCTCTCAGTCTCATTTTCTTCATCTATAAAACAAAGGCAGTATAATTATCCCAGCTTGTATTCCAGTGTTATTGTGAAGATCAAATGAAAGTATGTATGTGAAAGCACTTTGAAAACAAGTATATAGTATTGTTATTTAAGGAATAAGTACCCTGGAAACTAGGCGACTTGGTTGATAGAGTGCTGGGCCTGGAGTCAGCAAGACTACTCTGTGAGTTCAAATCTGGCCTCAGACACTAGTTGAGTGACGTGGGCAAGTCACTTAATGCTGTTTGCCTCAGTTTCCTCATTAGTAAAATGAGTTGGAGAAGAAAGTGGCAAACCACTCCAGTATTTTTGCCAAGAAGAGTTGGATATGACTGAAAAATGATTCAACAACAACAAACTCTGTCAGGGAGAGCCCAGAGTCAAGGAGACCAGCCACAAGGCTGTTGTAATTTGTATATGAGGTGATGAACACTTGGAATTGAGTAATGGCAGTGTGAATGGGAACCAAGGATTAAATCTAAGAGACATTTTGGAGGAAGAAATGGATCGGGTAACCTGATTAGATTTAGACCCGCCAATCAAATTGTCTATCTCTCACACCGTTAGCTCCCACTTCCTAAATTTTAACTTGACTTCTCTTTCTTTTTCTCCTAGTCAGTCATTCCCTTAGTTCTTTTTTTTAAGCCACTCTTTCTCTGCCTTTACTTTCCTCTTTGTCTGTAGTCAGCCATTTTACTTCTGCAGTCTCTTCTACACTTGATCGTCTCTTTCTTCCCCTTGCTATCTTTTCTGTTCTGCTAACTCTGAAACCTGGGTAACCCATACAACCTGCCTTCTTTGCATCTGCTTGGGGATCACCAAGCACCAAGGTAGAAGACATTAAATCACCTGAACAGGATCCACTACAGATTTATGCTTTCTAACCCCAATTAGGCAATGTAGCCATCTTTTATTCCCCCATCTTTTGTTGACATAAATATATATATATATATATATGCATATGTACACATATGTGTAAATATATTTTATACATATGGAGAGAAAGAGAGAGCGTGCATGTGCATGCACACAAGAGCTTACATTGATATAGCGCTATGTGCCAGGCACTGTGCTAAGCACTTTTAGTTACCATCTCATTTGATCCTAACAACAACCATGAGAGGTAGGTGGTATTATCTTCATTTTACAAATGAGGAAACTGAGCCAAACAGAACCTAAGTCTTCCTGACTGAGGCCCAGTGCCCTATCTAGTATGTCACCTAGTTTCCTCTATCACATTTACCCATTGCAACTATTTAAACCTGATCTATCCTCTCAAGCCCCAAACTCTACCCTTTTCCACCCATTTTCTCTCTATCTCTCTCCCCCCCTCCCCCTTCTCTCTCTCCCTTCCCCTTCTCTTTTTCTCTCCCTCTCTGTTCTTTCTCTGTCTCTCTTCCTATCTCCCTCTCTTTCTTCCCCTCTCTCCTTTGTCTCTTCCTTTACTTCCTTCTCTCCTTCCTTCCTATAGAATTGTCATTAGGGGATAGGGAGTGGACTTGTGATTTCATTAGTATAGGGAACTTCCAGGTGAGAAAACCCCATTTACTAATGCAGGTTGGTACCTTCTTAGAGAGTTGCCTAGTGCATGGAGATTTGATCATTGTCCCATCCCCTCTTGTGTTAGACACAAGACTTGAACAAAGATCTTTGTGACTTCAAGCCTGACTCTTTAGTCATTACTATATGCTGCCTGTCCCCAGAGCTGCTTTGAACAAACAGATCACCTTGCCCTGTATTTGGAAGCCACAAATTTCTTCAGTTTATGTTTATAGCTCAAAGATACCTTCTTCACCGAGCCCCTCCTGACCTCTGGTTTGAGAGGATGAGGTGATCCTTTACCTTGCCAAAGCTAAGTTTGTTGCCTTTACTTCATCAGCCTTGTATAACCTAGTTTTCTCTACAGTGAAACTTCCTTCAAGAATGATGAATGATGTCCTTATCACCAAAACCATTGTTTTTTTCCTTCAGTTCTTATTCTTGACTTTTCTACAATATTTGACCCTCTTGAGCACTCTTTCTTCCTGGAGACTTCTTGGAATAACTTGAACTAGAGAAGGATCATACTGTAGTGAGCATGGACTCAAGACAGAGTGATTTGGGTTCACTCCCCCAGACACTAGTTGTGTGACTGGATAAGTCATTTAACCTCTCTATGTCTCACTTTCTTCATCTATTAAAATGAGAGGGCAGAGATTTGATGGCTTCTAAGATCTTTTTCAGCTCTAAATTCAGGATGCTGTGATTCCATGGCAATATACTATACTGATTTTCTACCTACATTTCACATCAGTCCTTTTTGGTATGCAGATGTGTCTCAGATCTATTTATCTAGCCATAACTTTTCAGCCTCCAGTCTTAAATTTCCTACTGCCTGTTTATTGGATATCACATACTGAAATTTCCATACATATCTTAAATTCAACATGTCCAAAACTGAACTCATCATTTCTCCAAAAAACTTTCCTCCTCCTAACTTCCTTATTACCATCAAAGGCACCACTATCTTCCCAGTCAACTAGACTTGTAACTTAGGTGTCATCCTCCCTCTCCCACCCTGCCCACAATATCTTTTGTACTTTCTTTCCTCTGACACTGCCGCCACCCTAGTATAGGCCCTCATTGCTTCAGGCCCAAATTATTGCAATAACCTGTTGACTGGCTTCCCTGTCTCAAGTCTCTCCTCACTTCAGTTTATCCCACACACAGCTGTCAAAGTCATCTTCCTATAACACAAGTCTGACCATATCAATCCCCTATTCAGTTAAACTCCAGTGGCTTCCTATTTACTACCTTCAGGACCAAATATAAAATCCTCTTTTCTACTTTTAAACTACCTTTCTAGTCTCCTTACACCTTATTCCCTTCCACATACCCGTATGTTAGCATCTTTACTGTTCCATCTCCCAGTTCTGTGTATTTTCACTGACTCATCCTCATGCCTAAACTCTCTGTATCCTCATCTGTGGCTCTTAACTTCCTTCAAGTCATAGCTAAAATCCCTGCAAGAAGCCTTTCCTGATTCTGCTTTCCCAATTTATCCTGGTTATTTTTTTTTTAAATAGAGTTGTTCGCATCTTGTCTATAAGTTCCTCAAGATTGGAGACAGCTTTTGCCTTTCTTTGTTTTCCCATTGCTTAGCTCAGTGCCTAGTGCATAGTAGGTGGTTAATAAATGCTTTGATTTCACTGTTTTCTTCTCCAGTGCCCTATATGTAATTTTCTCCCAGGGCTCTCTCTTCAACGTTCTTTTTTCTCTATACTCCTTCCATTGTTTACCTTAACTTCAACTGTTAACCTGTGTGCTTTGGACTACACAATCTGCATATTATCTCTCCAGCCCTAAACTCTCCCCTGGGCTCTTATGTAGCATTTCCAAACATTCTCCGGATAGCTCCATCTAGATGTTGTGTTATTACCTTATGTCTCAAACAGAAGTTATCATTTTGACCTCTTGGCAGTTTAGTCTTTATCTGTTGATGGAACCATCATTCTCCCAGTGGCCTGGGCTCAGTCATGGAGGGGTAGAGCTAAGGTGGCAGAGTAAAAGGAAGCAATGCAGTTGAGCTCTAGGCCCCAACTCCTCCAAACAGTTCTGTTAAATGCACCAGACTGAATTCTGATGGAGAGATCCAGAAAAAGACACATTGGGTCCTTTGTCCAGCCCAGGTCAGCATAGGGAGACAGAATTCTGCAGACATTGGGAACAGGATCAGGTCAAGAGCTCTCCTGCACCCAGGGAGAAGCAGCTCACTAGCACAAAAGGAGGTCCAAGACCTGTCCTGGAACCCATTTAGACCCACACTGTGGCACTGCTATGGAGACAGGTGCCAGCTGACATCTTTGTTGCTCATTATAGAATCCCAAGTCTCAGATCCAGAGAGGAGTGAGAAGGGGTCAGCTCAAAGCAGAGGTGTTGCCTGTTCCAGGTAGGCATGCCTTGGGTGGTGTACTGAGAAAAGAGGAAGTTCAGAGACCATTTGCAGCATTGATATGGCTCCAGACCCCAAGCCAAGAACAGTTTCTCACTTCCAACATCTAGTCCAGCTTGCAGAGGAATAACCAAGGCAGGAAACCCAGACCAAAGGGGAGCCTACAATTCTGCTACTTGGAACCAACAGAGCTTTCCAACTGGCTGATAGGGATGGAGTCCCATAGCAGTCTCCTATTGCTCAGACCCAAACCCAGGTCAAGAACTTGCACAGCTCAGACCAGGGGGATAGCAAACTGACTTTCCCTGCATCAGATGCCTTATGGAACACTGAATGCTTGTAAGTCCCCAGCCTGTCCTTGATATCCAGAAATAACATATCATTGTACTCCAATAAGGCAGCAACAGGACCAAGCCATACCTACCCTCCAGAAAAGTGCTTAACACAGTGTCTGTTACTATACACATATTGACTATAACTATTGTTATTAGATCCAAAGTCAGGATGTAGGCTGGAAAAATAAGCAAACCAAAAAAAAACCAAACAAACCCCACCATAATGAGTTATCATGGTGGTAGGATGCTCTAGATACAACAACAGAAGAAGATAATGACTCCAAAACATCTACCATCAATGCCTCAAAGAAAAACACAGCTTGGGCACAAACTCAACTAAAATCCCTAGAAGAGATATAAAGCATGAATTAAGGGGAAAAAAGAATTAAAAGAATATTTTTATACATGGAATGAGAGTGCTTGAAAAAACTGGAAAAAGAAATGAGAAAAACTGGAAAGGGAGTTAACAGCTTGGCACAAGAAGTATAGAACCTTGCCTAAGCAACAACAACTTGAAAATTTAAATGGATTAAACAGAATCCATTGACTTCATGAGGCAGCAAGAAATATTAAAACAAAGTCAAAAGGTTGAGGAAGAAAATGTAAAATATTTCATAGCAAAAACAACTGACCTGGAAAACAGATTTTAAAAAATTTATATCATTGGACTATCTGAACACCATGACCAAAAAAAGCTCCCTAGACATCCTATTTCAAGAAATCTTAAAAGAAAACTCCCGGATCTTTTAGAACCAGAGGGCAAAGTAGAAATGGATTCCACCAGTTTTCTCCTGCAAGAAACTCCAAAATGATGTTAGTAATCTCTTCATATGCTATACTGAGTTCCATGAAGTAGGTACTATTTTTCATTTAATTTTATAATCATTTCTGTTTTCTATTGGAGGAAGACTCAGATTGGAATTATCTTCCTTCCTCATTCTACTCTGTATCATCCACTATTGGAATTACTCTGGTTTTGTCTTCATGAACAACTCTTAACTTCAAGTACATTAGGGGAAACTTGCATTTGAATACTGTGTATTGTGGTGTTTATTAGATTTTTTTTGACCAACATTTAATTATCTAACTAACATTTAATTTAACTATCATTTAATGCACTTATAAATGTACTTTGAAGCAATAACTTATGAAATCATTCAATAAGACTTTCCTCAAGAAGGTCAAACTTTGTGTGTCTTCTTGCTGTGGAGAAATTGGCTATTTCTATTATGTTGCCAGAATGTTTTCCTATATGCATATCCTAACTGTTCAAATCTTTGTTAATCTTTTGGATATTAGATATTTTGTTAACTTTAATGAATTTCAATTGTATGAGGCTATTTTTTGCATTACCTGTCAAACTTAGTCAGTTTAGTTTTAGACTACTTTTTTTTGCCTCCATGCCTGTAAAAACTTACAGAAATTAATTCCATTTAAACATTTGGTGTTTCTTTAAATTTATGCTGCGGCGTAAGCCATCTTCTTTGTCATCCCTTCTTTTACAAGAAAGCAAGAATGTCTTTGGATCATTGGAGGGCATTTTAGTTATTCTGTCTGCTAATGTTGCCTTGGCGATGTTTTAATCATTGCTTGCTCTTGAAGGCAGCTCAAGAAATAAAGTTCAATAAACATTAAACTCTTAAAAGGGTGTATTTTGAGTTAGGTTGCATTTTGATGACTATATAATGTCCAGAGACAAATTGGATTTATCTTTTTAAAATGCAGCAATTCAGACAAGAACTGAACTTTTAAGTAAAATGAATCAATGATCATTTATTTGATGTTTTTGCAGGTGCTGGAGAGAACTTGGAGAACACGATGGCAGCCTTTCGGCAGTAAGTATGTAAAATGTTTTTATAGTGGAAGAGAATTGCTTTCACCGAGGAAATAAGATAGGTGGTGGTGGTTTTATAAGACTGCTTTTAAAGAAATTTTTTATTGATGCCCTGTGTCTTTACATCAGTCATTTTCACTCTTTCCCCCACTGACCCCTCTCTTGTGACAAAGAGAAACAATTAAGTAAAAATACCCAATATGAAGATGATATCTGACAACTTACTTAGTTTTCTATCCCGGTAGTCTTCAACTTCCTTCTGTGAGAGGGAGGTGTTTCCTTATGTCTTCTCCAGACTCCAGAACCTTCATTGGTGTTTCCATTACTTTATTTAGTAATCCTTAGGTCAACTTCCTTTTTAGTGATCTTTAAATTGTTACTATTGGGTAATTAAATGACTATTGGGGAAAATTGTTCTCTTCTCATTATTTCATACATCGTTTTATAGAAATCTTCTCATGTTTCTTTGGAGTCCTTATATTCACTATTTGTTACTGCACAAAACCATTTCGTTATATCCAAATACCACAGTTTTTTTACCCCATTCCCCTGTTGATTAATACCCACTTTGTTTCTAGTTCTTTGTTACCACAAAGAGTGCCGCTATAGATACTTTAGTATGTATTAGAACTTTGCTTATGTTTTTGACTTCCTTGAGTCTATGTCCAGTAGTGGGATTGGTGGGTCAAAGGGTATGGACAATTTAATCACTTTTCTTGCATGATTCCAGCTTGAGATCTAAAATAGTTGGATGCTTCACAGCTGTGCCACAATGCATCAATATGCCTTTCTTGCCACAGCCCATTCAACATCAACTCTTATAATGTTTTTTATCTTTGCCATTTTTCATGGCATGGAGTGAGATCTTAAGAATTGCTTTAACTTCTATTTCTCTTACACTATAGATTTGGATTACATTTTGATGTGGTCCTCTATAGTTCACTAATTTTTTTGTTTTGAAAACTATTTGTTCAGATCCTTTGAATATTTTTATTGGGGAATGGCTGATTTGGGTTTTTACACAATTTTGTCAATTTAGTGCATAGTTATGGATATTACTTTTTCAGGGATATTTAATTTGTTTCAAGTATTTTTCTCATTTACCATTTCTTTTCTAATTTTGTTTTATTCACACAAAAGCTTCTTAATTTCACGTAATTGAAATTATCTTTTATATTTTATGATCCCTTTTGTCCTTTGTTTATAAGACTTCATTTTTAAAAAATTATTAAATATTTGTTACAAAGAGTGTTAGGCTTTTGTATAGCTGAAAAATTAGGAACTGTAGTTTTTCAAGCTTAAAGAAAACATAACCATGAACAAATTATTTGATGCTAATTGGTCCCAGAGGAAGAATTAAAACACTTGGTATGTTTTGTTGTTTTTTAAAAGATTATACTGTATGTCTTTCAAACTAATGAGTGTCTCTAGCCATTTGAGCTCTCTTTAGATTTTTTAGCCTTTTAAAAGTTTACTTTTATTGTTTCCTTTGAAAAGATAAGTCATAGTATATATGTTTCTAAGTACTTTACAGGGAAGTAGAAAGAGGAGACTGAAATGAAGCTCAAATGCATTGTTCCATAATTGACTAAATGGTTACTGTCAGTCTAATGAGAGGCTTATTTCCTTTTACCTTAAAAGCTAAAAGTGAATTGAAAAATTAAAAAACCACATGAAAGGAAAAGTTTTGTCTATATGAAAAATAGTCTTTTCTCGCATAATTGGTGAGTCTGTGTATTTGTACAAGTAGATACAGTAGGCCAGGAAATCTGGAACTTATTTCTGGTTTTCTCTCTGGCCTATTTAATGACTTTTTTTTTCCTTGCAAATTATTTCCCCTTTCTGTGTCTGTTTTCTTACTTGGTCCAGTGGTTCTGCTTTTCTATTTTCCAAGGCTCCTCTGAAAAAATACATTTTTTTCTACATTTTTAAATTCTCTGTTCCTTCTCTAAAACCAGGCAATTAGAGATTTTTCCCTTTGTCATTGTACTGTGAAAAACAGCTTTAAATTACTCCATCTACAATATTTACTTCATCTTTATGAAATTGCAACCCTCTGCTTATATGAGATGGTCTGTGGCCCAAAAATTTTTTCTAAGTTCTTTTATTTAAATTCTCATTATCCTTGGAAAGAAAGAAGTGATACCGTCATGTAGATTTTTAAGTGTCAAATTCTTGTTGACATTTCTTTGAAAGTTGTACTGCCTTTCTGTTTGAATAATTTCAACATTCTGTATGTTAAAATGTTTTTTACACACTTATTTCTCTGAAGGGCTTACCCCAAACTGGTCCCCATGAAATATAAACCAAAACCATTGCATTTAAGAAGTCGTTTGTCAAGATAGCAGGTTTTAAGTGGCAAATGTTGCAATGACTAGGTTTGGTCTTTGAAAATTATCATTTGAAATTCTTCCCAGCCATCAAAAAGCATCCAATTTAGGTGGGTTTTTTTTTCTTGCTAGATATAGCACTTCTAGAGTAAAACACTTTCTTTAAAAGAGCACATTTTTCTTCTTCAGCAGTACTGTTATTCAAATCAAATAGTAAGCATAAAAAAGAATTATATATAGTCTTCTCCATAAATCTTTGTATAGCTTTTTGGATTTCTTAATTTTTCTTTGAATTTTTTTCTAGTGTTTCAAAAGAAGGAAGTTATTTTAGGTTCCTTATGACTTTGAGGATGTATTTTTTTTTGAAAGATTGTCAGTTTCTGGCTTCAGAATTCTCCATAAATATAAATAAAACTGCCTTTTTCAGCTTTCCTTTTATTTGTGTATTATCTTTTTGTCTTTTGATGCAGGGGTCTTGGGACTCAAATTTCAGTTTATTGACCACTATTTTGTTTTGTTTTTACTTCTCCTTAGCATATTTAGTATATTTCTCTTAGGTTCTATAATTACAAGTCCTGTATTATATAATTATCTTTCCGCTCCTAGAAGTTAAAAGCTGAGTGATCAGGATATCGGGGAGGAGGTGAATAGCCTTCCTGTCTGCTTTACTTTGTCTGCTTTGCTGCGATTAGGTCAGGGAAAAGTTAGTCCTTCCTTGGACCAAAGGAGTCAGAAGAACTGACTTTGTCAGACTTTGCCACTTTTACTGGCTATGTAATATCCAGCTAAATCGCTTTACCTGTCTGAGCTTGCTTCTTCTTCTGTGAAATGGGAATAATTACCTACCTCACAGGGAGTGGGTGTGGTCTTAAAACCAGATAATTTATGCCAAAGTGTGACACAGAGTTGAGGGATTGATTTATTAGTTCCTGTGATGACTGTATTATTTCTAGGACAATAAGGTGGTAGAAGCAACATCTACTACCTGATGAATAACAATCAAATTTTGAATCCTTGTTGTGCGCAAGGCATTATTAACTTGTTATATATAAACATTGCCTCCCCCAGTAGAGGGAATTTTTGTTGTTCAGTTGTGTCCAACCCTCCGGGACCTTGTTTTTGGGGCTTTCTTGGCAAAGATACTGGAGTAGTTTGCCATTTCCTTCTCCTGCTCATTTTCAGATAAGAAACTGAGATAAACAGGGTCAAAGTAACTTGTTAAAGTGATTTGAACTCAGGACGATGCATCTTATTGATTTCAGACCCACTGCTCTCTCTGAGGTTTTTTGAGCAGGTACAGTTTCTCTCACACAGTAGGTACTTAATAAATGTTTGTTTATTGAAAGGTGCTGGGGTTTTGGTGATAGGTAGTCTGAATTTTTGAAAAGGCACCATAATTATCAGTCTCTGAGAGCTTAGAATATGGATGATAATAGGTGGCTGACTGACAGTTGCCTACATAGTGGCCAAAATATATGTTGTATAAATAAATATATGCTATTCAAGAGTTTTATACACTTATGTATACATGCCATCATTTACTTACAACCTCAGAGCAAACCTCTCCCTCTCCTCACATGTCTGATCAGTTGCCAAGTCTTATGGTTTCTATATCCTCTTCTCTTACATAGCCTTTGTGACTAGATCCAGGCCCTCATCCCCCTTCATCCAGACTATTTCAATAGCCCTCTCATTGATTACCCCTGCCTCAAATTTCCTTTTTTTCAATGTTTCCTGCCTAGAGCTTTCGAAGGGATATTCCTAAACTACTGATCTTACCATGCTACCCTTTCCTTAGTAAACTCTAGTGGCTCCCTGGCTGTTCTTCACACAGCATCTGATGTGCTGCTTCTGGCTCTGTTCATGCCTGGCTAGCACACTCTCCTTCTCTTCCTGCTCTTAAAATCTTTGACTTTCTTCAAAAATCAGAGCAAGAAAAGTCTTTTACTAATTCCCCAAGCTACTAGAGTACGCCCTCTCAAAGCTACCTTTTAATTAATTGTGTCTATATTATGTATAAGCTTATTTGTTTGGAGGGGCTTTTTCCCAGATCTCCTGTATAAGCTGCCTGAGAGCAGAGGCAGTCTCACTGTTTTGTCACTATATCCCCAACACACTTAGCACAGTGCCCTGTGTGCATTACTTGCTGAGTAAATGCTTGTTGATTGATTGAACTGAATCTGTGATTAAGTGTTTATGGATACTTTGTATGTTAGAGTTCCTGTATTCAAATGTCTATAGGTCTAAGTAGTGATGAGAATAGATACTATGTACCCAACACTTCAGGAGTTTTATAGTTCACATGGATGTGTGTCATCTATACACCCACTTTTGTAACCTCAGAGTCAACGACTCCCTCTCTTCCACTTTGGCAAACGGGTGCAACGTCTTGTAGTTCCTGCATCCTTCTCTCCAGATAAGGGCCCTGTCACTTCTCACCGTGACTATTGCAATAGCTTTCTAATTGGTTTCCCAACCTCTCTCTACCCAGGACAAAAATCTGTCTTCCATTCACCTGCCAAAGTGATAAAGTGCTTAATGGTTTTGTTGATACTTAAAAGTTAGGTTAATTTAAAAAATTTAATTTAATTTAAAAAAAATCTTTTTAATGGATTGGGGAAGCCAGGTGTAGGGATGTATCCCTGGGATCCCTGTTACTGAAGAAGCTGAGGCTGGAGGAGTGTTGGTGTCCAATAGTTCTGAGGTGTAGTAGGGCTAAAAACTATTGTGTGTCCAATAAGTTTTGACACAAATACAATGATCTCCCAGGAGTGGAGAATGACCAGGCTGCCTAAGGAGGGGCAAAGTGGTGCAGGAGGGAGGGAGGGAGAGGAGGAAAAAGAGGGAGAGAGAGAGGAGGGGAGGGAAAAGAGAGAGGGAGAGAGTGTCTCCTATATCCCCCCCCCAAAAAAAAACCCCTCAAAACGAAAGGAATTGGTAGTCAAAAAGCAAAGACAGGTGTAAGCAGGAGGCAATTGAAGAGGAGAGATCCCTAAACATACTAGGTTTGGAACTGGAAAGTAGGGGAATAATGTAACAGGGATCTTGTTACATTAGAGCTAATAAAACTAGGTTGTTAGGGCAGGTGATCATATCTGAATACCCATAGGGCTCCTTAGTCCCTATAGCAGTTCACTTTGAGCATGAAGGAAGGAAGCAAATTGTATTTGTAACAGCTAGAATTACAAGTGGGCATAGAATCAAGGTTATTAACAATAGGTGATAGTTTTTTGCTTTCAGTCAATACTAGCCACTATAAACTGCTGTTTATTTTATGTAACCCTTTTGAGAACATTTGATTAATAAAGTAACAGTATAACATTTGAATGGAGTTTCATTCAGAAACTATATGCATCTTGTTCAACGCTAGAGATTTTCTTTTTTTCTCAGGGAATGGTTCTTCCTTGCCTTTGGTTTCCCTAAGTTTTTTTTTTCCTCATGCCCTATCAACAAACCATTGGAAACTTAGCTAGAACCTATCTGCTTCTTAAGGTAAAGTAGACACATATTGTTGCTATTCCTGAAACAATATGAAGGTCAAATTACATTAGCTTCCAAAACTGTCCTAGATAGACTAACTTGGCTGATTTGACTTTGTTACTTCACTAGTAGAAAACATGCTAATAACTAGAAAAAATAATTTAGCTGATATTTTATAAATTATAAACTCTCACTGCAAATTTATTTACAAAGATCCTAAAATATTCATTATATTTTAGATTAAAAGAAAGCACAACTTGTTGCCTATATAACTTGCTTAGTAATTAGATTGTAGTATAATTGGTTTCCTTTGTAATCCCATGTATCTTATACATTTAAAACCATTTTGAGAAGGGATTGATAGGCTTAAACAGGCTGCAAAAGGGGTCCATGACACCAAAAAAGGGGATAATCTCTGCTTTGTAGGAACTTTTTTAAAAAAATTAGTGAACTTCTTTTTCTAGCATTGCTATTACTTTACAGTGACTTCTGGCCTTCTCTCCCATTGTCTTCCATCCCCTTTGTACCGCAGAAGTCCAGTCAGGCAAAATAAATGAATACATTGAACACATTGACAATGTATTGATGATATATAGCTCATTCTACACCGATAGATCCTCCCTGCTTTCCACCTTGGCCCAGAAGAGGTAGGGTTGCTTCATAGTCAATCCTCTAAAGCATTGGAATTTTTTTTAAAAAGTAATATATACTTTTGAGGGAATTTGGTGTGATTATAAGAAACTGTTACTTGACCTTCCCTGAATTTATAGTTCAGTTAAGCATTTAGTAGTTGATGCTATGAATTTTAAAGTATAAGCGTACCTCAGTTTCTTTTCTCACGTGTAAAATGAGAACGTTGGATTTGTTGCTATCTATGCTTCTTACAGCATGGATCTTCTAAGAAATATACCCATCAGTCTCTAGATTTTCATAAGAAGACTTCACTTTTCAATAGTAGCATTCTGTAGACAGAAAATGACAGTTTTTCCTTATGCTTAAATTCCTGCCTTAAGCTCGTGTTGGTTAATAAGACATTGATGACAATAAATCCATCTTCTTGGTGACCATACCTTAACATTTTTAGTTTCGTTTATTATTTTGTTACCTAAAACTTGGCTTTCGTTAGTTTATTCAACAATCTTTTCTTAAATAACTATAATATGTCTGTCATGTACTGTGGAGTGTGGAAAATAAGAATATATTATCATCATCTTTACTATTTTTAGGAATTTACAAGATAATTGGAAAGCTATATCATTCTGGCACTAAATAAAACACTACATAGGTGCATGATAGTGTAGTATAAATAGCATTCCATATTCCCATGTTTCACCCACACCCACATTTTGAAAAGAACATGACAAAGTTTTATCCTGAATAAGTCATACATTTTCCCCTGCTTAAAAAAGAGTAAAAAAAGAAAACCATGCCTTGAAATAGAAACTCTGCAACCAAGTGGGCTTCCCAAGGAAATGAGTTGTTTGAGCTAAAGTGCATTCTTCTTTAGCAATTGTTCAAATGCTTAAGTTAAGAACCCTTGTAATAGATGATTTGCTTGAGGTTAAATTCAGATTGACCTCTAAATGATATGGATAACTGACACCGGAGGAAAGCAAAATTCAAGTTACTTGAAAAGGAATCTTCTTAGAAATGAAATTACGTAGTAGTCATGGGGATAAAAGTTCAACCAATTAGACTATTCGGGCAACTCCAAATCCATCTAATTATATTAACTTCTAGTCCATTTCTCTCCATCTTTTCCACAAGAATAATATGAGATATTTTATCAAATGCTTTACTGAAATCTATGTAAACTCCAACCAACATTCCTCTGATATACAAGTTTGAGCCTATCGAAAAAGAAAATAAGATCAGTCTGGCATTATCTGTTCATGATGAAGCTCTGCTGGCTTTTTGTAATCACCACTTCCTTTTCTAAATATCCATTAGCCATCTTTGTAATGATCTGTCCTTGCATTTTCCCAGGAATTGGAGACAAGCTTACTGGCGTATAGTTTGCAGACTTTAAATTCATGAAGGGCATCTAGGAGCTCAAGAGTATCTCCTTACTTATTCAACAATCACGGGGCTTGTTCGCCTCCTTCTTTACTCTGAGCTTCAAACTCTTGGGGAGATGGGAAATCTGGGTGGTTAAGCCCCTAAAGAAATATAAATCATAAATGTAACTATTTTTTAGTCACTTTCACATCAGGGCCACAGCACAGATGATGACATTTCTGAAATAGTCACCAATCCTCAATATGGATAATGGTCATCTATAGTAATAGAGCTAAAAGGTCATTACCCTCTTGCATGGAACTTCTGTCCCTGGCCTGTCCCAAGGCCAGATTTAATACTAAAACTTGTCCTATACCACTATTCCTAAATGTTTGCTGGCTCACCAGCAGGAGGAAGAGCAACTGTAACAGCAGATTAAGCCAGACCCAGACTGAGGCACAGTCCAGTGCTCTCTGTAACACTCCTTGGAGACCAAGCTTCACTATTCACCTGCCACCCACTGTTAACCCAGGGAAGTCCCTTTTTTCAGTTACTGCCTATATAAGAGAAAACAGTTCACACCTTCCTACCCCACCTCTTCTCTGATCCTCATTTTTCTCTGCCTTACACCATCCATATCCTCAGGCCAACCGTACCCACTTCTTTCACTGTGCCCTCTGAAATTTGAGATCCTTAATGAACAAACCACTTGATACTAGACTTCTTGCTCTTACAGTCCCCTTATTTAGTAGGTGTCACTGAGACCTAGCTCCCTTCTGATGACATTGCATCCCCACTGTCTAGAAGGTATCAGCTGTTCCTCCTCTCGCATGCCCTGCCACACATGGCAAGTATGCATTCCTTTGTCCTCGTTTTCACTTTCAGACTCTCTCTTTACCTCTATTGCTCAACAGCTTTTCCACCTTTAAAATACACTCAATACGCTCAATACAAATCGTGTTGGCTGTTGCATACTAATCCCCAGATTATTTTTCCTCCTTTATCAGGAAATTAGCACCTTGCTATCCTTTGCAAACCCTGACCAAGTTTCACAACTGTGTTGAATTCATGTTCTCCAACTTCAGCTGGGCCTTCATTGCAGCACATCTTGGCCTCAGTCTATCTTTCTAGCCTCATTGGATCCCCTCCTGGATTGATTCTTTTGAGTAGGCAAACTAGGCCATCTTTTGCCTCAGTTTTTACCTAGCCTTGAATCACTTAATGGGTGTTGCCTCAGACAAACTGAGACCTGGGAAAGACCTTAGCTTAAAAAGGCCAAGGTCTCCTATTGCGTCCAGGGACATCTCCTATGTCTTGCCACTGGACTCAGGTGACTCTGGAGAGAGTGAGGCTGATGACTTTGCACAGCCCTGCCTCACTTAAATCCAATTCGCTTGCAAGTCAAGACATCACCCTCCTGACCTCATTGGCCATCTTCCAGAATGAAGGACAATAACAACAACAAAGAATCAGCTGGGGTTGGGAGGTAACTCTCCTGTCCATCTTTTCCCTGTTTAAGTTAGGGGTGGTCTAGGCTCCCAAGGAAAAACCAGAGGTGGATGGGGGAATCATGACTGGGATGGTTTTGGTTTTTTTAAGCCAGGATTGCCAGAGGCAGCTGGAATTAAGGAATTAACATTCCTTAATTGCAAGAGAAGGGCAGAATTATCCACACTTGAAGGCCAAACCCCCCTTTTCTAGCTGTAGCCAATTGTGGCATTCCCAATCACCCAGAACTCCTTTTTTGTGTCCCAATAAAGGGACACTTTCTACTCCCTTTGGGGTCCCTGGCCTTTTAGCTAAGATGGCCAATGTTACCCACTTTATGAACTGTTTATGAGACACTGTTAATACACTGTTATCTTACCCTGGAGAAAACTGTCTCAACCTGCCTTTGTTGCAATTTTACTCAGCACAGTGGCCAGAGAGCCAGAGGTTAAATGGGCTCCTATTTCAGGGTATCCTACCAGGTTCTCCTTCCTCCACATTGCCCTTCCCCCACTTTCAACCATGAAATCATTCCAATCTAGTTCTACCAAATGACCCTAAATATCTTAGGTCAGTCCTGGCTCAGGATAGTCTGTTGGTTCAGGTTCAAATCTGGAATAAAATGAGTCACTTAACAGCTACCGAAAGGAGGTTTACACCTTGGCTTGGAAGAGGCATTCACCAAGCATACAGCATTGATTTGTTTGGGCAGTTTCTCTGTGGTATTTACTGTAGTGATATGCTAGTTAGAAGCTGTGCCAACCCTCAGAGGAGGTTCTGGCTCCTGGTACATTGTCTTCTGTGCTGAGGTGACCTGGAAACTATGACAGCAGTTCATGCTTAGTCACCTGGACCAGTTAAGTTCTGAGGATGATTTTATTAACTTTTAATGAAAAACTAGCCTAGCTTTCATCGGATAGAAATTGCTCCAATGTCACACTGCTAACCACAAAATATTAAAGAATCATGAGGTGGGCCTACAGTATTCACAGTGTATTTTCATAGATTTATAAAAAATAATGGACAAAATGTGAAGCATTTCCAGTCCATACTGGTGGAGGGAATACCCATAATAGTGACTTCATTGAGCCATTGGAATATTTAATGAATACCTACCTTTGTTGTTTGAGACACTATGCTATGTGTTGTGGGAGTGTAGCAACAATCCGGCTACCAGCTACTGTGGTTGTGTAAAACCAACAACAACCAGCACATAGAAGGTCTGCTAACACAGGTTCTTTGATCTGCTTAACTAAGGAAAGCAATGTTAAGGGATTAACAATCTTACTTTAATCAAACACATATATATAAACTCAGTTCAGGAGGAAAAGCTAGCACCCTGAACTTCAGAGCAAATACAAACAAATTACAAACATACACAATATAAACAGACCAAATCATAATTCATAGTTACCAGGAAAGCATCAACATCTGGGTTGAAAAGCTGGGGAGCTCTTAACAACAGCTTTCCCATAGTCACACTCCACTCTTCCAGTGACTGAGAGCCCCAAAAGTCAAAGGCCAGCCTTGGATCTTATATGCCTGAAGGATTCACACGTAATCAGCGAAAGGGTGTAAGCCTGGGGTTTGGCACCTAGTTAGCAAAAGGATGTGAGCCTGGGGTTTAGCACCTAGTTAGCAAAAGGGTGTGGGCCTGGGGCTTTGTACCTAGAAAGGCTTAATGAAAGGCATTTGATTACTTTAGCATTTCTAAAAGAGAAAATAGTAAAGAAAAAAAAAAAAAAGCCCCACCTTAATTGCCAATACAGGGAGATATAGAAAAAAAGAGAGGTATAACTACAAGCAAACAGGATAGTCCCTCAAGAAGCTTACATTCTAATGGGGGAAGACAACATAAATTGGAACTAGAAGGGGAGGGGAGGGGGAAGAGGGTAAGCAGGGCTGCTGGAAAGGCAAGAGAAGTCCAGAGTAGGTTGAACTATGAGTGGAGTGAGCATGGTCGAAAGCCTCTCCTAAAATGATGGTCTGTGTGGCAGTACTTTGTTGTTGTTGTGTCGTTTCAGTCATATCTGACTCTTAATGACCCTTTTGGGGGTTTTCTTGGGAAAAATACTGGTCCATTTCCTTCAGCTCATTTTACAGATGAGGAAACTGAGGCAAATAGGGTTTGTCATTTGACTTTCCCAGGGTCACACAGCTAGTAGCTATCTGAGGCTAGATTTGAACTCATGAAGATGAGTCTTCCTGATTCTAAGTCCAGTGCTCTATCCACTGTGCCACCTAGCTGCCTGTGTGGAGGTATTTACCAGTATTTTCTTGAAGGGTATCAAGTCTGGAAATAAATCAAAATCATGAGTTGAGTAATAAAGCATCTTTAATTGAGATAACAGGGTAACAAAACTGCCACCCTGGGGGATGTCCAATGGATTTTCCCAACCAAAAAGACCCATGGAAAAGTTTTTATAGTTTTAGGAGGAGAAGGGGAAGAGGCAGTATGAAGTAGCAAGGCCTGATCATGAGACCTCAGTGGCCCTTGGCAATCTGGGCAAGGAAAGCCACATCATCCTGACTGTTTTGCCCTTCATGCCATGAATCCCAATGGAGAGGGGCAAGGACACTAGAAGCTGAGGTCCAGCTTGAGCTGGGCTTTCCCCACAAGGCAAACTCTGGGGAGTGGGAGGAACCTAGGATGTAGTTATTTGTGTTCATACTGTATTCCATCAGTAAAACTTAAGCTAACCATGGACAAAGACCAAAAGTTTTTTCTTTGTTTTGCTGAAGTAAGAAGAGAGGAATAATAAATGTTCGATCAATTTGAATTTAAAAAGTTCTTCATTTGTCAATTAAATTAATTTTTAGCTAAATAGCTAAAAGAATTTATGGACTATTGAAGTGATATTTGATTATTATCAGACAGGTATTTAATACTTCTACTTTTCACCATTTTAATTCAGTCTCGTAATATTCTTAATATTGTATCTGAGGCAAACGACCACTTAGATGCTTCCCATTGATTGTTAAAACTCTTGGTGTTTCCAAGATGACTTTTTTGGTTTGTTTTTGGCTCTAGCGCAGTTAATATGGGAACTGATATGCTGGAACTGGACTGCCATATCACAAAAGATGAACAAGTGGTCGTATCCCACGATGGGAATCTGAAGAGGTCAACTGGAATAAATGTGAACATCTCTGACCTGAAGTACTGTGTAAGTAAAAATGCATTCTGAGCATATGCTTTGGGATGGCATGATTTTAGCATTAATGAAGTCCATTAAGCAATGAATGGTGAAAAAATGAGGAAATATCACCTGGAGCGTAAGCATTTTATCCAATAGAAACTTATACATTAACTTCTTGCCAAACCAGGCTAATAGTTGTTTCCGGAACTTAACAGGCCATTGCTAGCATCTTTGTCTTTATGTTGCCATCTGCCATATGTCACTTGCACTCAGTACCTTCCTTTCTCCTCTTTGCATTTCAGAATCTCTGTCTTCCTTCAGGACTCAGCTTAGGTGCCACTTCCTCAGCAAAGGCTTTCCTGATTCCTCCTGAAAGGCTGACTGTCTTTATCCTCCTTATTTCTCCACATCTGGCTAAATGCCTTGAATATAGCACTTAAATTCAGCCAACATTTAATAAGTGCCTATTATAACTGAGAAATCCTACTAAGTGCAGAAGATACAAATTAAAGATGGTCTGTAGCCTCAGGGAACGTATTCTTGGGTTTGGGGATGAATGATTAACATATGTTAGAAGGTGATTAAGTAGCTTGGCCTTCACCAGACTGAATGACTGGAGGAATTTAAGGAGGGAGGAAACCCCCAACTAAACAGAGAGGGATTAGGGTGAACTTCTGGGAAGAAGGGGTAGCATCTGAGTCAAGTTGAAAAGGTTGGAAAGGGATTATGTTACACACACACAGTAGGGAAGGTCAGGAAATCATTGTGAGTGGAGAGGAGGGGACAGATGTTAGAACTATTGTGAAGTTAGAATTGACCTGATTTAGCATCTGATTGGGGTAGGAGGGACTGAAGAGAAAGAAGAATCAAAGAAGAAAGATTCTGAAGTTTTGGGTTTGAGTGACCAAGATAACCCCTGGTACCACTGTAGAGGAAAAGTGATGAGGTCAGAGTTGGGAGAGCTGGTTCATCAAATGTGAAAGAATTCACTTAGACCTTCTCTATAGCCATTGGGAGCTTTATTGACACAAAAGCAGGGGGCCTGAGATTTAGCAAGGAGCTACACAAAGGCACTGAGGTAGGGAAGGAACCAGACTTATATAGACAAAAAGCTATACAGCCTGTAGGATGATTTTAGGATTTCTTATGGGGGTTGAAGATTAAGGGATAGGATAAGTCTTATGTGATAAGGACAGCAATTGACACAAGATAAGGGAGACATTTTATGACCCAGGGTGGATCAGGAAACCAGGAATTCCATGGTCCAGGATGGAAGTTATATGGTAACTCAAGATAAGGGGAGGAGACTAGGATGACCTCAGGCTCAGGATCGGCCTCACAAGGTCCTTAGGGATCCACATCAAAAGTGTCTTCATGCTGGGAATGTGCTGCTTGACTAAATTACTCTCCCTTCACCACCATCCCCATTCTGCTGCAGACTGAATAACAAAACCTGACTCAACTACCTCCTTCCTACTTAGGCTGAATACATAAAGCCTTGTTATTGACAGACACTCTAGATGTTCTCAACCACACAAATGTTGTCCCAAATGTTTGACAGCATAAAACTAGGGACTTTCCACATCATCTTTCCCATAGAGACAGGCTGTCTTATTCAAATGCCATAGAATGCTACTGATTGGCTACATGTTCTGAAAAAGCCAAGCCTGTACCCTAGCAGGCTGATATTGCTACCCATAAGTGACTTCCCTTAGTAAGCTAATTTAACTTATTTCCCTTTCATTCAGTTTGGCTGCTGTCTTTATTTGACCTTCTGTCTTACAGATCCACTGGTAGGTGAATTCTCCCTAAGCTCTCAAGGAATCCAGGCTGAGAAATTCCCTAACACTATTAACACAAATAGGAAAATATGAAGACAGTGAGTTTCATTAGGAAGTTTTGTTTTAAATATAATGAGTGTTGGTGAAATATGCAAGTGTGAGTCTCCAGTAGATAACTGAAGATCCTGGTAATGGGCTCAGAAGAGAGTTTGAGGCTAAAGGTATAGATGTGGAAATTCTTTGCATAAGGGTAACATTTGAAACTCTCGTAGTAGGTTGCCAAGGAAGAAAGTGAAGAGAGAAAAGAGAAGACAAAGGAGATAGTCTTAGGGGGAGGCATGCCCCCCCACACTTAGGGTGTTAGGAAGAGGAACAGTGGGAATGATTAGAGTTAGCAGAGAAGCAAAGAGAGAGATGCATCACAAAGGCCAAGAGAAAACAGTATCATGAAAGAAGAATTGGTAAATAACAGGAAGTGACAAAAAAGTTAAGGAATATAAGAACTGAGAGGAGGTCTTTGGGTTTGATAATTCAGAGTTCATTGGAAATCTTGATGAGAGTAGTTTTAGTATGGTGGGGTAGAGATGGAAGCTAGGTTTCTGGGGATTCAGAAGTGAGTGAATTAGGAAAGGGAGGCAGTGAATATAGATCAAGCTTTTTAGAAGTTTGGCAGGGAAGGAGGAAGTGAAAGAGCAGAAAATACTTTGAAGGGACAATTGGATCAAGGGAAGAGATTTTTAAAAATTTGTTGTTTACTAGACAGTGTAGAGTTTATCATGTTTGTAGGTTAAGAAAGAGCTCGAGAAGGCAATAGAGCATAGGATGGGTGGTTGGTAAGGAGGTGGGCCACTTCATCCTCAGGCTAGAGGAGAAGACCATGGGAAAAGGCAAGTGTGGTAGAGGGAAGGTGAAGAAGCTCATATTGGAGGAACTCTTCAGTCTTCTTTGTGAAGTAGAATCCGTGGTCATCATTTGAAAAGGGGCTTGAGAGAAAAGATTTGGAAACCACAGCTGTGGGTGATGTGAGAGGAAGATAGTAAGAATAGTAAGATTGCCATGTAGCAGTGAAGCCCCGCCCCACCCACCTAAAGGTTTGAAAGCTTAAATCTAGGGTGTAGTATACTCAGCACACTTTCAAGCTTTTCTCTGGCATCTCTCTAGTGCTCAGGAGTAGTAGAGAAGGAAGATAGGTATATGTATACTCACAGTAGGCAACTGGTGCTGGTCATGAGAATGAATCCCAAAATCTGAAATAGTTTTAGAAAGAAATTTATTTGGTTATTTGGTAGAGGTAGAGGAGAAAAGCTAGAAGCTCCCTCCTCAGTCTAAGCAGGGCTTGCTTTATGTTAGGGTTTCATAAGGAAATACCAGCATTTGAACCCCCTGTTAACTTGATAGCCTTAATAGCTCTTTTGTAGAGAGCTGTTTCCTGGCTGGGAGATGTATATTGGTAAGCATAAACATTCAAATTAAGGTCAATTGAGATGTAAGCATGAACATTTAAATTTGGGAAACCCCCAAACCCAAGCTTCCTTGGGTGGGATCCAAGCCTTGCCTGCTGTCTTCACAGCTTCCTGTGAAGGGGCACATCTGAGATCAGCCAATTTCTAGCTGCAACAAGCTAAGTTCAAACAATATTAATAAATAAGGTTTTCTGAACAAATATAAAATATCTCCCCACATTTGTGCAGTAGAAACAATGGAAGGTTAATGGGGCAGAGAATGAGGGATGAGAATGTCATTGAAATGGCTGACCCTTGCGGGGCAGGGAGGGAATAGTCCAGTGAAAGAGCACTGGATTTAGAGTCTGGGGACCTCAGCCTGCTGTTCATTACCTGGGTGACTTTGGCTAAGTCATTTAATCTTTCTGGGCCTTGGTTGCCTCTGGAGGGCATCATACTAGATGACCTCTGAGATTCTTTTAACTCTAAATCTCAGATCCTAAGACCATGAAAGGAGAAAATTAAGCCAGAGAAGGGCTAGAACACAGAGCCTGATGGTTGTGATGACTTTGAAGAGGCTGTTCAGGACAGCTGGAAGATGGAGGATGAGTGCTTTTGATGAGTAATTTCTAGTGATGGCAAGGTCAGGGCTTGGCACTAATTCAGTGAGTGATAAAAGTAGAGGGGCAAATAGGAATTGAGGTTAAGGAGCTGAAAGTTCAGATTGTTATGAAGATAGCTAAGTCACCAAGAGCAATAATGGAACAAAAATGAAAATGTGTCTGTAAGCCAAGTGATAAAGTCACAGAGGAGTGAGTGTAGGAGAATGTCATAGAGGTTGATAGATGTTAGAATTAAGAATCCAAAAATATAGTTGTTTTAATCTGATCCTTGTGAACTTCACAGGTTGGGAAAGTTCTCGGGTGATAATGATCATGGCAAAACAAAGGTCTGTAAATAGCAGTAGGAAGTAATATGTAACCAGCACCTTCTTGATGTATTCTAGGTTCAGTGAACAAATGTGGATTTCTTTTTAAGAAATAATTTAATGAAAATTACCATGTTCTCTAAAACAAAATTTGTAAAATAAAATGTTTAAAAAATAATTTAATGAAAATTACTGTGTCTTCTAAAATAAAATTTATGACTTCTTTATCTAATTGTTTGGAATTTCCTGTAGTAGGTGAGAATCAGATGAAACTTCCTATAATTTTAATTCTTAACTGTAAAAAAAAAAGACCAACTTTTAATAGTACTGTCGAGTCCTAAAATAAATCAAAGCCATGAGTTGAGGAATAAAAGCCTCTTTAATTGAGATAACAAGGTAGCAAACCTGCCTCCCTGGGGGATGTCCAGTGGATTTTCCCAACCAAAAAGACCCATGAAAAAGTTTTTATAGTTTTAAGAGGAGAGGGGGAGGAGATAGGTGAGGTAGCAAGGTCTGGTCATGAGACTCCAGTGGCCCTTAGCAAAATGGGCAAGGAAAGCCACTGCATTCTGGCTGTTTTGCCCTTCATACCATGAATCCCAACAGAGGGGGCAAGGACATTTAGAAGCTGAGATCCAGCTTAGGCTGGGCTCTCCATGAATTAAACTCCTGGGGGATGGGGGTGGGGTGGGTGGGGGAAGGAAACTACCCTAGGTGTGGTTCAGCTCAACCTAATCAAGAGTAAATATCTTAAGAGTAGGAATGTGAGGACATTACTGAAATTCTGACATTACAAATCATTTAAGTGAATGGCAAATAATATTGCATTTGGTATTAACAATTTCTGTCCTTACATTAATAATTTTCTATCAGTACGATAGGTTGTTTACTTTGGCATTTTCATTGGTAGACAGAAATAATCTTTAGGGAAATTTTGCTGAGAGATGCTATGTATAAATAAATATTCTTTATCATTAAAGATCTGTTATATTTTCCTAAATTACTTTGCACCTTATTTGAAAAAACTAGACCAATCTTTTTCCTAAAGCTAACATTCTCTTCATCTTTTAAAGGAACTCCCACCTTACCTTGGCAAATTGGAGGTAACATTTCAAAAAGGTAATATTTTACACTGTCATCTTAAACACTTGTGTCATTAATGTGTTCTTTTGTATCTAGAAACAGAAACAAATATTTGCTCAGTAATGATTCTAGTAATGTAGATAAGCTGTCAATGACTTTGGGTGGAGCCTCATGTATTGACTGAGTTATTGGACTGGGATCTCTTGCTTCTGCAGAGTGAAACTTCCAGTTCATCTAGAAGTAATTAAGCCCAGAGAAAGCTGATTCATTCTATCCAAGTTTGCCTAGGGATTATTGTGCCCACATGCCACATTTTGTTAACTTATAGGAAGAACATTAATTGTCAAATAAACTGAGTATCATGTTGGCCATTCAATGCATTCTCTTCCCACACTTTGGGAGACTACTAAATTGAGACTGGAAGACTGCTTAGTGAAAAAAAAAATCAGTTAGCAATCACATATATATGAAACATGTGCTGGACACTTGCGCGAGGCCCTGAAGATACATGAATGAAACAATTTCTACTCATAAGGAGCTTAGATTCTAATGGAAGAGACTCTGAGTACATATAAAAATATATACAAAATAAATATAAAGTGAACAAATAAGTTCATATACAAAGTAATTAAATATAAGGCAGTTTGGAAGGGAGGGGATTAGCAGTTGGAAAAATCACGAAAGGCTTCATATTGAAGATGATTCTTGAGCTGCATCTTCCCCCCATCATCCCAACAAAAATGTGTTTATTTTTAAAGTGAATGATGTTAGCAGATACCGAGTTCTAGTATTCCTGAGAATAGAGAAAAATGATTGGAAAACCATAATAGACAAATACTTCATAACATTTCAGATTTAATTATTTTAGTGAATGTAGTCACAGAAGAAATACTGAATAACAGCAATATATTCTTTATTTTTTGTATGTGTTCACTTGCATATTAACAAGATACCTCTATTTTCTAATGTAAACTCCTTGAGAATAGGGATTTACTGAAAAGTGCATAAAGTTTGTGTCTTTTCCAGGACCTAAAATCATGTTTGCTTTCATGAAATGATTTTTTGGTTTCTAGACAGAAGTGAACCCTCTCTCCCTTAAAATCTAATATTACATTGTGGTTCTTTTATATAGTCTGTATTCTATTCGAGTTTATGTCTTATCCTTGCTCCCTGACTAAATTATAAATTCCATGAGGAAATGGATAGTGGATTATACATCTATAGATACCCCTCAAGTCCTGACAGTGTGCATTCATTCCACATAATTCATGCTCAAGAAAAGCTACATGAATTTGATTATTTAATTGAACTTCAGATGTTTAGATTTTATACCTTGCTTTTGACCTTTGGGGGTCACCAAACAAAAGCCATTTGGTAATTATTATCATCCTTAAGGTTGCATTGTGGAATGAGAATTCTCTAAGTGGGGATCTTTGGTTCATCCAAGTTTCCTCCATTTCCCACTTGAACCATCCTAAATCATTTGTATCTAGTGAGACCTGTGCTGTTCTATGTGTTTTTTATCTGAGAAAGCCCAGGGCCACCAGCTCCCTCACATGTTAGAGTTAACAGGACAGATGGTCATGACACCTGCATTTATTCACAGCAGTGGGGGCTGGGTGAAAAGATGGGCTGGGCCCCAAGAGCCTCAGAAAAGGGTGAAGTAGGGGATAGTAGTACATATGGGAGCATCTTTGAGGGCATTGTAAAATATAAATTTCAAAATCAAAATCCCCCAAATAATCCCATAAGCATATAAGCATAGGCAGTCTTACTCGATTTAACATATATGGGAAGCAGGTCAGAACATAGTATTTGCCACACAAAAACCAGAAGGCAGGGCTGTGTCTCCATGATGGTAGTGTGCACTTTCCCTCCTGGTCAGGAATCCTTTACAGATAACCAGTGTCCACCAATGTTGCTCTCTTGTCTCCATCTCCCAGTAGTGTCTGCCTTAGCTAAAGGCCTGTGTGCCCAAGACAGCAGAAGCACATTCTTTGAGCCCTGCAAGGCACATTCTGTAGCACACCTCCATGGATGGCACTATGCAGATCCTCCGACACGATGAGATAGCGATGAACATGTTCAGGTTCCAAAGTTATATTTCTCTTCTCTATATGTCTCCTGTGTTTGGCTAGTAAGTTTTATACTTCTTGTGCCAAGCTGTTCTTTTTCCAAGGCTCTTCTCCGTACCCTTAGTTTCTTTCCTCATTTTTCAACTCTTTTTTGAAAAACATCATTTTTTTCTAAGAATTTTATTTGATCTTGGAGGCAAACCATGTTTTTCTTTTAGGCTTTGCTTGTAAATGTTTTGGAATTATTTTCCTTTCAGGGTTTATGTCTTAGGCATCCCTGGGCCTTGTAAGAGTTCTTTCTTTTTTGTATAGTCTTTCATCCAGTCATCTGGTCTGGTCAACTTGGAGTTGCTGGCTTAGCTGGGAACTCAGCTAAGTTTGCCATCTCAGCCCCTCTGGGAGGACCCTCACTGCCCACCCCAACCTCCTGTGCTGCTTTCCAGGTTGAGGGACTGGTTGAGAGATTGAACACTGATGTACTGAGGGACTACTCTGGGAAACCTCATGCTAGGAGCTCTAGTTGCTGAGTCTGTGCTCCAGACTCTAAACTGCTGTATGCTGGAACAGAATCCAGCATCATCTCTGACATCTCTGATCTCTATGTAGGCTTAGCTCAGAGCTCTAGGCACTGAGTTTAGAATTTTGGCGCCTCTAGGAAGATCCCTAGGTATTGGCCTAGGCCTGGGGTTCAGTCTAGGATCTGCTCTGAGTGTTCTTGAGCTGCTGGCCTAGTTCAGAGCCTTGAGTGCTGATTCTGTGATCTTGGCCCACCCTTGTTCCTCAGTTGCTGGTCACTGGCCTGTAGGTTAAGAATGTGTCTGATTTATTGTTTTTTGGTCATCTAGACTTAAGAAAGTGGAGAAACTATGAATAAAGCAAATTAAATTTTAAAGTATGCTCATTTTATGTTTTCCTAGAGATTAGTTAAAAGTTTTTTTCAGTGCCTACCCCCTGCAAGTCCCACCTTGGGCAAATTCCCTAACCTACTGTCCTGGTTGCTAGTTTTTCCTTCAGATTTAAGATTTTTCCCATTTAAAGTGCAGCAGGCACTCAACCATAAAAATTCAATTAAAATTAATATTTCAAGTTTTCAAATTTTACCATAGAATTCTATAGTAAAAAGATATAAAACACAATTTCCCTCTAAGACTTCAGAAATAGAAAGCTTGCTGCAGATACTTGAAATTCCAGAAAATATTTCACTCCCTCCAACCTGCCATCCTGCCCCCAGGGTAATCCTTTTATAATTCAAACCACTAGCCCTACAAAACTGTCAGTGGAGCTAAAATGTGGTGTGGGGCTTTGGCTACCATCTCCTGCTATGTATGACCCCTGGAGTTAGTTCACAGATTCCTGCTAAGCATTTTCTATCCTTTCTGGACCTCTGTATTATCTGCCTTTCTAAATTGTGAGGGTCAGATGAGCTGAGGGCCCTCTGCTAACCATAAAGCACAATCTAAATGTCAGCTAATGTTACATAGCAGAGGGCAAGTGCAGGTTATTGGGGCACTCCATCTTAGAGGCTTCCCTCCAGTCTGATTTGTGGTTGTTCAGTCTGTTGTTGAATCTTCCCGACTCCATGCCTGGTACTCTATCCATTGTGCTACCATCTCCCCATGAAAGGCGAGATAATGGGTAAGTATCTGGGCATATACAAAAAGTTGTTGTTTGGTCCTTTTCATTCATGTCTGATGCTTCATGACTCCATTTGGAGTTTTTTTCCTTTTCCAGATCATTTTACAGATGAAGAAACTGAGGCAAATAGGGTTAAGTGACTTGCCCAGGGTCACACAGCTAGTAAGTGTCTGAGGCTAGATTTCAACTCAGGAAAAGATGAGTCTTCTTGGCTCTAGGCCTGGTATTCTATCTACTGTGTCACCTAGCTGCCTCAATAAGATCTACATTGTACAAACAAGATAAATATACAGGCTAGGTGAAATAGGGGTAGTACTAAGATTAAGGAGGACTGGGAAAGGCTTCTTTCAGAAGATAGGACTTTAGCTGAAACATGAAGAAAGCCAGGGAGCCTAGGAGATGAAGATAAAGAGGGAGAGCATTCCAGGCATGGGGTCCAGCCAGGGAAAAGGTTTCCTAGTTTTTCCAGCACCCTAGGATATAGGTCCATCTGAGTAGTGACCAGAAGTCATCTAGGCCAGCTTGCCTCCTTTCTGTCTGTATCCTATACTAGCTTATTTGGCCTGTAACTATAGCAAGGACCCTGAAAATCCTCTCAATCGATTTCAACTCCCTGTAAGCCATCTTTGTTGTAGTTGTATCATTTCTAGTTCAAGGACCATTCTGCTTTGCCTGAAAAAAATTAAAATAAGTTGAGTAGCACTGATCTTTTCCTTCCTCATTCATTATTCATCCTCCTTCCCCCTTCCCCCTCCCCGTCAAATCCCTAGTGCCAGTCCTGTCCCTTCTTTATATCTCTTTACCAAACAAAAAACAAAACAAAAACAAATCACAATTTCCTCATCAGCTTTTGTGTTCTGTCTGACACCATTCTGATCTGTCCCAGCTTTCGTGTTCTCAGTGTGTCTTTTAAAACTCTTTAAGTTGGTCATCGAGTTCCTTGTGTATCCACCTCCCTTGCTTAACTCTCCTAGATTTTCTGCTAGCCTAGACAGCTTTTAATTTAACATCTACCTAATTTGAACACAACTTTTTCTTTTTTTTTAAAAACGATTTAGTGTTTTATTTTCCCCAATTACATGTAAAAACAGTTTTAAACATTTATTTTATTAATCCGCCAGCCATTCTTGCTTGTTATCTTTGTCTAATTCACATTTTTCCCCCTTTCTAATGGCTATCCTGGATTCCACCTTACTTAAGGTTCTAGTGACCATTATTCACATCCTGTAGGAATTATGTTGGGTTATCATTCTCATTTTATATTATTTATGTCTAGGGGTTATCAACTGAAAATTTAGGTTGAAGACAGCTAAGTGGTACAGTGGTTAAAGTTCTGCATCTGAAGTCAGGAAGACTTGAATTCAAATCCATTTATTAGCTATGTGACCCTGGGGAAGTCATTAATCTGTGTTTGCCTTAGTTTCCTCATCTGTAAAATGGGGATAATAAAAGCACCTACCTCCCAAGGCTTTTGTGAGGATCAAATGAGATAGCAATTTTAGAGCCCTTAGCACATAGTAAGTACTACATAAATATTAGCTATTATTAAGTTAGATTATGCATAATTTCTTTCCAGGTACCTCAAAATAGAGATGAATATTTTCTCATTCACCTGCTGCTTCTCTTTTAAAAACACTAATTAGTGGACTTTGTAAATCTGTAACAGAAAAAAATTAACATTTTCATTTGCTTTAGGATTTGGGATGATAGATTAAAAGGAGCTGTACAGACAGGAAAGGGAATATGACTGACCCGGCTCGTAGTGGTTGGGTAAATGACAGGACTGAAAGTCTATGGGAAAGTAAATGGAAATACTACTTAGAGTATCCCTCCCACACAAGTATCAGGTAGAAGATGCTTCCAGTTTTTCATGAAATATTTTTTTTCTTTGAAGAGTACAACCCTAGGTTGATTCCTCAGCAAACAACCTGGAGTATCTTTTCACCTTATCTGAACATTTAGCCTCAATAACTTAAGAAACAATTGATGACCACCATTTTTGGTGGTGATAAAGATATTTTAGAGAAGCCTCTGCCTTTTTCCAAGTAGCAAGATAATGGACACGATTTTACCAACTAGATGCAAGTATAGTGCTTGATTCCTTTGAATTGAGCAGGATTACTTCCCTCTCATCTGTAGGACTACACGACATCGTTTCATATGGCATAATGCCTATTTTTTTCAGGAAGCCAAAGTGAGGGAGAAGACAAGCGCATTCCATTACTGAAGGAAGTTTTTGAGGCCTTTCCTCACACTCCAGTGAACATTGATATCAAAGTCAATAACAATCTGCTGATTAAGAAGGTATCTTTTTTATTGTGAACTTTATTACTTCCTCTGTCTATGTTGCATCAGACTTTACAACACAAATGAAACTAGGGTAAGTGATTTCTTAGAGAGTCATCATTGTTTTAAAGCCCTTTAATGGGAGAGCCTGTCTTTAGATGACCTTTAACGCTAAAGGCCTGGCCATTTGCCATTTAAGTAATTGAATTATGCCACTTTAAACTAGTTTCTGCATTTTACAACTATGTAGGCAGGAATTTATATTTAGTCTTTAATTAATTAGAAAAATGAGAAATGTAGATAATTTTTAGTTTGTGAGAGAATTTCAGGTTGTATCATTTGGTGTTTCAGATAGTTTAATATTAAATCATTCACATACTCTGAAATAAGAGTTGGGTGGGGATGTAATCTTTTTTTTTAAATGAAAATAGTGTGAATGGAATTGGACAAGTACGTGAGGCTTTGATTTTTCAAATGCAGGTTTCAGAGTTGATAACTCAGTACAAACGAGAACACTTGACAGTGTGGGGCAATGCCAAATATGAAATAGTAGAAAAGTGTCACAAAGAGGTAAGCTCCCTCCAAAAACCAGAATTATTCACTTCTTTTGTTACTGTGCCTACGAAAGATTACAGTGGTTATTTTTTTTCTAGTAGTTCCAGAGCAGTTGTTGTTCTGATACTTATATTAAAAAAAAGACATAGCATTGGGTAGAAGCAGTGGGTAGCGCAGACAGTTTTGCTTAATGGTGGAGGCCTTAGGTTTGGGCCATACATCTTTAAGCTCATCTCAGAATTCTTGACATCACAAATGAATATTTAATAACAGCATTCTTCTGTTCAAAACTGAGGGAGACCATAGGCCCTGCTTTTTTTTCCCATATGCGTCCATTAGATGTTTGTTTTAATTAGAAATTTCCTGTTTAGTTAGAACTGAAAGGGAATCCTGATTTAAGCTTTGTACCCTAAGTGTCTCTTCCTTCTCCCCCTATGCCCTGTAAAAGTTGAAAAGGCATTCTACCAACTGAATAGTTTCTGGTCAGAAAAAAGTGTGTTAAGTGTTTGGGTGTACAAAATAGGATACAACCCAGTGGGGCCCCCACCTCCCCATCTCAAGTAAAAGTACTAAAATACTAAAGATTACAATTTTGGTAAGGCCTCCTTGTATAGAAAAGCTAATATGAAAATCCAGGAGTCTTAGAATTCTGTTTAGGCCTTTTCTGAGTTGAGTATGATACACATACAATGTAGGACAAACAGGATATGATGATTTGGTTGGGGGTTGTCCCCTGCAGTACATGGAGAGAGAGAGAATGAGAGAAAGCAGACCTAGCCCCAGCTCGTCAGTCCCAGCTCTATTACAAAGAGCTAGAAGCCTCAGGTTTGGGGAAATCCTTACTAAAAAGCCCAGATCGCTAATCAGTCATTTTCAAACATCACAATTTTTAGCAACAATCATAAGCAACAGTGCCCCCCAAACATTTTCAGAGACTGGGAATAACAGTGTCTTGGCTTATTTTGCCTAATACACCCAACCAACTAATTACCCTGTACTTTTTTATTTCTGGCCTCTTGACAACATTGTAAAATAAGTTGTCAAAATGCTTTGTAATTCAGTCATATAGTTTATTCTAATTCACTCAGTAGCTTTTATTGGTAACCAACAGTGAATACCATGGCTTTATTAGCATGCTGGTCATTACTACTTAATTGTTCGTTTTTATGGTAATTATACAGTATTTCAGTTACTTTGTGGTATAAGCTTTTGTGGGCTGGCCTAGAGAACCTTAACTTCCATATGAGTACTAAATAATGTTTGCTAAATTGGACCTTAGCTTGGGCACCTGCAGTCCACCCTGCATGAAGTAAGAAGGGCATGTAGTGGGCTTGGGGAATGCTTCATGCATAGGCATCTCTAGGCCATGTTTGCCAGAAGAAAGGGACCCAGTGTCCTGGGTAACTTCAGTATACCATGGGCCTGCCATTCATATGTATGAAGGTTTGCGAGACTCTTGTTTGTAACTGGAGAATACTTGCATTAAGCTTTAATATATATCCTACTGAAATTTTAAGGATTACCTGCTAGGCCTGTCTTGTTAAGTAGTTGTGAAATAATGTGTAATATTATACATGTGTGTTTTGTAGAATTCAGATATCCCCATTCTCTTCAGTCTACAACGTGTTCTGCTCATTCTTGGCCTATTCTACACTGGCCTCTTGCCCTTTGTGCCCATCTGTGAGCAGTTTTTTGAAATTCCAATGCCTTCTATAATATTGAAGTAAGTGGCCACCCTGTTTTTGTTTTTGTGATTTATCATTATAATGACAGGAGAGTTGCAGGTAAAATCCCATGAAAATCAATACCATTACGAAGGAAAGCTTTGTATACAAATCTGTTTCCACATCCTACTGTGACTTATGTTGATATTTGTTGCTCGACTTAACCAGTCACAGTAAATTCTTAATAAGCACAATAAATGCTTCGTGTGGTTCCAAGTTAACAATCTTTTTTTGTGTGTTTGTGCTGCATACTTTGTAAGTAGGATGAGAGGGAAAAGAGAAGAGATGCCTTGAGTTGAA
Organism: Trichosurus vulpecula; assembly: GCF_011100635.1. NCBI lineage: Eukaryota > Metazoa > Chordata > Mammalia > Diprotodontia > Phalangeridae > Trichosurus > Trichosurus vulpecula. The sequence goes on along the minus strand of NC_050576.1, from coordinate 169,510,256 downwards.
GCAAAACTACCCGATCCTTGGAGTCAGAAGCCTTAGGTTTGAGTTCTGGCTCTGATACTCATGGTGTGACCCTGGCCAAGTCACTTCACTTGTCTGTGACTTGGTTTCATCATCTGTCAAATGTGGATAATAATACTCGTATTATCTGCCTGCCTCACAAGTGTTCTGTGGGCAAAGCCTTTTATAAGCCTTAAAGCTTAAAATGAGTTGTTATTATTATACTAATGTTTACAAAAAGTGATTTTGGGGGGCAGAGGTGGATGTGTTAAAATATAAATTTATGGGGTCTTACTTGCCATCAAGCAGCACTGGCCCCTTCAATGTTACTCATCCTTTTTCACTTCAAACATCCCAACAGCCTCACCTGAAAAGTTTATCAGACTCTCAAATCACCCACCAAAACAACTACCAAAAAGATCTGGAGCTTGGAGAAAGAAAAGGGTAGGGAAGGTGTGTATGTGATACCTCCCCAAGTCCCCTACTGAATACAAAGCCTTGCTTTTTGAAGAAACAGATCAGCTCTGTCTCAAGGTCCTGTAGCCTGGGAATGTGATATCCAGCAATGTATTCATTGTAACAATTCATTCACACCAAAAGAATTTGGAATCATTACAGAATTCATTATGTTGGGATTTTACCTGTATTGAATATTGCATCAACCCCAAAACAGAAACGCAAAAATAACCAATAGCTATGTGCACAGTATTCATTTAAAAGTATTAGTGGATGCTGTTGTATTTACCTCCTATGGTTTCAGTTTTCCAATTTGGTTTTTGTTTATTCTACTCATATTCATTAGCATGTTTCCTCTTGGTAGCCATTTCTAAAAAAAACAACAAAAACCCTCCTCACAAAAGAATTCTCCTCCCTTCATGGTGTATTTTCAAAGTTGGCCCTTAGGCCACAAATTCCCTCTAACCTTTTGATCTCATGATTGGCTGCTTTCCTTTAGCACAGAATGGAATCTAAATTCTTTTAAATGAGTATATCCGAGTGTTCCCTTTAGAAGCAGATGCTAGTGAGACTAGGAATTTTATGTGTGTACAGATAGATTCCTTTTTCCAAGAAATGATTGTGTGTTGAGGGAAGAGATGGTGAAATATGCTGATGTGTAAATTTGGAGCCTTAGGTATTTTTTAGTTGTTTCAGTGAACAATTACAGAGATTTTCTAGGGCAAGACCCTAATTGTATTTAACATGCTGATTTGAGTTTGAGCTCTAGAATCTCTTATAGGGGAGTAGGGTGATTCATTCCTTCAAAAGGAAGGAAACTGCAGCTTGGACCAGGTGGGTTGAATTGGGTAAGAAACAATGGAGGTTCTAAGGGAGAAAGGCAGCATTGTAAATAACAGAGTAATTTAGGAAAAACTGGATTCATAGAGAAACAAAATATAAGATGAATTGATCCAGAAAGGAGGGTCTAGGATCAGAGATGGGGAGTCTGTAGCCTCCAGGCCACATGTGGCCTTCTAGGTCCTTCGGTTCAGCCTTTTGACTGAGTCTAAGTTTTACAGAACAACTCCTCTCATTAAAAGGATTTGTTTTGTGAAATTTGGATTCAGTTAAAGAGCCGCACTTCAGGACCTAGAGGGCTATATGTGGCCTCGAGGGTGCAGGTTCCTCACCCCTTGTTCTAGGTGACTAGCCCATTAGAAAATTCCAAAGTGTAAGAATAACAGATAGAAAACAGGAAGAGTGGAATTAGGGGGAGGGACAGAGAATGGAATCCATGATGTGCTGATAGAGATAGCTGGCTCAGTTCAGGTAACTTTAGTTTGGAAGGTGACATGTTTCTTTTTAGTCAGGAGAATGGCATATGGAGAATGGAAGAGGAAGCTTATTCTAGGCTTAATGGTGGAAATAATGAAATAAACTAGCAAGAATAGGAACCCCAAAGAGTCTCATACTGGAAAAGAAAATAACAGAAAATACCAGTACTAATTATACCAGGTTGATAGCACAAACTTCTCTCTTGTTAGTGTAAAGCGCCTGAAGTGTGCTGGATTGCAATAGATCATTTAAGAGAAAAGGAGAAAAAAGAAAATAAGGAAAGGACAGGAACAGAGTCTGAATAATAAATCTTCCCCCCTCCCCACCCCTTTACTCTTGGGCCCTGGCAACAGAAAGTTAACCTGAAACCAGCATTAACTGTAGCTTTAGAGATAGCCTCTTGGGAGCAGAGATAAGGGAGGGGGTAATGAGGGGTATGGAGGCTGTTTAGAACATTGGTACATTGCTATGTTGTTAATTTGTAGTTTCAATTTTCATTTTTTCTCAGACTGAAGGAACCACATAGCATATCAAGAAGTCAAAAATTTCTCATCTGGTTGGCTGACAGGTAAAATTTTTAATTTCTTTAAAAAATATGGCTTTCTCAATTTTGTATTAAATACAAATACTCAATATTAAATACAAAATACTCAAATGTATCAAATACACTTCTTGTATCCATTGCATTTGGAAATGAAGTTGATTTTAATCGAAAAGATTAATTAAAACATTTTAAGTATTGTATATCTGCAATATATGTCAATGGATTTAAGTGAATCACTTTAAAACTTATTTACTGGGTGAGTCAAAGAACTATAATATCATAGAATTTTTTTTTGGTAAATAGTATTTTATTTTTTCCAATTACATGTAAAGATAGTTTTCAACTATCTTTCATTTTTTATAAGATTTTGAGTTTAAAATTTTTTCTCCCTCCCTTCTCTCCCCCCTCCCCAAGACAACGAGCAATCTGATATAAGTTGCGCTTGTGCAATCATGTAAACATATTTCCATATTAGTCATGTTGTAAAAGAAGAAACAGAACAAAAGGGAAAAAAACAGAAAAAAACAAACAAAAGTGAAAATAGTATGCTTCAGTTTGCATTCAGACTCCATAGATCTTTCTCTGAATGTGCAATATCATAGAATTTTTAGAGCTATAAGAGTCCTTAGGAATCATATAGTCTAATGCCTTCATCTTTCTCTCTCTGTCCCTTCCTTCCTTCCTTTCTTCCTTCCTTCCTTCCTCTCTCTCTTCCTTCCTCTCTTCCTTCCTTCTCTTCAATCAAGGTTAAATGACAGGGTCACACAAGGTAGTGTCAGACTGAATTTGAACTCAGGTCCTCCTGACTCCAGGGCCAGTGCTCTGTCTAGCCACCTAGCTGCCCCTAGTCTAATGCCTTCATTTTAAAAAGGGGGAAACTAAGGCTCAGTTTGTGACTTGCCTCAGTTATACAGCTAGAGAGCTTCAAAGCCAGGACTAGAGCTCAGGTCTAATAACTAATAGGAAATAGGTTTTTTCCCACTACTACTTGACAATCAGAAACTATTAAGGTACATTATGAAATAAGTATAAATAATTATCACATATAGAAAAACACATTGTTTAATTACTAAGTTCCTAAATGTTTGTCTGGGAAAATATACATTAAGATTCTATAGAGGGGGCCAGGAAAAAATCCTGCAAATGGAAAGGAAGCCCTCCTTGGGTAGTTGTATACTTCAGAGAACTCTGTTTCTTCTTTTTTTTTTTTAATTTAACATATTTTTCCCACCAGTTACATGTTAAAACAATTTTTTTTTAACATTTGCGTTTTTTTCCCAAAATTTTTAGTTCCACATTTTATCCCTCTCTCCCTCCCCTCCCCCCTCTTTGAGATGGTAAGCAGTCTATAGGTTATACATGTGCATTCATGTAAAACATTTCCATGTTAGCCATTTTGTACAAGAAGACTCAAATAAAAGAAAAAGAATTAAAAGAAGAAAGAAAATGAAAAATAGCGTGCTTTAGTCTGTTTTCAAAGAAAATCAGTTCTTTCTCTGGAGGTGGATAGTATGCTTCATCATTAGTCCTTTGGGACTGTCTTAGATCATTGTTATTGCTGAGAATAGCTAACATATTCACAATTCTTCATCGAGCAATATTGCTGTTACTGTGTATAATGTTCTCCTGGTTTTGCTCACTTCGCTTTGCATCAGTTCATGTAAGTCTTTCCAGCTTTTTCTGAAATCATCCTGCTTGTCATTTCTTATAGCACAATAATATTCCATTGCAATCATATACCACAACTTTTTCAGCCATTCCCCAATTGATGGGCATCCCTTCAATTTCCAATTCTTAGAGCTGCTATAAATATTTTTGTACAAATAGATCCTTTCCCCTTTCTTTTGATGTCTTTGGGATATAGACCTAACAGTGGTATTGTTGAATCAAAGGGTATGCACAATTTTATAGCATTGCTCTCCAGAATGACTGGAATCATTCCCAACTCCACCAACAGCGCATTAGTGTCCCAGTTTTCCCACATCCCCTCCAACATCCATCATTTTCCTTTTTTGTCATATTAGTCAATCTGATAGGTTTGAGGTGGTACCTCAGAGTTGTTTTAATTTGCAGAAAAATCTTTCTTTTCTAGGATAACTTGACTTCCTTTTTGATAAACACCATAAAGCAATTATACTTTGTTTTGTCTAAAACTGATCCCTGATCCCTGGTTCTCGAAGTAGATGAATAGTCTTATATCCCAACTGTTGTTTGCTTAGTGTTCCTTTCACAGGGCCTTGAGAAGTTCTCTAATCTGTCCTTCTCTCTGTACCTCAGGATCCAACTTTAATTTGAAATATTTAATTTAACATTGGTCTTTCACACTCAGTTTACACAACAGCTATCTCACCACCTTTCTTGCTAGCCTTTGTTACTTTATCATTGTGGTAAGCAAGAAAAGTATAAATGACAAATGTTATACTCATTTAACTGCTAATTTGTGATGCCTCTCACTTCCTCTGATTAATGTGCTTGGCCTTGAAATCCAGGTACATACTTTCTTATAAAGGAAGTATCTAATTTTAAAGACACATGTTGTGTTCCAAAAGTTCATTTGTAAGTCAGGCATGTATTGAACTGAGAACATGTTTTCCCATTGAAACATCAGTGGGGGATGGGTTCTCAAGATAGACTGCAGACCATTTGACCCATAATGAAGATGAGTTAGAATACAAATTGTGGCATATGCCCTAATGGCATAACTTCCTTTTTCTTTGAAAACTTGGGAGGCCAGTAATATATCTCTTCCCACTCTAGCTCGAACAGTGAGAAGAGGGATTGGTTTCTTCCTGCTGCATCTAGCCAGAGTAGGAGGAACTTGGTTGGAGAGGCTCCAGGGGATGGAAACCTCAAGTTTCCCAAGATTAGACAGAAAATGGAGGGCATCTTGGCATCTGTGACATGGAGCCTTAAGCTGGGGCAGCTTTTGGAACATAGATGGTCAGGACTTAGATTCCACCAGGACTGAGTAGAAGGTTCTTCTTTCTCACTTTCACCTCCTAGACTCCCCAGCTCCCTTTAAGCTCAGCTGCTCCTGTCCTTTCCTGCCCCAATGTGGCTTTCTTTAAAAAAATTTGCTTTTAAGGACATATACAGTTTCCTCAGATAGCATATGAGTGCCCTGAAAGCAGAGACTTTCTTGTTTATTATTGTGTCCCCAGTACCATAGTAATGTCCATAATATCCATAGTAATGTCCCCCGTGTCCATAGTAGTTGCTTAATGAGTTTGATTCATTGAGTGATCTTATGCTGTTGGCTAGGCACAAAGGAAATGCTGGGTTGAAGATGATGTCCTAAATGCTATTCTGTTCTTTCTTTATAGGTTACTAATGAGGAAAGCCTTATTTGACCACCTCACTGCCCGAGGCATTCAGGTATATTTCTGGAAAACATATGAAGGCTGTTTTCTAATCATGTTCTTACGAGCAGGATAGCTATTTTTTTTTCATTTAAACTTTATTTTAGGATAGCTAATTTTAGCATAGGGAAAAGAACTTTTGGTGAGGGACAAGAACTTTGGACTGATTTTGGAATCCACATCAATTAATTATTTATTAAAATGCCTGCAAAGGCAAATGCTGGTGCTCAGACTACAAAGATGCAAAACAAAATAATGCCTCCATGTAAGGAGTATATAATCCATAATGCACACAGATAAACCACTGTAATATAAGGTAATAATCACAGCATGCATTTATGTGGCACCTACTATGTGCCAGTCACTGTGCTCAGCACTTTCAATTACTTTAATAACCCTGAGAGGTCAATGCTGTTGTTATCCCCATTTTACAGATGAGGAAACTGAGGCAAAGGGGGATAAGTGATTTGCCCAGGGTGAAACATCTAGTAAGAGTCTTAAGGGGGTAGCTAGGTGGTGCAGTGAGTAGAGCATCGGCCGTGGAGTCAGGAGGACCTGAGTTCAAATCCAGCCTCAGACACTTGACACACTTACTAGCTGTGTGACCTTGAGCAAGTCACTTAACCCCAATTGCCCTGCCTTCCCTCCTCCAAAAAAAAAAAAAAGTCTTGAGGCCAGGCATGAAAGAATATAATTCCATGCAGAGGAAGGTTACAGGGAAGGCTCCATGGAGGAGGTGACACAGGAGCTGAGCCTTGAAGTAAGAGGATTTCAACATGTGACGACACAGACTGGGTGAACCTGGGCAAGTCACCTATCTTCTTAGTGACTCAGACAACTCACTTAAGACTGTACGTTGTACAGCATTTGTGTTCCAGGCACAGTTTCTAAGTGCTGGGAAGACAAATTCAAGAAGAAAAACAGCCAAGTCCTGGGGCTCAAGATGCTTACATTCTATCTAACGAAGAAAGACAACATATAAAAGGAAGCTGGAGGCAGGGGTGGGGTGGAGCAAAGGAACCTGGTGAAGAACCACAGAAGAGGAGACTTAAAGTTCAGCCCAGAGAGGAATGGGAAGAGGCCAGCCCAGGGCCCTCCTTAAATGAAGGCTGAGCAACTCCCCAAAAGAGAAAGAAACACAATCAGATTTTTGCATTGTCGGTTTACTTTGGCACTGATCTGAAGATGGGAGAGAAGGGAGACAGGAAGACTAGTTGGGAGGCCATTGCATTAGACCAGGAAATATATAATAGGGTCTAAATTAGGATGGTAGCAGTGGTAGTGGAAAGTAAAGGGTTGATGCTGAGCATTGTGCAGATATAATGGACACAAGTGACAACTGACTAAATGTAGAGGGGTACTAGTCAAAGATAATTCCAAAGTTTTGAACATGACTGGATTAAGAGAATGGTGCTGCTATCCACAGAAATAAAGGAAGTTAACAGCAAGGGAGCAGACTTTAGAGAGAAGAAGATGGAATCGTTTTAGGTGTGTTCAGATTGAGATGTTTGAGGGACAACCGGCTGGAGGTCATAGTTAGGAATCCTAGACTGGAACTCAGGGAAGGGGGTGGTTCTAAAGCTATATAGAATGAGGATTTATCCTGTTAGGGATCATTGAAGCCGTGAGGTTGCCAGGTAGCCTTGGGGGACAGTGCTTAGAAGAAGAATGAATCAGAGAAGTAGATAGAGAAGGAGAGGTAAGAGTACTAGGAGGAGGGGGGAAGAGAGAGAGGGAGGAAGAAGAAAAGAGGAGGAAGAGAGAAGAGAGAGGAGGAGGAAGAGAAAGGGAGAGAGGAGGGGGAGGAGGGTCACAGAAGCCAAGGGAGGAGAGAACGTGCCTCAGCAGTGTCAGAGATGTATCAAGGAAGACGAAATGGAAAAGAGGTCATTAGATTTGGCAAATAAGAGGTTATCGGTGATGTTGAAGAGACTGGTCTGGTGTATGGTGGAGACAGAAAGGGGATGGGGTGGTAGAGGCTAGAGTATAGGGAGTTGGCGGAGTAAATTACATGGTGAGGAGGTGGTGTTATTCAGTTGTATTCAGTCCTGTCCTAGTCTCCATGACCCCATTTTGGGTTTTGGTTTGCCATTCCTTCTCCAGTTCATTTTACAGATGAGGAAACTAAGGCAAACAGGGTCAAGTGACTTGCCCAGGGTCACACAGCTATAAGTGTCTGAGATTAGATTTGAACTCAGGAAGACTCCTCCTGACTCCAGGCCTAGCACTTTGTGTACTATGGTGCCACCTAGCTGCCTAGTGAAGGGAAACAGACTTTTTAGAAAAGAGAGAGAGAAAAGAGAGAAACAGGGTTAAGGGAAGGGTTTGGTTTTGTTTTTTTTTTCACTCCTGCCCCTACCTTTGATGCTGCTGGCTCACTGAACGGTTGACAGAAGAGGGTTCTAGGTGCTTTATTTTCTTTTTAGTAAGGATTCAGTGGAAATTTATTTTGGAATGTGAGGGAGTTGGGAACAGAGGATATATTATCTGAAGTTAGATTTTCATGTATATCAAGGTGTGAGTGACCAAGAGGGATGGATCCCAACCTTGACCCCACATTGCTAAGTGGGATCAAGGTTGAATTTTTCTGAATGGTTAATGAATTTTTTAAACCTTATACAAGGTGCCTGACCAAATGCATTGGGATTGCAGTGATTAAATACTATTATGTGAAGGCAAAGTGTGCTCTGTCTTTTTGACATTTTTGCTTATTCTTCTACCTTTAGGTATATGTTTGGGTACTAAATGAAGAACATGAATACAAAAAAGCCTTTGATTTGGGAGCAACTGGGGTGATGACAGACTATCCAACAAAGCTTAAGGAATTTTTACATAATTATGCATAAGTCAGCATAAAAAAAAGCATTCGAAGAAGACTGAGGAATATTCTTTTTTCATCATCACATAAATAAGCCGTTTCCAGAATGGTATAAGATGTAATCATTTGAGTTTCATTACCTCATTTTTAAACCTGGTTCACAATGTAGAAACTATAATGTATATTTATTTTGAAGTATATTCCAGATTTTACGTTTGTACATGATTTGTTTAGAAAGCTAACAGTGATTGGGATAGGGCAGGAAGATGATGAATAGTAGGTGAAGATTTCTGTGTTACAGCTATTGCAAGCAGTTTGCAAATCAAAGACTAACACTAACAGACTAGGTAAAATCCAGGACTTTGAAGGATCTTGATATTCACCCGGCTGAGATCAGTTAATCAGTAGAACTAAATTATTGAAAAACTGCAGCCATTCTTAAATTTGGTCTTTATTTCTGCACATATTGCTAGTCTGCACAGTGAAAAAGAAGCCAGTAGAAGAAGCAGTTAAAAAAAAATGATGTAGTTATCTGACAAGACACACACTGTGATCAGTAGTGAGTCTTATAGAAATAATTGAAAATATCACCACTTGACCAGAAAGAAAATCGGTAGACTGAATTAATTTTTCTTTGGCTATTGTTATGTGCTTTTGTTAATAAGAATGTTAGACTAATCTTTGAAGTCTTTTGGGGTGCTTGAGAGCGCGCATGCGTGTGTGTGTGTGTGTGTGTGTGTGTGTGTGTGTACATACATGTATGTATGTGTACATAACGTACGCTCAACTCTATGGCTAACTTCGTTTTCATCGTAAACATTGCAAAGTAAACTTGTAGGTTATTATTGAGACTAGAGCCTCTCAAGAGGGAACATTACAGTTTGTGACAAGGCCTACTTGTATTTCGCGGGCCTATTTCTGGATGTACAAAACCACTTTGACTCTGGCCTCTTCATTGTGGTAAAGAAAGGGATTTCATTGTTTCCATAATTTTGGATAACCCCACCTAATCTGTAGCCACCGTTTTGCTAACCAAGTAGTCCCTTTTGAATGTTAGCTGGAAATAAGATTTCCCAATGTTCTAAGACCTCCTCTCTCAACCTTTCTTCTATAACTCCATGTAAATCTATTTCTAATCCTTTTGGGTATTTGCCGTCAGTGGGGCCTCTGGTCAGCAGCAGACCACGTTCTATGGTAGGGCAGGTGAGATCTCAGACTCTTGTCATTTGTAAACCATTTTCTCATAAGGGATAATCATTCTTTCCCATGAGCGTAAAAATAGCATTTTTTTAAAAAAAAAAAAACAGAAATAAAGTTTTCCAAGGACATGCTGAAATCTCTTGGTGTGTGTTTGTTTTTAACTGTCATAGTACCAAACAGGCTCTGAAATTTTTTAACTCAACAGTTTGTGAATTAATTGATAAAGGTGAGCCCATGCACCTGAAATTTACTTCTAGACTAAGGAAAGGGTAGGAAGAAGTAGCTAATTAACATGCTTAGTAACTTAATACTGTTTAGTTAATGAGAAGACTGGAGGTGTAGTAGGGGAAAATGGAAAAATAGGACCTCAAGGGCACCTGGTTCCCTCTACAGTAATATCTCATCAATCCTGCTCTAGTAGGTAACGAGGCACCGCACGTACAATGTGGTATAGAGGAACAGGTGTCAGAGGAGCCAGAGTCCACAGGGACCTGGGTTCCAACTCCCTGATCCTTACTGTATGTCTTTAACTACTTCTCAGCCTGTTTTCTTCATCTATGAAATGGTGATCCTCATATCTACAGTAACTACCTCACAGGGTCATCGGTGAGGATCAGATTAAATGAAGAATGTATTTATTGTTCTTTGCAAGCCTTAAAAGTCCATACCAAATGTCAGTTACTGTTATAGTGAAGTAGGTTGTCTATGGTTGCAGTTGTGATTACTTCAAATGCCAGAACTGCGTTTATTATAAGCATTGTTGACAGGAAGCTTTCTGAAATGCTTCATACATTTCAATGCCTTTTTAAAGAGAAGATACTGAATATAATTTAATCTTTCCTTGGTGTTGCAAGGTCATCATTTTGAACATCTAGGCTTTGAACTCAGTGGAAATGCAATTTTGCACTCACATTTAAAGTGTTTTGGCCACCTCTCGCACCAGGCTAGCAGCTGTCACTTCTGCCATCTGACACCTGTCTCTAAGAATTCTGTGGCACCTCTGGTTTTCTGTCTGATCTCTCCTAGAGGACCTGAAAACCAAATAGTCAAGTTTGTTCAGAATTAATATTAAATCATTAAGGCACGCGTGTTAAATAAATGATGAGGCAGTGTGTGGGAGAATGAATAAAAGGCTGCATTGAGAGAGGGACTTTTCTCCTTGGGAACCTTCTAGATTGGTGAATAGAAGCAATGTTGGGGGGGGGGAGGTAGGGAAGACCAAGGATTTGTAGCCAGAGGACCATTTAAAACACCTGCTTCTTAATGCCAGCATGAACTTGGTCTCAGTTTTTCTCATCTCTAAAATGAGGAGGTTGGACTACAATCTGATCTTCCCAAATCTATGAAATCACAAGTCTCAAAGCAACCTCTCATCTCCCCCACAACCAAAAAAATATGTTTTGAGAGCCTAAAGTAATCTGGCTTTAGTATACAGGCTTGGGACAGGTATTTGAGTTGTTCCGAGCCTTTTCCATTTAAGTTTGGAATTGTGTCCTGGGGGAAGACTTGAATTTGCCAAAGGTCTATTTTGGATAAATAGGTTGCTGTAGCTAGCACTTTATGATTTGCAGACATCTGCTTTTTGAAGCTGATAGTAGCCCTTGAGGCATAGATTTTTAAAATACTATTTTCCCCTTTTTGTTGATGAAACCGAGGCTCAGAGACATCATGTGTTTTGCCTGTAGTGAGTCATCTGTCCAGTAAAGAAATGATAGAGCTGAGATGAACCCAAGTCTCAGGATTCCAAAGTTAAGTGTTCTTTTTATTAGCTACTGATATAATTTGGGGCAGCTAGGTGGTACAGTGGATAGGGGGCCAGGCCTGGAGTCAGGAAGACTCATTTTCCTGAGTTCAGATGTGGCCTCAGACACTTTCTACCTGGGTGACCCTGGGTAAGTCACTTAATCCCCTTTGCCTCAGTGACCTCATCTGTAAAATGAGCTGGAGAAGGAAATGGCAAACCACTCCAGTATCTAGTGTAGTAAACAGTGTGAATACTGTGGTAAAGAGGGTTCCTTAAATTTTTTACTTTGTTTTGTATTTTGAGTAATGGAGGAATTATCAAGATAAATTGAAAGCTTCTTGAGGGCAGGGACCCAAGTCTTATACTTTGTTTTATCCCCACTGTCTAGTATAATGCCATAAAGATGTATGTGGGGGCAGCTAGGTGGTGCAGTGAGTAGAGTACCAGCCCTGGAGTCAGGAGGACCTGAGTTCAAATATGGCCTCAGACACTTGGTACTGTGTGACCTTGGGCAAGTCACTTAACCCCAATTGCCCTGCCTTCTCCCCTACAAAAAAAAAAGACATGTGTATATATGTATATATATGTGTACACACACACACACACACACACACACACACACACACACACATATATATGAAATGTGTGTGTATGTATGTATGTGTGTGGTAGGTACTCAAACTGGTCCTGTATGATTTATAGATATATATATAGATACGGATAGATATAGATTGTGTGTATATATTATGTGTGTGTGTGTGTGTATTGTGTGATGGGTAATCAGACTGATGGTAGCAATCCTCGTTAACTATTTTGTCTCACATTGGTCACATTTATTCAATGACCTTGTTTTTGGATTAAATTAGGCTTTGCAAAGTGAACATAACTGAGTGTGGCCTAGCAAATACTTCATTCTTCCAGCACTTATTAAGCACTGTGGTTTTCTTAGAAATAAGTTTAGATTTGCAAGGCACACATGCACACATATTCCTTAGAGGGAGATAATTTTCTTCTTGCAGGAATGTGTATTCGTTATTCAGGTAACCAGTACCAGTTGGATGATGCTCCTCTGGATTGTGAACTGTGTTGACCAAATGATTAAAACTTCCCTAGACCAAAAAAAAAAGTAGCTCATTCAGTTGGAAATACTTTTACAATTTTAAATAGCCCCTCAAGACCTATAGCATAAATGTTGATTAATCACAATTGACCTATTAACATGAAAAGAAAATACCAGTTAAAACAAGATTTAAAAGAAGTATCACACTAAGGCATGGAGTGCTGCCTTTGCTTTCATCTCTACTTAATATTTAAAAATAGCTGCTAACTCAACAAATTGAGCTGCAAACTCACACTGAGACATTTCTTAGGGTCAAAATCCTTCCTTGCTGTACACTTATGCTCTGTGCTCCCAGAGATGAGAAAAGCTCATGAGCAGCTTTCTTCCAGCCTTTGTCTTTTTAAAATAAGATGTTATCTTTACTTCCTAATGAGCTCTAGGACTAACTTCCCTGGTAATTAGCTGTTCTTTTCTTTGCCAATAACTCCCTCTTCCCTTCCTTCTCTTTTTCCTAAATTGTTTTTTCATATACCCTTGCAAAAAGAAGATGAGATGAGAGACAATTTAAAGCATGGGGTCATGGTTAGAGCCCAGTGACTCAACTTTCCAATTAAGATTACACTTGCCAAGCCTAGCTAATTAACAATGACATGCTATATCTAGCCAAACTGTATTTTATGACCTCTACCTGCCTACAATAATTTTTCCTTCTTCTACACATGCAGATTCTTAAACCTCTTTTCCTATAGACTGTTTCAAGAAATACACTTGGGTGTGATCAATTTCCTCAACATTAGTTATTCGACTTAACCCTTGTTTTTCTCTCAGACTGGAGCATAACATTTTCCTAATTTACCTTGAACCTTGTTGATTTTTTCTGTCAATAGCTTTTCCAAATCATATATGTATGACTCAAGCTTGGTATAAAATGCTATTTGCAATGAGCTATTCTCTAGCCTTTTTTTTTTTTTTGGTGTGGCGGGGGGGAGAGGAGGGGACAACTTCATCTTCACTGCTATACCCATTGGCTCTACAGACAAATGAATCATCTATATTGTCACTAGCCAAAACCCTAATCTCATATCTCTTGACTATCAGCTTCCCCCAAACTAAATTTCTTCTCCTTTCCCTAAAACCCTATTCTGTCAGTGGCAGTCTTCCATGTTTGGCACCTATGTATTATCTTTTCACATTGAATTACTATCTAGTCCATGTCTTCCGCCTCTCACATCCTTTCCCACCTCTTTTCCCCCGCTGTTATCACCTTGTTGCCACAGGCCCTTACTAACACCCAGCCAGCATCTTAACTAACAGGTCTGTCTCTACTCTTTAACCATTTCTTTTACACCTTCCAACCTTCATTCACCCTATTGCCAGGCTAATTTTAGGAAGATATCTGGTCCTCTTCCCAGACTCATCCACTGATTTCCTAGTGCAGACTAAGGAAAATTCAAACATCTTTGCCTGGCATTGAAGGCCCCTACAAATTTGGTACCAGGAACAGCCTTATCCTTGTCTGGTTCTCTACTGTCAAACCAAACTACTCCTTTGCCATTTTACACACACCCTTTTTCTTGCCTCCACATTATTGTTTACTTTGTTTTGTATTCCTGGAAACTTTCCCTAGTACAACTCAAATACTACCTCCTCCATGAAGCCTTCCTTGATCTCCCCTTAATGACTTCTTTACTGCCCTCAGACCTCACATGCAACGTTTTGTGTATATTTGTCTTTGGTACTTAGCTAGGCATTATTTTGTATTGTAGTTATTTGTGTCTGTTATGAAATCCTCAGGGGAAATTTGTAAGGATCATACACTTTCTTGAAGAGATGTCGGCCCTCTTTCAGGCAGAATGTGTTTGAAATCCTATTTAACATTATGTAATTTTGGTGCCCAAGAAGGACAAAAAAAGGATTGTAAATTAGATAATTATGACCAACTTCAAGTTCTATAATTATTCATAGGAACAAAAAGTTTCACTCAAGCCAGCATCGTTTAAAATTTATTGATTGAAATTAAAACTTGGTTGAATGGATACATATATAGGATCTGGAGCTGGAAGGAATCTAAGGACACCCGGTCAGCTTCCTTGCTTCACAGATGAGAAGCCCAAGTGTTTGACTTTACCCCCAAACTATACAGGTACTAAATAGAGGCTGTGATTTGAATCCAGGTCTTAGGACTCCAAATCTATTGCTCTTTCTTCTGTGTATACTACACCATCAGGAATAAGTGATCACTTAAGCTAACCCACTGATCCCTGGAATAAAAGAAGAAAGTATCCTGTAGGGACTGATTTATCATGTTTAAACCTCTAAACCAGTTTTTGGTAAAGATCTGGGATACATTTGGACTTTCAAGGCAAGTTCAGTTCTAGCTCTTTTATTTAACAAAACAAAACAAAACTAGTGAAGCATGTTCCTCTTATGGGCTTATTTCCTAATTGGTAAGAATGAAGAGGAATTAGGAGAAGATCTCTAACGTCCCTGTCAGTTTTCTGATTTGAAGATACTACTTCTGACCTATATCCCTTCAGGAGAGTACTTGTCTAAACTTTGTAGATCACTTGAGCATCATACATAACAGATTCTTAAGTGTTTCACAGAATTTGAAAATTGTAAGAGACCTTAAAGGTCCCCTAGACCAGGGCTTCTTAAACTTTTTCCACTCTAGACCCCTTTTCAGGTTTCGTCAGCATTAGTTGGTGTTGCGTGGCATGATGGCATTCGAAGTGCAAAGAGTGCGTGCTTTGTGTTCAGAACCAAGGATGCGGTGAAGTTGCTCTATGCAATGTGGTCAAGCACTGCCAGAAATACCATGGATTCATTATGAGTTTGATTTTTAATTAATTTTTGGTCATTGCAAATTAGAAACCTTCTACTGTTGCCTTCATGACCCATATGGGGTCATGACCCACAGTTTAAGAAATGCTGATCTAGACTAACCTATACTTAAAAAAGGAAAAATGTTCGTCCACCCCCCCCCCATAGTATGTTTACAAATGCTCAACCAACCTTTACCTGCAGACCACAATGTAAGAGAGAACATACTACCTCCAGAGGCAACCCATTCCATTTTTTTAAGTGTTTCCCTACACCAAGCTTAAATTTATACCTCTTGCTTTTAGTTTTGTGTCTGTGACCAAATAGAATAAGACTAATCCATCTTCTGCATGAAAGCCTTTCAGATACTTTAAGACAGCTATCATATCTGCCCCCCCCCGCCATCGAAATTCTCTTTGATCTAAAAAATGCCCCCATTTACTTCCATGGAACCTCATATGGAACGTCACACCTTTCATCAATCTGCTTGCCCTCCTGTGGGCACTCTTCCAGGTTGTTCATATCCTTCCCAAGATGTGGTCCTAAAGCTGAATATAATACTCTCAATGATCAGAGTATACCATGGTGAGTTATCTCTATTATTTCTTGATGCTCCATCTCACTTAATGTAGCCTAAAGTTGCATTGGCCTACTCGGTTGCTATATCACACTTCTAGTAAGCTTCCTGACACTGAAAGGTGTGCCCTCCTCCCCACTCCCAAATTGCTAATGTGCCTCCCCAATCTTTGCACTTGGAAGCTGATTTTTTGAAATGTGTAAGATTTTCCATTTGTCCCTGTTAAATTTTATCATACTAGGTTTGGTCCGTTGTTCTACCTTGCCAAGATCTTTGTGAGTCCCAGTTGTGTTGTCCAGAATGTTAGCTAACCCTCCCAGATCTGTATCATTACCACCAAATTTGATTAGAGTGCTATTTTGCCCATGTGAATAAATGGGGAGGATGATGTATTAAACGATTACCAAGTGCAAAGTACTGGGGATACTAATAGAAAAGTAAGACTGACTCTGCTCTCCTGGAGCTTGCACTCCAATGGAGGGAGACAACACATATGGAAGGTTTCAGCTGCAAGTCAGAGGGAAAGGTCCCATGGCCCTTGGAGGAGAGTAACAAAGCAGCCTTTTCTTTAATGTCGTTTCCATGAATGGAAATGGTTTCTGATGAACCATGTGACAGTGGCAAGGGTTTTAGTGGCAAAAACTTTCTTTTCTGAGTCTTCAGTAGCTGTGGCTGTAGTACCTGCTCCAGCTTACATCTCCACAGGGTTTGGTTGCTTCCCAGATGATGGTTATAGGTACTAGACTGGTGGAAGCATTACTATTTCCGAGACTCCTGGGTTCAGGGTTCTGGCTGTCTGCATGGGATGGGGGAAGAGATGTTAGTCAAAGTGGTGGTCTGACTTGCCTGGTACATCTCCTATCTCTCCTTTAAGGTACCTTGCTACTTTAGCTAGGCTGGCTTGCCTGTCCTGTATCTAAACCAGTGGGAAAATCTCAACAGCGCCAGGCTGAGCACAGCTCTCTGGTGTACTCCAGTGTTGAAATTAACATCAGGCCAAGTAGCTGTACTTCCAACCAGTTCCTAATCCAGCTAATTGTATTCTCCTTTAGTGAAGTGATCTCCAAAGTATGGGGACTACAATCTCTCTTGAATCTGTCCCTCTTCCTGCATTTACATAGCTACCATTCTAATTCAGCCCTTCATCACCTCTCACTTGAACTATAGCTATGATCTCCCAGCCTCAAGTCTTCTCCCTTTTCCCAAGCCATCCCCTACACAGTAGTGGCCGGAGTGATTTTCCCAATGTGCAAATAGGACCATGTCACACCCCTACTCCCCACCAGCCAACCTCTAGTGAGTGTGTGTGTGTGTGTGTGTGTGTGTGTATGTGTGCGTGTGCGCATGCCTATTGCTTTTAGGATCATATATAAGCTCCATTGCTGGGCATTTAAGCATGTTTACAACCAAGTTCTGTCCTACCCTTCTCACCTTATTACATGTTACCCCTCACTTCCTGTATTCTGTAGTCCAGCCAAGCTGTCCATCTTACTATTTTGTATAGAAACACAACTAAAATACCCAAATATTAATAGAAAATTAAGATACAACAGCACTATCCATCAAGCTTACCATCTAAAGAATGGATTTACATTGAAATTTTTCTACTGAATAGAAACCAGAGAAAGCTTGCTTTTCTTTTTTTTTTAAATTCTGTATAGTGAATACATACAGAAAAACAGGAATCCTAGAAATTTTGTGTTTACTAATAGTTCTGATGTATTGACTTAATATTTTGCATCTTTTAATAAAAAGTATCTTTAAAAGATTCACCTGCTTTACTAGTCACACTAAGTAATAACTACTATGTCCAAAGACCTTCATTTCCCCCAGGACATAGATAGGGATTTAAAAAACAAAAAGCGTATTATTCTCACCAAAGGTTTCAATATTTTAGGAAAAACAATCAGGTTTTATACTATTCATTTTAAAACACAAATATTTTAGTTTTTTATCCTTTTAAAATGTCCATTTTTATGTGTTTTATAATATAAACTATGTCAGTGCAGAAATAAATGTATAATTTACATTATCATATGTACGTGGGTATATATATGTATATATGTATATTATATATACAATTTGCTGAGGATCCGTGTTCAAAATTTTTTTTTTTTTTTACTGAGACCCAGGGTGCATGATCCAAAAGGTGAAAACCTATTGGTCTTAACCCACTTCTGTCCATCTTTTTCACAAGAGTAGCATAGAATCCTTTATCAAAGGGCAGCTAGGTGGCACTATAGTGCACAGAATGCTGGGCCTGGAGTCAGGAAGACTCATCTACCTGAGTTCAAATTTTGCCTCAGACAGTTACCAGCTGTGTGACCTTGGGAAAGTCCCCTAACTGGTTTTTCTTCAGTTTCTTCATCTGTAACATGAATTGTAGAAGGAAATGCAAACCACTCCAGTATCTTTGCCAGGAAAACCCCAAATGGGGTCATAAAAAGAGTTGGACATAACTGAAATGACTTAACAACAAAACTTTATCAAAACCTTATTCTTTTTTTTTAAACGACTAAACAACAAAACTTTATCAAAACCTTAGTCTTTATTTTTAATTTTTTTCTCTTTTTTTTGGAGGGGGGAAGGCAGGGCAATTGGGGTTAAGTGACTTGCCCAAGGTCACACAGCTAGTAAGTGCGTCAAGTGTCTGAGGTCGGATTTCAACTCAGGTCCTCCTGACTCCAGGGCCAATGCTCTACTCACTGCACCACCTCGCTGCGCCAAAACATTACTAAAATCTAGGTAAATTGTACCTATAGTACCAGTTTAGTAAATTAGAATCTACTAGTATAGTAAACCTGTCAAAAAACGAAATAAATTAGTCTAACATGACTCTTAAAGCTACAGAGGCTCTTTTTGATCATTGTTTCTTTTTCTTTACTTTCACTAATCATATCTTTGATAGTAAATTCTAGAATTTTGCCAGGAATTGGAGTCAAGTTTACTGGCTTATTGTTTGCAAAATCTATTTTTCCCTCCTCCCATTTTAAAAAACTGAAATACTGTTTGCCCCAAATCTTTTATACTTCAGTCACTTGCCACAGTCTTTTAAAGATCATTAACAGTGGCTTAGCAGTCACTTCTGCTAGTTTTTTTTATTATTAACACTTTTGGTGGACATGCCTTAGGATTATTCTCCTTCCCTCTTCCTTTTCAGTTTATCCCTTTTGATTAGATTTCTAAGACTCCAGGTAAATGCATTTTTATCAGCTCTTAAGTGCATTCTATCCTTGGCCAGGAACCCATCATTGCTATATTTTAAGCCATAGTCCAGAAATCTAAATCTCAACCATTTTCATAATCAACTGTTCACTTCCCAAATAATGCCTTTGTCTTTTGAAACCTTTGCCTTCAATATGTTGCAGTGGAGAAAGCACCATCTATCCCTAATGTTAGTTTCTTGTCCAAAACTTTACAATTTTTAGCAATGCTTAACAAGTTCTTTCTGACAGTATTTTTTTTTTTACCTAATTGAATCAACAGTCATGGATTATGGTCATTCTGTTTGACAAGTCTTGGATACATGTCCTCAAAGATACCAGACCTTTCATGTTAATATGTCCAACCATGCCTCCACCAACCACTACTACCTGGCGCTTCTTCCTCTGGCCCTTATTAAATGTTCTCCTAACAGCACCTGTGCATCCACATCTTTATTCCTTGGAGAGCAAGTAGCTGTTGTTACTTCAGAGAATCCATTTTCCTCCTCTTCAGGAAAGTGTCAGTATTGTTTATTTCCTTCGGATTCATTGATCTTTCTTCCCCTTTATCTTAGTGTAACCCTCCAACCTCTGACACAGGTCAGGATTCTTCCCTGCCTCCTCTTTTCTTCTTTCCCCACCCCCTCCCCATTGAAACCCTCGTGTGTGATTTTTGAGGACACTTTGGAGCTGAAAGAGACTTTAAAAGTCATCCAGTCCAATAGTATTTTACAGTTGAGGAAACTGAGGCCCAGAGAGATGGGCCTCAAATAGCAGAGCTGTGATATGAACCCAGCTCCTTTGATTCAAAATTAAGCATCCTTTCTATTCACTATTTCTCCTGACTTTGAATGTGAAGAAGCATCTCTTGAACTCCTTTACTTTCCCTCCTAGGAGGAAAACCATCCTGCCCTTTGAGACCAGATAAATCACTTGTCTATAGTAGAATTAAAAACATTGGCCACTCAATGTTAGTGGCTGCAACATTCTCCCTGCTCTTCAGGGAGAATTAGATCTCGGCAAGGGAAACCTTCAACTGCTACCTTTTTTTACATTGTAAATGAAGAAAGGAAGTAAATTCACCTATAGTTTCATTGTGAATAATCCAGTATTTGCCTTTGGTTGTCTTTTTCTAATCAACAGTTTCCTGGCAACTGGCTTCCAAATCCCATCAGCTTTCTCCCATTCTCCAATCAGATTTCTATAAATATATAATTGAGTCCCTTAGCCTAATGGTTCTAGTTCCTTTTCAGTTTTTACAGCCTGACCTCTGATATGGACTGTTTTCTCTCCAAGAAGCTTGGAGTTTCTAAATTCTTAACTCATACAGATATGTATGTGTGTTTGTGTGTGTGCGTGTACACACACATATATATGTATATATATACATACATACATATACACACACAAATGTATGTATATATGTACACATATCCTTATACAATAAACTAGTGTTTCCTTGAAATCACGAGATGCTCAAGCAGACACTACCTCGGAAGCTGGCTGATTAGTAATGTTTTAAAACCGGGACTTCTGGGAGGGTACTTGTAAAGACTTCTTGGAGAAAGAAGCCAGAATGGGGAGTCAGAATTGCAGAGTTTGTGAGCTGTTCTCTCTTAGGATCCTGTGGGCCGGAGCCCAGGACTCCGAGTGTTTTGTTCCCTAGCCTTCCTCTTCTAGACTATGATAAATCGCTGTTGTTGTAGCTGCTGTTGTAGCTGATGAGGATGTTGCTAATGATGGTGGCTGAGATAAGGCATTCCTGCCTGCTACCACCCCTTACTCCCCTGACAATTTCCTTCTTCCTTGCCTCCCAGTGGAGAAGGAAATTACTCCCATTCACTGAGCAACAACTCTTGAGTTTTCTGTCTCCCTTCTTTCCGCAAAAGTGGGGGTGGAAGGGGAGAGTATAAAGTCGGAAATGATTGTTTTTGTTGTGGCTAGCAGCATTTGGCCCTGGCTGCTGCTGTTAACCAACAAACTATACCCTTCCTTTGCTCTGTGTTCTGTGTTCCTGTTATTCCTTTTTATATGAAAGAAAATTGCTGGTTACTCAAGATCGTTTGGGGAATGTTTGGGTTTGGGTAGAGTGAGAGACACATCTTGCTTCAGCAAGTCCGTGTCTGAGTTGGGATTTGAACCTAAGTCTTCCTGACTCCAGATCCAGTGTTCTGTCCACACTATGTCATGCTGCTTTACCCAGACATCTAGCCATATCTCTTTGTCCATTTGTAATTGCCTGTGGAGGCTGTCCCGGTTTCTGTCCAACAAACTTCTGAAAGTTTGTTGTTTTAAATTTCCCATTGCTTTCTCTGCTGTTATTGGTATTTATGATTTGTTTTGAGGTCATTTTTTAATCTATTGGGTTTGTTAGTGACAGTTTAATTTATATTTTTATTACTCAGTTGTTTAACTTTTAAAACATCTTTGTTTATTCATTGCTTTAATGGTTTTAGTGGTGCCTTTCAAATGCTGTTTTGGGTCTTGTTTTCTTCTATAAGAAAGAGGGACATTCCACACCCCCAATCCCAATTAATATACCTAATAAAAGATTTTTTTTGTTCTGATACTGCCTAATAACCTTTATCAAAATGTACCTTTTAGTTCAGTTATCTTGCCTCAATTGCCTCAGTCCATCGAAGGGGTGTGAACAATTTCTAGAGACCTCTTTGGAATCAATCAAAGGTCTAAAGTAAGTACCAACCAAATGAAAGCACAAAGACCACATTAGAGGAAATGTGGTTGGTTGAAAATATCCGTTATGGGGCTTGTACTGAATAGCAAGCCAGTTCATAATAATCCAATATTCCAGCAGCAGGCCATGCTGGCAATGGACCAGCACCAGCCAAGCCATTGAAAGGGAATCAGTTGGGATGGGGAGGATGTTTCTGTCTCCTAACCCTTTAACCTCCCTCTCTACACTTGACCAGATAATGACTGTAAGCATTTAGAAAGGTTGAAAGATCTGGATGTAGCATCAGTGTCTCTCTGCAGCATCATCTGAACAACAGCTGCAGCTGGGATATGAGAACAAACTGGACAAACCAAATAAAAGAGTTCCAGGTCTCTACAAGCCTGAGGAGCCCAGTGGAGAGCTACATACACACTCCACAGGGGAACTTCAAGGGAATGCCCCAGAGAAAAAGAACCAGGTTCTGAGTGATCCCTTTACTACCTGTGCTCCCTAAGCTCGAGCCTGCCCTCCCCAGGGACTCGGATTTTGAGGAGCTTGTTTTTGTACCCCAATTCTTTTTACTATTTGTTGTTGATTTTCAGTCATTTGACACTTCGTGACCCCATTTGAGGTTTTCTTGGCAGATATTGGAGGAGTTTGTCATTTCCTTCTCCAGCTTATTTTACAGATGAGGAAACTGAGGCACACAGGGTTAAGTGACTTGCCCAGGGTCACACAGCTAGGAATGTCTGAGGCTGGATTTGAACTCAGGAAGTTGAGTCTCCCTGATTCCCAGTCCAGTGCTCTATCCACTGCACCACCTAGCTACTGCACATTAATAGATACTTCTTTTCTAAAAGCTAATTAAATCTGTCTGATAATGAACAGAGAATTTATCAGATGCCCGTTCATGACTATACTATACTATACTATACTATACTATACTATACTATACTATACTATACTATACTATACTATAAAACCACTCACAAACCTACATAATCCTGAGGGGAGGAGTAGTCAGCTGTCCTGGGGGCTGTGGCCCATCAATGTGAGAGTGAGAGAGTGAGTCCAAAGCAGGTGTTATGCATTTTTTTTAACTTTGTTTTATTTTGCCTCTAAAAGAGATTTTATACTTTCCCAACCTGAAAAACTACATTTTATTTTGTCGTTCTTTTCTCCACTATTAATGAAATTCTCACATATGCCTTTTGAATATATTAAAAAAACTTTTAGGGGGGAGGTGGTATTGAGGTTTTTTTGATTAAACTTTAAAATTATCTATTATAAATTTCTTATAGTTTTTTCCAGGAAAGTCCTTTTATTTCCAATATCATTTTGATGTTTCCCATAATCTGTCTGCTGCTAACATGAAATTAATGTTTATTATTTAATTTGATGTGCTATATGGTTATGAGCAGGTTTTGACCATATATTAGCATGATTATTTGCCATATGTTGATACCTGACAAAAGTTAATGTCTTTTTCATGAACTTCAGTGTATTTTTGTTGCATTGCTGTTTTTTGCATATTGTCTCAATGTTTATGTACTGGATACTAATTACATACAATTTTGCTTATTATAATACTATGGTACAAACCTGCATATTTTCTGCTTAAATAACAATTACTGGTCTTGTTGAATCCCTTAAACATAGAGCCATCTCTTAGAAGGAGTGCTTAAGTCACTGAAATATATTGGCACATTATAGGCAATGAATATCACACAGGCCTTTCAATAGGAGGTATTGATCCAGATTGTAATACTAAAGATATTGTCAAAATATAGCAAAAGAATAAGAATTGCAAAGTCACATAGAGTAATCTAAAGCCAGATGACGTTGCTCAGGAATTGCTCGGAATTACCTGACTCATTTAATCATTCAGCTATTCCTGATGGACGAGAAGTCAGAGATAGTACCTGGGAACCAATCCGTGGACCATCCTCTGAGGTGGGGGAGCTGCTTACAAAAGTAGGGGGACTCTACTGAGATTTTTTTTAACTTGAGAAACATATTTTACATTTCTTTATTCTTGAAACTTGTCCAATTACAAATAAATAATCCATACAGCATAACACTTTTGATATACATTTTTTTCAGGCAGGTAAGAGTGACAACCAAGAATACACTGAAAATGAGTTTACATTAAATAAACAGTTATACTATACACATGAGTTTTTTTTTAATGGCATCCCCACAAAAAAATTGAAAGTCACATTCAAGTCTGAAAATGTCATTTCCTTTGTTGGTAAGGCCAAAGCCAGACCTCTGATATCAGAGAGATATAATACACTCAACCCCCTGTCACCTGCCCACATGGGTCTATGATAAAGGACAAATTCTCAGACCACCAACTCACAAATTCTGCATTTCTGACTCCCCTCTTTCCTGCTTCTTTGTCTCAGAAGTCTCAGGTCCAAAATGTACATACACACATATAACATACATACCTACATATATGTGTGTATATATATATATATATTAAAGCCATACACATGTATATATGTGTGTGTTTCTGTGTGTGTATATAGCTTTGATGGCTTTAAATGGCAATAAGACCTTTGGGACGCCATGTATCCGTCAACAAACATTAAGTGTTTACTATGTGCCAGGTATTATATAAGCTCTGGGGCTATAAAAAGATATAAAGGACGATCCCTGCCCTCAAGGTGCTCACAATCTAATGGAGACAACAAGCGAGCAAAGATGTTCAACCTATGTACAGGAATAATTAACAGAGGGAAGGCACTAGAATTAAGAGGGGTTGGGACAGGCTTCTTATAGAAGATGGAACTTAAAGCCAGAGAAGCTGGCCGAAATAAGTAGGAAAAACATTCCAAGCATGGGGAACAGCCAGAGAAAATGCCCCAGAGCCAAAAGATGGGCTGTCTTGTTCATGGAAGGAGACCAAATGCCACTGTATCAGAGTACACATTGAAGAGTTAGATGTAAGAAGATTGAAAAGGGAGGAGGGGGCTAGGTACGAAGAGTTTTAAGTGCCAAATGGGGGATTTCGTACTTAATCCTGGAGGCCATAGGGAATTTATAAAATTGAGTTTGTTGTGTAGGGGGCGTGACTTGGTCAGTCTTGTGCTATAGGAATATCACTTTGGCAGCTGAAATATGGAGGCTAGAATAGGGTGGGAAGAGATTTAAGGCATGAAGTCCCCACCAGCAGGTTTTTTCAGTAATCAAGGCATGAAGTGATGAGGGCCTGCATCAGAGTGATGGCAGTGTTAGAAGAAAGAAGGGGGTGTATTTAAGAGATGTTGCAAAGGAAAAATTGACAGACCTTGGCAATAGATCGAATGGGTGGGGGGAAGGGGGAGGAACAGGTGAAAGATAGTGAGGAGTAAGAATGACTCCTGTGTATGTGTGTGTGTTTATTTTTGTATATGTGTATGTGCACAAAGAAATATAAACATTTTCTAGAAAACCATAAACCGTTTTCTCCAAATAAATAGTCATCTTAGAGATAATTGGAGACATGAGAATGGATGAGAAAGAAATGGACTGAGCCTTGGAAAATTACCACGTTGAAAGACCAGAGGAGATACGAAGAGTCTGAGTCAGAAGAACCAGAAAAATACAATGCCACAGAAACACAGAGTAGAGAATTTTTAAAAGAAGGTTTTCAATACTATCTGGCATAGATATGATGGAAAATGAAGGCTAAAAATCCCTGAATTTGTCTAGAAGGAGGCCCTTGGTAGATCTGGGGAAGGGTTCTAGGCCAGGCCTAACTCAAAGCAGATCAGTGGTTCAAGCTCAGAAGTGGAATGCAACAAAACACTCAAAGGCTGTGTAACACCCAATATAAAGTAGTTTACTTATTAAGGGAGAGAAAATTCATTAGAGACGTGGTATTGGCCAAAGTGCACACAGCTCCCCTTTTCCTCCACATTTGTCATGGTAATGGCACCTGGTCAGGTGTTAGTGGGGATTCCATTAAGCTTGAGGAAATGTGGTCCTCAAAGGGCTGGCCTTTTACACCTCAGGTGACCAGGAAACCATGTCAGTTGCTCAAGCACCAGTCCCAAGGATCAGTGTAGGTCTTGATGATTTCCCTACCCTATAAAGACACACTAGCCCAGCCTCCATGAAACAAACATTTCTCCTACCATGTCCCACTTCTTGGAGGCAAAGTCCTAAAAGTCTACTGGATCTTCCACCACTTAAAGGTTTTAAAGGCTGTTAATGAACAACTCTTTGGAGGCTTATGAAACCTGACATACGCAACACCAGAGAAGGAACTTAGCTCAAATAAAAGAAAAAAAATTTTAGAAGGTAATATAATAGCCCTTTGAGGAAATGTAGTCCATGTAGTGGGCATTACATCAGAGCAATTCACAGTGGATATCCTGATGCTGAGCATTAAAGATGAGCAGGAATAGTACCAGGACTATCAGGGCCACATTACAAATGACATCTTTAGTGTGATTGCCAGTCCCCATCGTGAGTTAGGAGCATCTGTAGCAAGGTAGGGAAGAGGCCATATGACTCTTGCGCATAGCTTGTCCTGGGGTTTGAGTCACTAGTCAGACTCCCTTCTACCATCACCCGGTTGGTGTTCACTTGCCCACCAACCTGAACCTCCCTTTCCCTGAAAGTCCCACCAGGGGATGATCTAATTCTTTGCCCCTTTAGAGGCAAAGGGTTTCTCCCTTCTGCAGGGGCTGAATAGAGACATTTCCTCACCTTCCACCGTGGATTCAAGATTGCTACCAAGTTGGCAAAGGAATACCCTTTTCTTCCAGATAAAGTGACATTCACCATAGTTTTGCAAAAACCTTCACTTCCCCCATGTAAGACATCCTGCTCCACCACCACCACCACCACCACTGCCCCTCTCCCCACCAAATTCCAAACTTGTGGTCCTGTGACAATAATTTTGATGCCCCCACTCAAAGTAATATTTATTCAGTTTATTATGATTTGATGGGTATCAATTATTGTATTAGTGAATTAAGCAGAATAGGAGTAAGTTTAAATTATGTATATCAATGCTGTTAGGATAAGAGTTATATATAATTAATCTACCATGTATTGATGATTATATTATATTTTGGCTAGATTAATATTGTTAGATAGAAACGTAATAAGAATACAATTGCTGCACTACCTCCCTCCCACTCCTCCAGTCTGTAATATGCTATAATAAGGTTCATTTGCTGGTGCAGTACCCTTCAATCCTATGAATCACTACTGTCCACTCTCTTGTGACCTTTGCTTCAAACCCACAACTTCCTTGGACCCTAGGAGACTGTTGGCCAAACACTACAGTCTCATGACTTGTGGAAGGCCCTGAGATGTTGTTGAAAGGGTCTTATGACCTTTGAAAAGTCCTTGCTGAGATGACCTGAAGTTGAGGACCTGCAGGAGGTCTCATGATGTGTTAAAGGTCTGTTGACAAAGTGGTTATGATTGACAGACGTTTCCCTTTAGCCCACCATGAGACTTCCCCACTTCTGGAGTCGACTCAGTCAGTGAATTGTAAAGCCTCCTATTTTTAGTGTTCTCCCAGGTACATAAAAGTGGCTAGCACTTAAGGGGAGCATCCCTGATTGTGAAAAAGATCTTGGATCTAATTAATTAAGGACCCCTGGATTCCTAATAAATTGATTAATCGCGGTTGGACTTCTCAGTGACTTTTGTTGCAGATTGGAACTTTATGGCCTACAGCCCCGCAAAATCTTTCTTGGAAGGAGATATCCAAATCATCCTGGAGAGAAGTAGGCTTACAAATTAAGGGGGAACCCAAGCCATTTCCCTAGGTTATATGGAGTCCTTTGAAGCAGCAGGAATCTCAGATCCATACTATTCCATACAGGGAACAGAATAAGGAAGGGAAGGGGCAGGGGAGGGAAAAGGTCAATTGAGATTATGTTTAAACTCTTCAACCTGATTGTTCAATTCAGCAAAACATGTATGATGTCTCTGATCATCACTGATACGCCTTACAAATAATTGTGTGATAGAAGATTGGTAAAATTCATTGTTACTGGCCTCAAAAGGGAGTGCCTTAAATTATCCAACCCTGTTCTTTTTGTGCCATCCAGGAATCAGGATAAATGAAGCTCTTTTCCATGTCATTCCTCAAAACTCTCAAACACCAGCCCCTGTAGCTCAAAGTTCAGCCCACTGGTACAACTTGCCTGGACCTCTATCCATCAGGGTATACACCCTTTCCCTATCAGATTAATAGACATATCTTACTTCACCAGGTAAAATAGCATTTTTCAAGAGCCAAGTCTTCATATTTGAGGATCCATTGGACTAGCCAAGAAGTTAAGATATCAGAGCTGAGACTGGAGGCTTCAACCTCTGGCAAGATGGCAACCTCTTCATGAATGACACTAACACCTGTGGACCCCAGGCAATTGAGACTTTGAATGTATCATGTTCATTTAACAATGGAAGCCTCCTGCGCTGTACTTGACTTGTTAGAAGGAGCATCTTGCAAGACTCAACTCATAACAAACAACTCTGGGTGAAGGATATATGATTTTGCATTGTTTGTTCAGAAGCAAATGGGGGCAGGTAATAGATGAGCAGCTGCTTTTCGAAAATGGTATAGGGAGTGTCTTTTTGGAAAGCTTGTGGTTTTGGAAGTCTATTGGTCAATTGACCTGGCCACCCCTTGGTGCCTGCTAAAGGCTCTGCTCAGCCAGTTTCTTATGCATCCAAAAGCATGGACCCCATGGAGTCATGATTGCTGGAGGGCCTGCTTTAGGTCTTTCAGACCTAAACCTGCTCTAGGCCTCATCTGAAAGAGGTAGCTTTGCAAGTGACTCAATAAATGAGAGCCATCAGGAAACTGAGGTAGGGAATAAGGAACAAGAACCCAGAGTCTTCAATAAGCTTTGAGCTTTGTAAGGCTGTAGGGAAGCAAATCTCAGTATCTGAGTTACGGGCTTTATTCAGAATCATCTGGGTTCCCTCCCCACACTATATTCCCCAAAACTTGACTGAGCAAGGTGGATTCCGGATTTTCTTAGGATTGATTTCTCACCCCTAGTCCCTCCTATGAACTACCATCCAGTTTTGAGCTTCTGCCTTCATGGCCTCCACTGGCTGAGTCAATGTTACATTATCAATGTAGTGGTGGACATCTCTACCTCAGGAAGAAAAACTTCTTTCAGGTCTCTGCCCACCAGATTCTGGCAGGTGTTCAGGTGACCCTGGGGAAGGATGATGGAAGGTAGCTGAAACTTTCTAGGTGAAAGCTCCTGACACAGGAAGAGAAAAAATTACTTTTGAGACTGATAATTCCTTACCACTCACCTGGGCCCCGGCCTACCTGATCTTATGTGTAAATGAGGTCCAGAAGGGCCACAGCAGTGATGAACATAAGAACTTCATTCAGCTCACTATAATCTACTATAAGCTTCCAGGTGACCTCTGCTTTCTTTATCAGCCATGTAGGGTTATTATAAGGGGAATTAATGTAGGAAAGTATTCTCGCCTCCTCCATCCCCATCCTTATCACTAAGGAGGAGATATCTTTCACTTTCCCAGAACATGGTATTATTTGATGCTAACTAAATATGGGATAGCTCACATAACTACAGGTATAAGGGTTTCTATTTGGCCCTGCCTGCAATGACTGGCATAAAGATTTTTTTTCTTAAGGCAATCGGGGTTAAGTGACTTGCCCAGCTCACGCAGCTAGTAAGTGTCTGA
The DNA here is from genome assembly GCF_011100635.1 of Trichosurus vulpecula. Lineage (NCBI taxonomy): Eukaryota > Metazoa > Chordata > Mammalia > Diprotodontia > Phalangeridae > Trichosurus > Trichosurus vulpecula. Next base: position 169,480,798 of record NC_050576.1, on the reverse strand, counting down.
GACAGTTCATCCTGACTCCAGGGCCAGTGCTCTATCCACTTAGCCACCCCCAGCATAGAGCTTAACAGAAGTACTCTTACAGGTTTTGATTCATAAGGGCTCATAATGTCCATCCATAATGTCCAAAATGCACTCACCCTCATTAGCCACCAAAACTGAAACCCAGAAAAGGGCTTTGCACTTCCTTTCATCTAAGCAAGTATACCTTTTCCTTTGGTGGTCTGCCTGCCAAAATCCCCTATGAGAAGTGGGTGCCCCTAGGAACTTGTTTGGGGTGGGGGCTGTTCCCTAGTATAATAGTAATCTGGCTCTTTTTTTAAAAAATTTTTTTGAAGGGGGAAGGCAGGGTTAAGTGACTTGCCCAAGGTGTCACAGCTAGTAAGTGCGTCAAGTGTCTGAGGTCAAATTTGAACTCAGGTCCTCCTGACTCCAGGGCCGGTGCTCTACTCACTGTACCACCTAGCTGCCCCAATAATCTGTCTCTTGTTATCCAGAAGCCCCTTGTGTTTTTGGCATCCCTTCCCCGCTCCACACATGCTTTCTACACCATTTTGATGTAGGAGTATGGCCTCGTGGCCCTATAGTTAGGATCGACCCAAACAAGATCAGGGAGAACCTTTGTCTTTGCCTTGGGGAGACTTAACAATGGAGTCCCTGGAGAATGACTCAGGACTACCAGGTGGTGTGGGGACTTTCAGAAATACCCTAAATTTGGGCTGAGCAGAAGGGCCCTTACCAACAAGTCCTGGATCTATCAATGCAGTTTTGTTAGCACCCTCCTAGGCTGGTCAGATGGATCATCTCTTTTTACAACCCCTTGTTTCAGGAGCCACACCCAAAGAACAGGGTATAGTCATCCTCCCACTGAATGAACAGCATATATCAGAGGCAGGACCCAAGCTCAGGTGTTAGCATAATAAATTTAGAGCTAGAAAGAACTTCAGGTCATCTAGTGCTCCCCGCCCATTTTGCACATGAAGAAACTGAGGACTTGCTTAGATGAAAGGAAATGCAAAGCCCTTTTCTGCGTTTCAGTTTTGGCGGCTAATGAGGACAAGTGTATTTTGGACACTATGGATGGACATTATGAGCCCTTGAGAGTCAGAACCTGTAAGAGTACTTCTGTTAAGCTCTATGCTGGGGGTGGCTAGGTGGATAGAGCACTGGTCCTGGAATCAGAATGAACCTGAGTTCAAATCCTGTCTCAGACACTTACTAGCTGTGTGAGCTGGGCAAGTCACTTAACCCCGATTGCCTTAAAAAAAATCTTTATGCCTGTCCTTGTAGGTAGGGCCAGATAGCAAAGTGACTTGTCCAAAGTCATGCATATTGTAAGTAACAGAGCTGGGATTGGAACCCAGGTCCTGTAGCTCCAATTTCCATTGCCCCAAACTGCTGTCATGTTTACTTATTTTCCCATTCCTCTTGGTCAATAATGGTGTTGAAGTATCAACATAACACTCTACACCATTCTATAAATATATATACTCTCTATATACTATACTCTGTGTTGCCTATCACCCAGGGAAGCAGAGCTAAGATTGCAACGATTTTAAAAAGTAGTTGGTTTGTTTTTGTTCTGAGACACGGTCACATGTCAAGAATGAGACAAACTCAAGTGGTGCAAAGGTATTTCCAAGATACCAAAAGAGCCAGAAGTCCTCCATATTGCATGTTAGGCATTTCCTCTATGGGGGATTTATGGGGAAAAGACCCAAGACTTACATAAGTTGAGAGGGTGTGAAAGGAAAATACTCAAGGGGATGAAACCACAGAGCTTTCAATATATCAGAGTAAACCCAGACCCCCCCCAAGGACAGGTTTGATCCTATGTACTGACCCCAAGTGGTCAGTTCTTTTCTGTAGCCCTTGTTTCTACCCCAGAAACTCTGGGGAATAAAAGGTTAGGTATAGCTTATGACTAGTTTTCCCCAAAAGTGGGTAATAGAGTCCGTAAGACCTGCATAAGTACTTAATAATGTACAACATTGGTGTGAAGTAAGGGTCAACCTTAATTTCACTCCATACAGAAAACACATGACTCAGAGGACTCTTAGGAAGCCATAAACAAATATAGAAATATAAAGCAATCAAATACCCCTCTAAGACTTACTAGACTTTCTCCCTCTAATCCCCGAAGGTAGTCATACTTTGTGAAGCTGTTGAACAAACAATTTTCCATTTACATTAAATCTGAATCATCCAAGGGACTCATTACAATACCAGAGTTAGCCAGGGCATATGGCTTGCCCCATCATGACATGACGTTAGTCTTTCAGTTGCCTAAGAGGATCTTCTTCTCCCTCTAGAAGGCAGGGACGGGAATAATGAGGAACTCTTTATCTCTTGGGACTTCTCCAATTTTTATGGTAAGACTGTTCTCAGGAACTTTAGTAGCTGACCTGTGTTCACAAAAACACAATAGAATGGGACTTTTAGGCCACCTGGGCAAATATGGACAGTTTGTCAAATGCTTCTGCCATTTGCCATTTTCTGCTCCTGAAGGAGTGGGGTAAAAAGGAGAAAAATTCTCTGCTTTCTCTTCTGAACTTTGGAAAGACTATAGCTGTGGTGGTAGGAGAGGAGGGGAGACAGAGACAGAGAGACAGAGTGAGAATAAGTCGCAGCTTGCCTATGTGCCACAAGAAGCCTGTCCTCTCTGACTCTCAGTTAATCATCATCTTGGAGACAAACCCAGTCACTTGTAACCAATAAAGTGACTCAGGCCATGCCTGATCATACTCTGGCACAAGGAAGTTTATGGGGAAACAGGGACAAGACTCACACAAGCTGTGGAAGGGCAGGACCTACCCTGATGAAATATCCAAGTAAAGTCTTCCACTGAGGCTGGTCTAGCTTTTCCTGTAAGCCTATTCCAGAGATTTCTATCTCCTCTCATCTTTGCCCTTCCTCTTAATGAGTGGCTGCAAGAGCTCTTCCTCCCCAAGCCAAAGTAAGGTGGGTGTCAAGAGCTTCATGGTACAGGGTGTTGAGAGGTAAAGGGGGAGAAAATTCAGCTCCTGACTTGAAGGAGCTAATGATCAATCAGAATCCTTTAACCCTCTGATGCTTCCCTCTCAGGAAAGAGCAGGGGAAGTTTGTGGTCACACTGACTCATTTGTCATTTACAACACTTTCCATCATCTCCTCCCACCCCTGCCACTGCACCCCCCGTGAGATTTTTTTTTTAGTTGAAAATGTGTGGAAGATCTCTCGTCTATCTCTTCCAAATGTTATTCAGCGGTAGCTTTACCACTTCCTTATTCTAACAATTTGCATAGAAAGAAACAGGTCTCCTGAGGGAGGAAAAAGAAATTAGGGTTTCATTTAATCATTCAAGAAGCATGTATTTGGTGCCTACTCTATGCCAGGCTGTGGGGATAAAAAGACATAAATAGAACTGTTCTTGCCCTCAAGGACCTTATATTCTTTTGAGTGAGATAACATGTACATATATAACTATATACAGAAGAATATTCAAAATTAATATAAGGGAGGGCACTGGTAGCTGAGATCAGGGAAGCCTTCAAGTAGTCAGTCAGTTAATCAACTGGCATTTATTAAGTGCCTACTATGTGCCAGACACTGTACTAAATGCCGAGAATACAAAGAAAGGTAAAAAAAAAAAAGAAAATTAAAAAATTCAGTTCCTTCATTCAAGGAGTCCATAGCACAAGAAGAAGGAGGAGCTTGAGTTGAGACTTGGGTTTGATTTTAAAATACTGAGGAGGAGCTCATGTTTTAACGTAGTGTCATATTCCAAGGTGTGGTACAAGGAAGGATGGTGAACCACAAGACAAAGCATAGCACGAAAGTGGTAGTCAGCAGAGGGTCCAGCAAGCCAGCCCTATTGAAGAGAAATACCCACAATAAAAAGGAGCAGTCAGGGTGAATGGGAGGACCCACTGGAGTTCTCAGGGGAAGGGAGTGCCAGGAAAACTCCATGGGTTTTTATAGCTTTCTTATCTGGGTCAAGGAGGAACAGATATTGAAGGGAGGGAACAGAAGACTGGACTTGGACCTCAGGGTTTGGGGACTGGTGCTTATTCATGGTAAGGAGGTAGAGAAAAGGTTACAGAAATCATTCCAGGAGAACTTTGCCTTTTCTGTCTCCCATGATCTTATAGATCAAAAGCCATTGACTAAAAATGAAGAGCCCAAGTGTCCTGAGACTTCAGCACCACCACCACCAACAAGAAGAAGCCAATTAAATGAGTCCAGATGCAGTGCATAGTGTGGGCAACAAAGTCAGGAAGACTAATCCTTAGACACTTGCTTTGTGACCTTGGGCAAGGCACTTATCCTCTGTGCCTCAGTTTCCTCAGTTGTAAGATGGTCATAATAATAGCACTTCTCTCACAGGGTTGTTCTGTAAAAAGCACTTAATACAATGCTTGGTGCATGTTGTTTACTTGTTTCAGTCATTTCTGCCTCTTCGTGACCCCATTTGGGGTTTTCTTGGCCAAGATACTGGAGTGGTTTACCATTTTCTTCTCCAGCTCATTTTACAGATTCAGAAACTGAGTAGGCTCTATATAAATACTATACCCTTCTCTTCCCTTCCTTTCTTGGACTATGTGATGGACTAGGAAATATAAGGGGGAAAAATTAATTGTTGTTCTTCTGAGAGTTTTCTGTGTTTTTTTTTTTACCAGACCTTTGATTTATTGATAAAGGAAACTTCTTCTGTCAATTCAGATTAACACTTGCTCGGTAATGACGAGAAGTTAATTGACTTACTAGCATGGGTTGGAGTTGTGACTTGAACTCAGATCTTCCTGGGCAAATAAGATTATTTTGTATGATTATTTTTTATAATGAATAAAATATTTATGTTAAGATTCCATGCAATGGAAAGAGCCTTGGACATGGAGTCAGAGGACCTGGGTGAGAATCCCAGCTCTGCAACTTGCCACCTGTGTGACTTTGGGCAAGCCCCCTTAAACTCATGGGGCCTCAGTTTCCTCACCTCTAAATTGAGGAGTCTGGACTAAGTGACCTCTAAGGACTTTTGCAGTTCTAAATGGATATGAGCCTATTGCAATATATTTGCTACCCAGCCTTTATTGCCTGGAAGTGATTCCTATCTAAGATAAAGTGTTTTCTGTAAAATATCCTATGATGCACAGTGTGTGTGTGTGTGTGTGTGTGTGTGAAGTCAGGGATTCTAACAAGGATGTCCCTATTTCACTCCATTTTATTTTCCTCCATTTTATGCAAGTTAAAGAAATTGTTCTTTATTTAGAAATACTCACACCCAAATCAGGAAATAAACTAACATGGGAAAGAGTAGAAAAGTTGATATCAGTTTGGGAAAAACTTTAAGCTGTCCAACAACTATGAAGGTAATAAGAATTAAACTTTTCTCAGCAAGAGTAGAAATTACCAATAGTCAATATAAAATGATGTCCGCTAGACAAATTAATTCCACTTGGCCAAAATTATATTTAATGTGCTAGGAAGGAGGTTCTTTTGTTCCTTCTCTCAAAATTCATTCTTCACCACTACTAGGTCTGTATGCCAAAGAGATTAAAAAAACAAAGAAAAGGACCTATATGTACAAAAATATTTATAGCAGCTCTTTTTGAGGTGTCAAAAGAACTGGAAAATGAGCAGCTGCCTGAACAAGTTGTAGTATATGATTGTGATGGAATATTGTTTTGCTATAAGAAGTGATGAACAGGATAGTTTCAGAAAAACCTGAGAAGACTTACATGAATTGATACAAAATGAAGTAAGCAGAACTAGGAGAACATTGTACAAAGTAACAGCAATATTGTTTGATGATCAACTGTGTAAATGACAGCTACTCTGAACAATACAATGATCCAAGACTATTCTAAAGGACTTATGATAAAAAAAAAATGCTATCCACCTCCAGAGAAAGAACCAATGGAGTCTGAATGCACACCAAAGCAAAATTTTTTCACTTTCTTTATTTTTCTTGCTTTTTTTGGTAACATGGCTAATATGGAAACATGTTTCACTTTGCATGATTTCACGTGTGCAATTGATATCTCATTTCTTGTCTTCTTGATGGGTAAGGGAGGGGTGGGAGAAAATTTGGAACTTGAAACTTTTTAAAATGAGTGTTAAAAATAAATAATAAATTAAAAAGATAAAAAAGAAAATTTATTCTTCCAATATCTGCTTAATGTTGAGGAGGACATAAAGTCCAAGAAATGTCAGAGCTTTGTTCTTTTTGCTAATAATATTGATAGTTTCTTTTCTTCTGGAATTTTTACCAGCTTCTCATAAATTGGCAAAAAATGAAGAGAGAACAAATTCCTTAAAGTTCAGCAGCTTTCAGCTCCATTTGATAGGGATTTTATGCAGGGAGAGGTGGGAGGAGTAGGGAGTTTGAGAAAGGATTTTTTTTTTTAATCTGGAAAGGGAAATATTTAATAAGCATTTGTATGCACCCAGTCTTTTAAGGGAATTTCTAGCTCAAGACAAATATGTAACCCTATCAAAAATAACTTCTCTAAGAAGAGAATATAAAAAAAAGTACTGCCTTAGGGATCAGAAGACCTGAGTTCAAATTCTACTGATGCTTACTGATTGTGTGACCTTGGGTAAGTTACTGAACTTCTCTAAGCCTCAATTGGGGCAGCCAGGTGGCATAATGGATACAAACCAGGCCTGGAGTCAGAAGGAGCTGAGTTTAAATCCAGCCTCAGACATTTGCTAGCTGTGTGTCCCTGGACAAGTCACTTAATCCTGTTTGCCTCAGTTTCCTCATCTGTAAAATGAGCTGGAGAAGGAAATGACAAACCACTCCAGTATCTTTGCCAAGAAAACCCCAACTGAAGTCACAAAGAGTCCTCAATTTCCTCCTTTTTTAAAATGATAGGGCTGGACTAGATGCAACTTTCAACTCTACTTCCTATAATCCACAATGAGTCTATAATCTCATTAATAGGGCCTCTCCTTCCAGTGTGGTGCATTTGATCCATTTATACTTTCTTATCCTGTTAAACCCTCCTCCATGTTCTTAATGGTATGCCCTGATGGCGCTGGGAACCACCTTTTGGATTTCCTGACACTGCATGGAAACCACTGAAGCATGCAGGCTATTCATGGGTTATCTCTCTCTTTTACTACGTGGCTGGCCCACCTGCTAGAATACTTTGAAATTACTTCTGGTTCTCAGTTGGATATATCCCTTCCCTCATGACAAGGCCAGTCAGCCTGTCATCAGCGCTACAGTTGTGACAAAAATTAAGGACATTTAAAAAATCAAATTCCATTTATAAATTTATAAGTAGAATCATGGCTTCAGAGTGGGAAGGGGGCCTAGAGGCAGGGGTGTGCTGATAAATGTGTAACAACTGGCTCTTTGCGGGGAGGGGGAATGTACAATGGACACATCTGTAAGTTTAATCATTATCATTTTCCTTAATCGCTTTTTTAAATTGAGACACCCAACAAAACAATAAACCAAGCCCTGATTTGCAGCATTGGCTCTCCTGAGCTGGTTTGAACTGACACCAGCACACCCCTGGAATCTTTGATTGTATAGGTAAGAAAACTGGGACCCGCTGAGATTATAAATAACTGTCCAAGCCATTCCAAAAAATCCATGATGAAAAATCCTAGGATTTGATCTGTCATAGGACAGGTCTGGGGAGAGACGGTCTCTTTTCATCTCCCTCTTTAGTTATCAGAGGTCTCTTCTAGGACTCATCTATCTCTTGTCAGTTGCTATTAGGTCAAGCAATTAAACTATAATTCTAATGTTTGTCCTAGTAGTCTTTCTTTAGTTTAGATTTAGTCATTAGAAATGCAAGTCTAGCATGCATTCATCCATTCATCTATTCAACAAACCTATTGAGTACCTTCTATGTATCCAACCCAACAGGCTTCTTCCCATATGTAAAGGCAATAAGTAAATGAGAAGATCTTTCCTGTTTGAATAGGCTTGGGGGGTGGGGGGGAGCTCTCAGGGTGCTAGGGGGAGTGGCTAAGACTGGAGCCAATGGTAGGCACCTGAGTTCTGGTCGCTCAGATGATGTTCTAGTCGACGGGATGACTTCTGGCGACTATATAAAAGGAGAGAACACAGCTTGGAGATCGAGACGTAGTGGAGGCAGGAGAAGGAGAAGCGGTGATGGCGGCAGCAGCGGAAGTGGCGGTGGTAGTGGCAGCAGGCGCTACCAAAAGCAGGACTGACCCTCGTGCAGACCGGAGAGTGCTGAGCAAGGGCTTGAGGCCAGTGGGTAATCTTCTTACTGGAGGGCCCTAGCATTGGGGGGAAGTACCAGTATGGCTTGGCTTGCTGCCATAATACTTTTCTGTAACCTCCTGGTCACTATTGTGAGATGGGCATATTGGTTTTGGAAGGTTCTTGCCAGGATATCAAATTGGGGACACTGGTCCATGGGTCTGCTATTTTGGAACTTGAATAAATGCTTTAACTCCTCTGCCTTCTACTTAGAGAATTCCTTATATCCTGCGATTCTGGACCATTCAGGCATATTCATGATTTTCTTTGAAATCATGAATTCTGCCTTAATGATATACCATACTTCTAGTTTTGTTTAACAGGGACCTACTTTATCTGCAAAATGAAAAGGTTGGACTGGATAATCTTTCAGGTCCCTCCCAGCTCTGACATTCTATGGCCTGTGCTAGAATATTCTGCATTCTCCGTTCTTCTGCAGCCTGAACCTTCTATGACCTATAATCTGTAGGCCCCTTTTATCTCAGTGTTATTGTTGCTCATCCTTCATTTTCAATGGGTGATGTCTTGACCTGCCAGGAACTGGATTTAAGTGAAGCAGAGTTGCGCAAATTAGCCTCACTTCTCTTTCAGAATCATCGAAGTCCAGTGGTAAGACAGAAGTCAAGATGACTGTCGATAGCCTGGATACAATGGTAAAAAGGGACACAAAGAAGAAAAAGATAATCCCTGGCTTCATGATGTTTTTTTTTTTTTTGAGGGGGAAGGCAAGGTCACACAGCTAGTAAGTATGTCAAGTGTCTGAGGCCAGATTTGAACTCAGGTCCTCCTGACTCCAGGGCTGGTGCTCTATTCACTGTGCCACCTAACTGCCCCTTTCATGAAGTTTTTGATCTAGACAGGGAGTTAAGATATACATACACACACCAACCCACTAGAAAGGGTAAGCAAAGACAAGAGATGAGGACAAACCATGTTGGGGGAATGCAAAGCAAAGGAAGGAGCTTGTTTAGCACCTTAAAACGATGTGTCTTCAATCATGCTTAAGAAAGTGAGTCATTCTTGTTCAATTGCCATCACTGCCTTATTAGCATTCCCTGAGCACTTACAGGTCAATCAGTCAGTCAAGTATTTCATTGAGTGCCCAGGAGAGGACTGGATGCTTGCAATGCACATAAGAACAGACAGTCCCTGCTTTTAAGGAGTCTACTAGAGCATGTCAGGCAGAAAAGCTAATTGACAAAAGTATAATTACAGTGTGGGCTGATTAGGACAGTGAGTTAGAACATGGTACGGTGGAGCATCAGCTTTATGGGCTTAAACCCCATAGGAACCTGTTAGCTTCCCACGGAGAAAGATTCTTTCAATAATCACAGGCTTTACCTTTTGAGCCCTGGCTGGCTAGCTCATGAGTGGGTGCTGTAAGTCTCTGGAGGTACTAGGTAAAAGCATGGATGGTGCAATTTGAATCCATTAACCCTGTCAAAAAAGACTATGTAAGATGCCTATCCTACTGATAGAATCATAGATGCAAAGAATATTAGAGCTGGAAAAGATCTTGGAGATATCATGATCTACCCTCTCTCATTTTACAGCAGAGGAAAGTTAATGCACCAAAATTTGTATTTCTCCAGCACCTAACAAGTTTATCTATATACAGTAGGCACTTAATAAATGCTAGTTGACTTAAGAAAACAAAGATAGTTCATTATCAGCTTTGAGTGGTTGTCTTCCCCACATGTATGTCATTTCTGCTTGTTGTGGTTAGATTTTAACCCCAATGGGCAGGACTATGTTGAATCCTCGGTTCTCTATGGAAACGATCCCATTGTTAACATACCATGAAGCCCATAGTATTAAGAGCTAACAGAGACTTTTGATGTTGTCTGGTCTCTAACCCTTTCATTTTTCAGGTAAGGAAACTGAAGCTCAGAGTGAGGAAATGATTTGCCCAAGGTAACATGGGCAGTAAATAATAGAATGGGGATTCAAATCCAGTTCTTCTGATTCAAAATTCAGGGCCCTTTAAACCACACTTTTGATGCTCAGATAATGATGTTGTTGTTCGGTCATTTCAGTTGTGTCCAACTCTTTGTAACTTCATCTGGGATTTTCTTGTCAAAGATACTGGAGTGGTTTGCCATTTCCTTCTCCAGTTCATTTTATAGATGAGGAAACTAAGGCCAACAGGGTTAAGTGACCTGCCCAGGGTTGTACAGCTAATAAGTGTCTGAGGCCAAATTTGAACTCAGGGCGTCCAGACTCTGTGCTCCAGACACTGTGCCACCTTGCTGCCCCAAATAATGATGGAAAGGCACAGCAACACAAGGTACAAAGACAACTCCAAAGGACTCACGATGGAGACTGCTATCTACATCCAAAGAACTATCAAGTATGAATGCAGATTGAGGCACACTTCATGCTAGCCTTCCCCGCCCCCCCCCTTTTTTTTTCCTTTTCTCTCTTTTGTTTTTGTTTTTGGGTTGGTTTTTTTTTTTGGTCCTGTTTCTTCTCTCACATGATTCATTTCATTGATCACAGTTCTTCTCCATAACTTGACTAGTGTGTAAATTAATTCAATGCGAAGTTATACATGGAAGCTATATGGGACTCCATGCCGTCTTGGGGAGGGAGGGAGGGAAGAAAATCTGGAACTCAAAATTATGTAGAACCGAATGTTGTAAACTAAAACTAAAAATTAAAAAAAAAAAGAAAAAAGAAATGAAAAAAAAGAAAAAAAGAATCTATTTCCCATTTGTGTGAGCAAGAAAAGAAAATGTTTTCATTTCTCTAGCTCTTCCACAATAAATGAATCTGGGCAAAAAAAAAAAAAAGGCATTACGGGACACTGGGCCTTCACTGGCCAACCTCTTGGGATGCCCCATAATTATAAAGAATTACTATTACTTGGGCATGTTCTTGGAGAGTTTCTTGACTCATTTAAAAATATTTCTTTCCTTTGTATAATTAGTCATTCAATAAGCATTTATTAAGCCCCTACTATATATCAGGCACTGTGCTAAGAGCTGGGGATACAAAGAAAGGAAAAAGACAGTTCTTGCTCTTAAGGAGCTCACAATCTAACTTTTTTATTTGTTGAGTGCTGTTTTTTCCTACTGCTTCATGCTACCAAGTAAATGCTTATATAAGATTGTGTAAGGTTATTCTGTTTCTAGTGAGGTTCTGAAGTACTAGAGCTTCCGACTGTAAACCAGCACGGTATAGTGGAACATATATTGGCCCTGGAGTCAGAGACCCTGAGTTCAAATCCCCACTCTGAAGATTACTACCAGCATGACCTTGGGCAAATCACCTAATCTCCCTGGGTCCCTGTAAAACAAGAGATTGGAAGGCCTCTGCCTTTTCTTTCATCCTAGATCCCTGTTTCTATGAGAATAGAATTCTTTCCTCTGAAGTGTAGATGGAACTCAACCAATTTTAGTTTCCTTTATGCTGCTACAATATTTAAATACACATACAGAGAGAAAGAACTGTTAAAGAGGAGTAACCTTTGTGAGAGGCAGAGTCCTACTACTTGGCCTCTTTTCTTGAAGGAAAAAAAAAGTACAGTCCTCTGGGTTTAAACATTTCAGATGGTGTCATTAATCCCAGATTTGGGATTAGCTAAATAAAACTTGCTTCACAAAGAGTTAAGATAGCTGTAAGCCTCTTATGGTGCTCAGCATGGGTAAAATGTTTTCCTTTGTGTGAAATAATCATGGCCCATTATCTTGATGTATTTATCTGACCCTTTTTTTTTCTTCTGCAATAAGTAGGCTTTGGAACCAGAGTGGAGGAAGAGTTACGTTAAGGACAGAGGGGCCTCATGACTCAGGAAGAGGGAAATGGGAATGAGAGGCTCATGCTACTCCAAAGGCTTAGAATAAGTCTGCCCGCAATGGCTAAGGCCTCTCTTGTAGACTGACTAGAGCCTAAAATAAATGTTAATTTGGGGCCTGGCTGGCCAGTAACCAAATTAACAACTTGAGCAAAGGGAGCTGTTAATTTCTCCTTTATTCTGGAGTCCGAGGCCAGAGGTCTGGAGCTAAAGAGCATGATGGTTGAGACTGAAAATTATGAAGGTGTATTATTTTTTAAATAATTAAAGATTTTTAAAAGATTAAATGCTTAAATTTTAAAACTTGTCGTTTGGTTTTTACATCAATTTCAAAATTTCTTTTCTTTCTGATCAACTATTTCAAAGGTACTCACTCAAGTTATTTTTCCTCTCTAGATCTCAGTTTCCCTATCTGTCAAATGAGGGCGGGACCACATGATTTCTAAGGTCCCTTCCACCTCTAATATTCTGTGATTCTTTGAATATGTCACCACCCTTTCCTTCCACAGTCTCCCATCATCTAATCTATGGCATCTATGCCCAAATACATTGGCCTTCTCCCCTCCTCCTGCCCCTGCCCCCTTTCATTCTCCTTGATCTCTCTATAGCATTGGATAATATCACGTAACACCTCTGGTTACACACTCCTCTTGGCTTCTTCCATGACAGTTCTCCTTCTCTGCTTTCTCTTCATTAGCTCCTGTTCTTCTCTCCTAGATGTAGGTGTTCCCCTAAGCTCTTTGTTCAATCTCTTTCTTTCTACACTTTCCCTTGGCAATCTCATTGAGTTGGCTTACTTAAGCTACCATGTTTATGCAGTCAACTCCCAAATCTCTATTTCCAAGCTGATACCTCTCCTGGAAGGTATAAATACCTTCCAATCTGAATAGCCCTTTAATACTTCTGTTACAACCTGTCCAAAATAAAAATCATCATGCTTTTCTGAAAATTTATTCATCATTCCAACATCCCCTTTTCAGGCAAGGCACCATTATCTTTCTAGTCACCCAGACTCGAAAGAATAAGTTTCATCTTTAACTCTCTCTTGTCCCTTGTGTTTTTCTCCATTCATATAGCCACCATCTTACCTGGGGCTCTCATTACCTCTTGCCTCAATTATTGTAATAGCTACACTATAATTGGTCTCCCTGCCTTAAGTCTCTCCCCATTACCCTCTATCCTCCACACAGCTGTCAAAGTGACTTTCTTAAGGCATCACATATATCTCCTACTCTGTAAGTTCAAGTAGTTTCCCATTGCTTCTAGAAAAGGGGTTCTTAACCTGGTGTTCATTGACCCCCAAACAGTCTGTGGATAAATTTCAGTGGTCCATGAACTTGGATGGGGAAAATGATATTTTTTTATTTCAGTATAACTGGTTTCCTTTTTAATTTATGCATTTAAAACATCATATTTAAGAAGGCTTCACCAGACTACCAAAGTGGTCCATGATACACAAGAGGTTAAGGATCCCAGATCTTGGTTCAATACAAACCCTTCTATTTGACTTTTTAAACTCTTCACAGTTCGGCCCTTTGTTATCTTTCCAGTGTTCTTATGTATTACTTCCCTCTACTCATTCTGTGGTTCAGCCATACTGGTCTGTTTGCTGTTCCTTGCACATGTTGCTCCATCTTCTGTGTTTGGGCCTTCATACTGACTGTTCCCATGAACACAATGCTCTGCCTCTCACTTCTGCCTTTTAGAAGCTGTGGCTTCTCTCGAGATAACTCAAGTATCACATTTTGCAGGTGGTTTCCCTGGTTTCCTCAGCTGCTAGTGCCTTCCTTAAGGTTGCTTTCTTTCTCAATGTATCTTCTATGTGCCTATTTATTTTACCTGTTGTCCCTCCTGTTAGAATATAAGCTCTTTGGGGGCAAGGATTGTGTTCTATTGAAATCAAGGGGCTTCATACATACTAAATGCTCAGAGAATGTTGATTGAATTTTGGTAAATAGAATTAATCTTCTGGTTTTGTTGAGGGGATGAATGAATTAATGGCTAAGTGCTTGGAGATCCTTGGACAAAAGCTTTTATGTAAAAACTAGATATAATGAATCTGACATTAGTGAATTTTCCAATTAATTCCCCCCATGACCAGCTAGCTGATTTAATACCATTCAGGGGATTTGGGCAGAATAAGCTCTTTCCTCACTTTCTTTCAGATCATATTTCTGACTTTCCTGTGTTGATATGGTTTCTCCAGCCTGGGTAAGTTCAGTGAGTGAGAAAGCCGTGCTAACGAATTGAAGGCTGTGGGTTTGGTTCCTATGTGAACTTGTCAGCTTCTCAGGACAGACTGAACCTTAAACTCTGACTAGCCACTTTATCAGTGATTACAATCAGTCACCAGGGAGGCCGGAAAAGGTACCTCACCTGCTTGTTATGTCTGACTTAGCCAGTTAACTAAGATGGATGATTTTTTTTCACCCATAACTCAGTATTTACTATTTTTTTTAATGAATGAGTGAGCAAAAGTTTTCACATGCTTTTTTTTTTTTAACCTGCAAATGCTATTTAGGAAATACGCAATGCATATAGTATGTAGAGCTTAGAGTTAGGAAGACCTGAGTTCCAATCCTGCCTCAGACAGTTACTAACGGTGTGACCCTGATCCCTCTTAATTTTCATGCCATCTTGCTGTTATTTCCAATATATTATATATAAGACTTGTTTGTACATTTGCATGTTGCCTCTCCTGTTAGACTGTGAGCTCCTTGAGGGCAGGGACTGTCTTTTGCCTTTGTTCATATCCTCAGGGCTTAGCACAGTGCCTGGCACACAGCAGGTGCTTAATAAATGTTTATTGACTTGCTCTCAGCCTTGGTTTACTCATCTGTAAATAAGGAGAACAGTACTACCTACCTAAAAGGGTTGATGCGAGGATCAGATGATTTAATATATATAAAGCATTTGCAAACTTTAAAGCACGATATGAATGCTAGTTGTTATTGCTATTATAATCATGTAGTTCAACCCCTTCATTTTATAGAGGAGGAAACGGAAGCTTAGTGGTCCAAAGTGAGTTGCCCAAGTAAGTAAGCAAGCAGTAAATTGCACATTTGAAATTTAAAACTGTACTGTCTGACATAGTAAGGCAGTGTGACCTGTAGTGGATAGAAAGCTGACCTCAGTACCAGGCAGACATGGGTTCAAATCCTGCCTCTGACACGAATAGTCCATGTGAACACATGGTATATGTAAGGACTAACTTTGATAGACTTGGCTCTTCTCATCAATGCAAGGTTCAAAGACAGCTCCAAAAGACTCCAAAAGACTCATTCATGATGGAAAAAGCTATACACATCCAGAGAAAGAATTATTGAGTCTGAATGCAGATTGAGGCAAACTTTTTGCTCCCTTTTTTTTCCTTCTTTTTTGGTGTCATTTCTCCTTTTTCATGATTCATTCCATTGGTTATAGTTCTTCTTTACAACTGGACTGTTATGTAAATAAGTTTAATGTGAAGGTATATGTAGAACTGATATCAGATTACATGTTGTCTTGGGGGGAGGGGGGAGGAGAGGGAGGGAGAGAAAATTTGGAACCCAAAAACTTGTGGAACTGAGTGTTGTAAACTAAAAATAAAAAACAAATTAAGGAAAAAAAATAGTCCAAGTGATTCTTGGGAAAAATCGCTTAACCTCTTATGCTCCAAACAATTCTCTAAGGCTACAAATTGAGGAGAAGATGCTGACCTGCACTGATACAGAGAGTCTCCTCATCTGGGAGTTCCCTTTAATGAATGAAATCTAAGGCCCATTCTCTATTCCTCATCTGCCTCCAGAGCTATCCTTTTTGCATTATACTATGTCAGATGCACCCACCTAGTAAAGTGCTCCCAGAAATTCACTAAGCCAAATACCAGGACAAGTAGGCAGACTGATCTGGAACCAGTTTAACACAAATCTTGCTATCAGTAGAAAATTTTTTATTGACCAGGACCACATCGTTCCATGGAATTTCTGCCCTGGGCATTTCCCAGCTCTTGGATCCTAGAACTAGATAGAGCTGGAAATACTTCAGGGACCATCTAGTTCAACCATCTCATTTTACAAGTAACAAAACCAAGACCTAGAGAGATTAAGTGACTGCCCTAAGTCATACAAATAGGACAGTCAGGTAAAATTTGAACCCAGTACTCTAACTCAAGAGCAGATTTTTAACCATTTTTTTGTGTGTCCTGAATCTGTTTGACTATCTGGTAAAGCCCCTTCTCAGAACAATGTTTTTAAATGCATAAATTAAAAATACATAGTTTACAAAGGAAATAAATTATAGTGAAATATGGTTACAAAAAAATACATATTTTTTAAAGTTCACAGACCACCTTCCACCCCCATCCCAGGTTAAGAACCTCTGCTTCTAGAGACAGTACTCGTTCCATTGTATCATGCCTAGGTTTAATGTTACACTGAGAAATGGGAAGAAGGTCGTGTATTTCCTGTTCAGGTGGTTTTGGAGTGAAGATCTAGAATTCATGTCCAACTCTCCGTGACCCCATTTGGGGCTTTCTTGGCAAAGAAACTGGAGTGACTTGTCATTTCCTTCTCCAGTTCATTTTACAGATGAGGAAACTGGGTCAAACAAGGTTAAGTGACTTGTCCAGGGTCACACAGCTAGCTAATAGGTGTCTGAGGCCAGATTTGAACTCAGGAAGAGGAGTCTTCCTGACTCCAGGTTGGTGCTCTGTGCACTATGGCGCCACCTAGGTGCCACATCTCTATTTACCCTATTTAGATATTAGAGAGCCTTTGTGCTTCAGTTTTCTTGACCCAAATCCTTTCACCTGCCTTTGGCCCAGCTCTCACAGTTCTCACAGCTCTCATGTATTGTGTAGCACAAAGTGATACACGGTGTTGTGATAGGTAGCTTTCTACCTCTGAGATGGCTTTGTTTTGAGGTGAACACGTAGAATTTGTGAAGGGTTACTGGATCTGGGGAGCTGGTTATCAGTGAGTTCCATGTACTGTATTTCCAGAAACTGGCTGTCAGTGCCAATCCCTGGGAGGTGTTTTGGAAGAATAGCATTTGTCATTCTCCAGAGAAAGAGCTGATGGAGCCTGAATGCAGATGGAAGATACTTTTTCTTTATTTTAATTTTCCTTGGGTTTTTTGTTTGTGCTTTCTTTCACAAGATGACTTACACAGAAATGTGCTTTGTACGACTACACGTGTATAACCTATGTCAAATTGCTTACCTTCTCAATGAGGTGGGGAGAGAGGGAGAAAAGTTGGAACTCAAAACTTGAAAAAAGGTTAAAATTGTTTTTTACATGTAATTGAGAAAAAACAATTTTTTTTAAAAAGGAAGAATAGCATTAATGTAAAAAGTCTGATGATTTCACTCCTGAAAATTTTTCTAGATTCATAATGAAATGGGGGTGAAGGGGAAGAGACAGAGACAGAGACGGAGAATGCCACAAACTAAACTGCTGTTGCTTTAGTCATGTAGATAGGAAGGCAGACTTGTTGTCTGGAAGACTTGGGTTTGAATCCTGGCTCAGATGTGTAGTAGCTATGTGACCCTTGGCAAGCCACTTAACCTCTCTAGGCTTCAGTTTCCTCTTCTGTAAAAGGAAGGGAATAGATTCAAAGACCTCTAAGGTTCCTTACATCTACAAATCTGTGAATGTTTTGTAAACTCCTACTAAACAATAAGCTCAAAGGGATTATGAGGGTTAGGGCCGTGTCTTTTCTAACCTTTGTTTCTTCCCCATTGCCTTGCAAAATGTTCTACATTAAAATGCTTGTCAAATTAAGAAAGTAGAGGCCTTTGGTCATGAGCTCCTTCTCCTTATCTCAAAATCCACTACCCATTCTTCCTCTGGTGTTGCTAAGACCAACCCTTTCACCCGTGTCCCTAACGCCTCCAGGAGAGCACTCTCCCTCCTTCCCTCTCTGTCTTTGTCTCTGTCTCTCTCTATCTCTCTGTCTCTCTTTTTCTTTGTCTGTCTATCTGTCTCTCTCTCTCTCTTGGTCTCTGTCTGTCTGTCTTTGTCTCTGTCTCTCTCTGTCTCTATCTGTGTCTCTCTCTGTCTCTGTCTCCCTGTCTCTCTCTCTGTCTCTATTTCTCTGTCTCTGTCTCCCTGTCTCTCTCTCTGTCTCTATTTCTCTGTCTCTGTCCGTCTCTGTCTCTCCTGTCTCTGTCTCTGTCTATCTGTCTCTCTTCCCTGTCTCTCTCCTCCCCCTCATCTCACCAAGTTTCTCCAATCCCCCCCCCACCAAAAAAAAGACATGTTCATGTTCAGGTTTATGTAAGTCTTAAAAAAAAAAACTTTCATTTTTACTCTGCCATCCTCTCAAGTTATCATCTCATGTCTTTTTTTTAATTTTGATGCCAAACTCCTAGAACTATTTTCATTTTCTGCCTCTATTTCTTCCCTATTGACTAACCATTCTCTGAACTTCTTACAATCTGAAGCCTCATATAATCTGCCTTTCATCACTATCACTCAGTTGAAACTGTTCTCTCCAAGATTATCGACAATCAGTTTGATCACTTTGACAGCTTTTCTCAATCCTCATCTTCCTTGTTTTCTCTCCTTAATGGATTCTCCCTCCATCTTGTCTTTGATGACACCACTCCCTTCTGGTTGTCTTCCCACAAGTCTGACTGCTCTTTCTCAGTTTTCTCTGCTACATCATTATTTTCTCTACTTCCTAGTGTAGGTCTATACTAGAAGTCTCCCCTGAGCCTTCTCTTCTAACTATAACTGCTCTTTGGGAGATCTCACTAGTTCCCATGAGTTCCAGTACTACCCGTGCGCAGATGACTTCCAAATCAATATTTCCAATCCTAGTATCTCTTTCGAACTCTAGTCATGCACCGTCAGCTCCCTCTTGGATACCTATAGCCACATGTCCCATTATTGTTATGGAGTCATTTTTCAGTTGTACCTTCTTCCTCCTGATTTGGGGTTTTCTTGGCAGAGATACTGGAGTGGTTTGCCATTTCCTTCTCCAGCTCATTTTACAGATGAAGAAACTTAGGCAGACAGGGTTAAGTGACTTGCCCAGGGTCACATAGCTAGTAAATATTTGAGGCCAGATTTGAACTCAGGAAGATGCATCTTCCTGACTCCAGTCCCAGCACTCTATCCATTGCACCACCTAGCTGCCCAGAAAGACTCATCTTCCTGAGTTCAAATCTGGCCTTGATACTTTCTAGCTGTATGACCCTGGGCAAGTCATTTAACTCTGTTTGCCTCAGTTTCCTCATCTGTCAAATGAGCTGGAAAAGGAAATGACAAACCACTCCAGTATCTCTGCCAAGAAAACCCAAAATGGTGTCATAAAGAGTGACAGGACTGCAATGACTGAACAACAACAAGATGCTTAATAAGTACTTATTTCCTTCCTCCTTCCCTTACTCTTACAACAATGCTGGGAGATAGGTGCTATTATTATTCTCATTTTACAAAAGAGGAAACTGAGGCATGCAGATGCTGTAAGTTGGTCAGAGTCTCATAGCAAATAAATGCCTGAGGCAGGGCAGGATTGGAACTCAGGACATATTGACTTCATGCCCAACACGCTATCTGCTGTCCCACAAAGTACCGACACAGTGGAAGCTGCCTAGCTTCCAACCTACCTGGCTTCAACCTACCTTTCCAAGCTTATTTCATATTCTTTCTCTCCACAAATCCTGTATTCAAGTCCAACCAGACTACTGGTTGTTCTCTGAACTTGATACCCCATCTCTTGCTTCTGTGTATTTCAACAAACTACTCTCCATGTGTAGTATGAGCTCTGCCCCCATCGCAACCACTTAGGATCCTTGTCTTGCTTGAAGACTCAGTTCAGACGCTATCTTTTCCATCTACAACACTTCTCAGATCTCTTCAAGCAATAATAGTCTCTTATTCCTCAATTTTCCTTGTACTATACTTCTCTGTGTATGCTTGTATCCCTTGGAGGATATAAGCCCATGGAGGGCACTCAATCAGCAAGCATTTATTAAGTGCCTACTGTATGCCAGGCACTGTTTTGAGCACTGGTAATACTAAGAAAGGAATTAAACAAACATTTATTAAGCACTGACTACATGCTAGGTACCGTGCTAATTGCTTTTACATACATTATCCCTGCCTTCAAGGAGCTCATTTTCTATGGGATGATACAATATGCATATGTAAACAAATCTAAAAGAAGAAAATAAATGCAAGGTAATTTTGGTACAAGTAGCTGGGAGGTCAGGGAGGGTTTTATGTAGAAGGTGGTTCTTGAACTAAACCTTGAAGGAAACTAGGCATTCTAAGAGATGGAGTCAGTCAACAAGCACTCAATAAACGTTTATTATATACCAGGCACTGTACTAAGTGTTGGGTCTACAGAGAAGAATAAAAAATAGTACCTGCCCTCAAGGAGAGTACATTCTAATGGTTGAGACAACATGCCAATAACTAGGTACATACATGATATATACAGAGCAAGTGGAAGGTAGTCTGAGAGGGGAAGGCACTAGAAGCTGGGAGGACTAGGAAAGGCTTCTGGCAGAGGGGGAGATTGGAGCTGAGTATTGAAGGAATCTAAGGGGTAGAGATGAGGGGGTTAGAGCATTCCAGGCCCAGTGGATAGCCAGTGAAAAGGCAAGAGATACAGTGTTATTTTGGAGGAACTTCAAGTTGGCCGATGTGAGTTGGTCCTAGGATGTGTAGAGCAGAGTGCAATTCGAGAAGGTTGGAAAGATGTTGTATATGTGTGTTGGGGAGGAGAGAATTGGGTCAGGCTCCTTATGAAGAGCTTTAAATGCCAAATTCAAGACTTGCTGTTTGACCCTAGAGGTAATAGGTAGTCACTGAAGCTCAATGAGTAGGGGAATGATATGGTCAGACCTACAATTTAGAAAAAATAAATACCTTGGCAGCTTGAGTGGAGGATGGATTACAGTAAGGAGAGACTTGAGACAGGGAGACCAGTTGGAAAGCTATTGGAACAGGGCAAATGAGAGGTGATAAGGGCTTTGAACTATATTCATGGCTATATGAGTACAGAGAAGAAGATATATACTAGAGGTGTTGTGAAGGTACAAACAAGATTTGGTAACAGATTTGGATTTGAGAGGTGAACATGGATGAAGAGCCTAGAAAAACATTAAGGTTGTGAGGCTGGGCGCCTGGGAAGATTGTAGTGCTCTCAACAGTAATAGGGAAGTTTGGGAGGTGAGAGGGTATGAAGGGAAAGATAATAAGTTCTGTTTTAAATATGTTGAATTTGAGATGTTTGATTAGCTTGGCAGAGTGAGTATGGCTAGATACATAGATTTGGGAGTCATTTACATAAAGATGATAATTAAACCCACGGAGCTCATGAAATCACCAAGTGAGGGGGTATAGTATGCTGGAGACAGCTGTAATCTGCTCTATATGTGATGAAATTTTCAGTGTGAGCATTTAGGTAAATTCTACAAACCAGGGTTTGATTTATTGTTTTGTTGATTGTCTAGACTTAAGGAAA
Source organism: Trichosurus vulpecula (assembly GCF_011100635.1). Taxonomy (NCBI): domain Eukaryota; kingdom Metazoa; phylum Chordata; class Mammalia; order Diprotodontia; family Phalangeridae; genus Trichosurus; species Trichosurus vulpecula. The sequence continues at coordinate 169,459,319 of NC_050576.1, read as the reverse complement.
TAATGAAGAAAACATTGATACTGCAGATTAAACCTAAAAATATCTTGTGGGTACATTTTTTGAGAGTTGGTGGTTAAACATTTACCAGCATACTCCACTGAGCACACCCACAGTTAGTGGGCATTGGTATGAATGAAGAACCAGCAATGGGGGCTGTGAAAGAACAAAGGAAAAGATAGGAAGAAAACCAAGAAAGAACAGTGTGTCCTGAAAATCCATAGAGGAGAGGACATTCAGGGAGAGGCAGTGGTTGACAGTATTAAATGCCACAGAGAAGTCAAGGTAGGATCAAAGTTGAGAAAAGGCCATTAGATTGGGTGATTAAACAATCACTTTGGACAATGTGGTTTGTTGAATGATGAGGTTGGAGCTAAATTGAAGAGGGTTTAGAAAAAAGTGAGAGGAAAAGAAGGGGAGGCAGCAAGGGAGAAGTTTTTCAAGAAATTTGGCTGAGTCAGGGGCAGCTAAGTGGATAGAGCACCAATCCTGGAGTCAGGAAGACCTAAGTTTAAATCTGATCTCAGACACTTACTAGGTGTGTGAACCTGGGCAAGTCACTTAATTCCAATTGCCTCCAAAAGCAAAAAACAAACAAATAAACAACAAAAAAGTTTGGCTGAGAAAGGAAGGAGAGATATAGGGTGCTAATTAGAGGAGATAGTCAGATAAAGTGTGAGTGTTTGAAGGATGGAGGAGATATGAGCACTTGCATGTTTGTAGTCTATGGAAAGAGCCAATAGACAAGAAGAAATTGGAGGAAAGAGGATGAGGGCAATAGTTGGAGCAACTTGCTGGAGAAGTCGGAAGGGGATGGGATAAACAATACATGTGGAAGATGTTTGTCTTGGCATAAAGGGCTATCTCTTCGTATAAGACTAGAATGAAGGAGGAGACGGTAAAGAGAGTTATTTGAATGATGTGAGCTGAGTAGCAGGGGAGAAAGGGGTACTCTCAGTGAATGGTCTCAATTTTTACAAATTGGTTTTTGTTCATTTTTTTTGAAGGGGGGAAGGCCAGGCAATTGGGGTTAAGTGAGTTGCCCAAAGTCACACAGCTAGTAAAGTGTGTCAAGTGTCTGAGGTCACATTTGAACTCAGGTCTCCTGACTCCAGGGCCAATGCTCTACTCACTGTGCCACCTAGCTGCCCCACAATTTTTTCCCCAAAAAAGTATATTAGCAAGCACCCTAACACACCCAGGATGGCCTGCTAGCACAGGTTCTTTGATCTGCTTTCATAAAGGAAAGACAGCTTCAAAGGAGTTAACAATCCTGCTTTTATTAAACAATGCAGACTTTATTCTATCTAACCTTCTCACCAGGTTTGCTGAGCACCAGCTCCTACAGCATTCCTTAATTACCCTACCCACAGGGGCCAGCAAGAAGGCAGGGCAACTCCCCCTAAATCTTGATGGGGTCAATCGAGACAGGCACAACTTGTGCATCCTCTAAATCCCCTCAAGCCTCAATGGGAACCAGTTGAGGCAGACACAGATTCACCCCCAAGTCTTGATGGGGACCAATCAAGGCACACACAGCATCCTAGCTTGTGCATTTCAACCCTAAAGGGTCCCCACTCACTGACCAGTGCCCACCTGCTTTGTACTTACATTCCACCCCTCCAGGGTACTGACCGTTACAATCTAAACAGGCAACACCTGGCCCTTACAATCTACACTGGTCGTGGTGGGGATATTTTGAACCATAGAACTCATATTCAACACCTGGGAACAAGAGATTGTTATGGCCATGGATCCTGGAAAACCAAATTCCACTTATGCCTATACAAAGTAGGAGTCAGAGATGAGGAAGGAGAGCACTCTGGGCATGGAAAATGATCAGTGCTGAGGCAGATATAGGAGATAGAGACTCAAGCATGACAAATAGCAAGCAAGAAGACTGGCTGGAACACAAGGTGCAAGAAAGGGAGTAATACATAAGAAAGGTGGGAAGGTAGCTTGTGAAGGTCTCTAAATGCTAAATAGAAGAATTTGTCCTTCACCCCAGAAGGAATAGGGAGCCATTGTAGTTTATCGAGAAGGGGAGTGCCATGGTCAGACCTGCACTTTGGGAAAATCACTTTGACAATTAAGTGGAGAATCAATTGGAGTAGAAGAGGTTCAAGGAAGATAGGTGAATTTGGACTAAGGCAGAGACCATATTATTTTGTCTTTATATTTTCTAGTTCTGTGTCCTATGCAAAGTAGTTCTTAATAATGTTTGTTGAATTGTGTTAAAGATGATATCTCCTGCAGCATATGGATTTGATTTAGCAAATTCTTGTATTTTTGTTCTGTTATGTTGGTGAGTATTTCCCAGTCGGTATTTGCCTACTATAAATAGCAAAGACTTAATTGGTACATTATAATGAAGTAGGCTTTTCTTCATAGCTTCAGGAGTGGCTGCATACACAAAGACCAATTTTTGTCAGTTGGCCTGAGATAGAAGCTTCTTCCTCCACTAAAATGCATGTTGTTGTTGAGTCATTTCAGTCATGTTCAACTCTTCATGACCCCGTTTGTGGTTTTCTTGGCAAAGATGTTGGAGTGGCTTTCCATTTCCTTCTCCAGCTCATTTGACAGATGAGAAAACTGAGGCAAACAGGGTTAAGTGACTTGTGCAGAGTCACATAGGTAGTAAGTATCTGAGGCTGGATTTGATCTTAAGAAAATGAGTCTTTCTGATTCTAGGCCTGGCACTCTATTCACTGTGCTATCTAGCTGCCCTTCCCCCCAAGAAAGTATAGTAATGGCTTTTTCAAAGAGAAGGGAGTGGATGATCATTTCATGTTTCTCACCCTTCCTGGACTATAGCGTCAGCTGACACTGTTTTTGTTAGAAATCAAAAGAGGCCAAGGAATATGTTTCTTAAAGTTGAATTACTAGCCCTATAGTCAAGAACCTTGGTGAGGGGATCAGACAATAGGATTCAGCAAAGTAAACCCTGGGAAACTTGATGTGTTCAAGGAAAGTGACTTGAAATGATTTAATCATAAAAGTTTTCTTGTCCATTCCTGCTCCCCATTAGAAATCTTCCCATTCCATTCAAATAACCTGTTCATTCTTCCAGGAACCCTAGCATAGCACCAAATATTCCCTCTGTTTTCCCATTTTCCCACCTGCTTTGACTATGACCTCTTTTGTTAGTGTGAAACATCTGGTTGAATTGAAGGAGGAAGTCTCTATTAAGATGAAGGTAATAAAATGGAGATCATATGGGTAATGCATGTTTATAAGAAATGAGTCTCAAGAGGGCCTTTGAAGAATATAGGAATCAAAAGAGGGTAAGCTAGGTGGCTTAGTGGAAAGAGCACTGGCTCTGGAATCAGGAGGACCTCAGTTCAAATCTGGCCTCAGATACTTCTAGTCACCCTGGACAAGTCACTTAACCCCATTGCCTCAAAAAAAAAAAAAAGAAAGAATCAAAAGAGAAGAATCAAAAGGAAAGTAATGGAGAGTTTTCAGAAGCATAGTAATATGCAAAGGATAGGTGGGAGGGGTAGGAAAGATGACTTTGGTAGTTATAATCTGATTTTATTTAGAGACTTGAGAAGAATCATGGAAGGAGGAAGAACCTGGAGAATGAGATTATTAATTACACCCCATGCTGACCTCTCCTGATGGAATTTCTGTAACAATTATTGATTGTATCACTCATAAAAGTTTCATGGTCTCACAAACTGAAAGGGACCTTAGAGATCATCTAGTTCAGCCTCTTCATTTTACACAGAGGGAAACTGAGGCCAAGAGAGGGGAAATGTCTTTTGTTAGAAGCTGATTGGATTTTTGAATTCAGATCATGTGGATTCAAACATTCATTTCACTGAACCACACTCTTTCCTTTGAACCCTACCTTAGGTACCATCTCTCCTATAAAGCCTGATTCCCTACCCCTACCCCCTTCCACCCCACCTCCTGCCCAGCTCTTCCCTCTTCAGAATACCCTATATTGTATTTCTCTATCTACCTGTTCTATCCACCAATAGGAAGTAAGTTTCTTGAGAGCAGGGACTATTTCCTTCTTGCCTTCGTCTCCCCCTCCCCCACTTCTAGCACAGTGCCTTGTCTGTATTAATTGTTTAATAACATTTGTTGAGTTGAACTCTCTCAGCTTATAGATAGAGAACATGAAGCCAAGACATAAAATGACTTGTCCAATTTTACATGCCAGTAACAGAGCCAGAATTTGAACCCAGGTCCTCTGACTCCAAATCTAGTCTTCTTTCCATGACACTGTGCTTCCCTCTTATTTGATACTTAGCATGTGCTATGTTGAATTATTATTTATATTTTTCTTTTTATTCCCAGTCTCTCTGACTAGACTATAATACCCTTAGTATAGGAACTGGTCTTATACTTTTTATAGACTAATGTCCAGCATATAGTGGATACTTAAATTAAATTTGATTCAATTCAAACATTTATTAAATATCTACTGTGTACAGAACTCTGTACTAGGTGATGGGAAGATTAAGAAATTTAAATAAACCACGGTCCTGGTCTGACAAGATATTACATATTGACATAAGTATGACACAAAATAATACGAGACAAAAGTACTCAGAGGTAAAAACCAAAATGTTACAAATATCAGTAAATGTTTGATGGTCATTATAAAATCCTACATTTCAAAAGGATTTTGGGGGTCACCTAGTCCAGCTTCTACCTGAAGCATGAATGCTTTAGATTATAGCCAGTTCTCTTCTGGTTGCTCTGCTCCTGTGTTGAACTGGGCCCTTTCTCTTTGCTGCTGAAGTAGGAGTGCTAGACTTTTTCGGAAGAGACAGAGATCCTGAGCCTAGGATTTACTGAACTTTTCCAGTTCTGCTTCCTTGACTAACCTCTGAGGGATTGCTATCTCCCAGGCAGCAGGTGGTAATGCAGAGAGAGAGGTAAAACTTCCTTCTCACAAGTCAGCCCTTCACTAGGCAACAGGTAGCAGCTTCTGCCAGTTAGCTCTTCAAGGAACACAAATGCTAAGTCTATTTTCTTTTTATTTATTTTGCTTTTCAATTAATGAGTACTTATTTTTTAAAAAGAAAAACCAAATTTATGTAACTAAGATGCATAGTCAAGCAAAACAAATTCCCACATTAGGCATGTAAAAACCTGTGCCTAATTCTGTGTCTTCAGTTCGTTACCTCTCTGAAAGGAAGTGAGTAGCAGGCTTCATCATTGCTCTTCTGGAATCATGCATGGGTGGTCACTGAATTGGTCAAAGTTCTTAAATCTTTCAAAACTGTAAAATCTTTACAATGTCGATGTTATTGTCTAAATTGTTTTCCTTTGTTCTGTTTACTTCACTGTGCATCAGTTCATAAAGTCTTCCCAGATTTCTCTGAAACTATGCCTTTTATAATTTTTATAACACAATTGTGTTTAATTACATTTACATGTGACAATTTATTCAGCAGTCCCCCATTTGATGTATACCCCTTTAGTTTCCAGCTCTTTGCTACTATGAAAAATGTTTGCTGCCACAAACATTTTTACAAATGAGTTATTTTTCTCTTTCTTTGATCTCTTTGAGGGTATAATTCTTGTAGTGGTATCATTAAATCAAAGAAAATGAAAAGTAAAGACTTTCTTTTGCTAGTCAGCTCTTCTAGGCTGCAGATGGTAGTGCCTTCCTTCAACCCCTGTTTAGGTATGTTTTTGGACCAACCTTCCCAGTCCCAGGCAGATTTCCTTTAGTGAGAGACCTTGCTTCTAGCTAGCTAATGCTGTTTAACCAAATACTCATTTCTGTTGGCTAGGCAATATACATTTGTCCAATAATCTCAAAACAGTTCAGGGTTCCTCAGCTTTCAAATCCAAAATTCTCCTGCTGGTCACATGAGATTTAGATACTAGGAAATAAAACATTATATTCATATTATTACCCTGGGTGAGTCCCTTTCTCTTCAGGCTGCTTTATTAGGCTTTTTGATATTCAGATCTCGTATTTGTCTTTGTTTTTGCTCCTTTCATTTAGCAAAATTGTTCAGATTTGAAAGAGACATCTCCTCCCTTTACATTAGATTCACACCTTTTCAGTACTATGGCTTCATAATGGGCCAGAAATAAAGAAGGTTGCTTTCATTATTTAATTTACGCTCCTTGTGTATGATAAAAGTAGTATTGTATAGTAGAGAAGTTTTGGAGCCAGGAAGACATGGGTTCAAATTCTGCCTCTGATACAGTCTCTTTCCTGGGCCCTCTTCTCTTTTTTTGCTCCGTATTTTCTTTCTTAGTAACCTTAACAGTTCTCATTTGTTCATTACCATCAATACGGTATCATATCAATCCAGATCAATCAATCATCAAGCATTTATTAAGCACTTACTACCTGCCAGGTACTGACTGAGACTAAAGTGCACTCAAGAAACTTACATTCTAATGGAAGATACAATGTTTATATATACAGATATATGCAAATTTTATACAAAATGAATATAAGGTAGCTTGAGGAAATGCAGAGGGAGTTGGACGAAGGTGGGCAAGAAAGACTTCATGAGAATGACATTTGATCTGAATCATGAAAGAAACCAAGGATTCTAAGAGGTAGAGGTGAGGAGGGAGGGCATTCCAGGCAGGGGATATGGCTAATGCAAAGGCACAGGGTGGGAGATGGAATATTGTCATTAGATTTGGCTATTGGAAGAGAACTGGTAGGTTCAGAGAGAGTGATTTTATTGGAATGATGAAGTCTGAAGACAGATTGCAAGAGATTAAGAACAGAGGGAAAGGAGATAAAGTGCAGATGCCAATTGTCAATACTTTTTTCAAGGCACTGATCTACATATTTAACCCTGATCTCTCTCCTGAGTTTCAGTCTCCCATCACCTATTGGACAAGTCCAAATGGTCTAGGTATAAAGGCTGATACTACAAACAAATTAGGGAAGCAAGGAATAGTTTATCTGTCAGATTTATGGGGAATGGAGGAATTTATGACCAAACAAGAGACAGAGAACATTATGAAAAGCAAAATGGATAATTTTGAGTACATTAAATTAGAAAGTTTTTGCACAAACAAAGCCAATGCAACCAAGATTAGGAGAGAAGCAGAAAACTGGGAAAGAATTTTTACAACTAGTGTCTCTGATAAAGGCCTCATTTCTAAAATATATAGAGAACTAAGTCAAATTCACAAGAATACAAGTCATTCCCCAATTGATAAATGGTCAGAGGATATGACCAATCAGTTTTCAGAGGAAGAATTTTTTTTCTTTTTTCTTTTACCAGAACACAAACACAGAATAGAGAAAAGAAACAAAAACATATCATAAACTTAAATATTGAAACCTAAATACAAAGTAAGAAAGAAAAAAAAGGATGTTATGTGCAAAGCAGAACATAAGAGAGGATTCAACATATGTAACAATAAATTTTCATTTCAAGAAAGACTGTATGATAAATAATACATCTTGTGTTGAGAATTGTCCATCTTTTCTTTGCTTCTTTGTGTTTTCTTTGCTCTCTGCTGTGCACTTTTTAACTTTGTTCTTTTTTCCCCTCCCGCACCCCCAGAAGGGTACAATATGGTTTAGATATGTTTCTCGATATATACATACAATACAGATATATACATACACTTATACATACATGCATATATAGATATATACTTTCCCAAATATACTCTACTCCTGATCTTTGTTTTTATGTTTGTATATTTCTCTTGTTTCCTATCCCTCCTGCCTCCTCTACTTTACTTCTACCAGCTACTTTGCCCTCCTATTACTTGCCTATCCCCCTCCTCTATCAACTACCTTGCCCTCCTATTACTTACCTTCCCCCCTCCAAGGATCCCTCCCCTATCCTCTCATTCCCATTGATCTAAACACCCTTCTATACCCCCTTTTACTTATTCCCTCATTCTCCCCTCTAAAAATCCCTCCCTTGTCCTCTTCCCCCCTCACCATACCCATACCATTTTATTTCTTCTAAATTTAGAAGACTTTTATACTCTTCTAAATATATATGTATTTTTCCCTCTTAAATCCATTCCCAATGAAAGTAGGTTACCAGAACTACCAGCCCTCCTCCCCCATCTAAATCTTCTGTATCCTTTCTTCCTCTTGCACCTCTTTTGTATAAAATAGTTACTCTTTTTAGCTGTTTATAAATGGTTTTACTTTTTAAATTCATATCATAGTCAGGTTTATCCCCCTCTTTCTTATGAGCTTATCAGTTCAACATACAAGCATCAAGAGTTTTCCTCATAGGATCTCTTTTAAGTGGTGATCGATGGATTTTCTCTATTTCTACTTCACTGCCTTGTTCTAATGCTTCAGGACAATTTTCTTTAATTATTTCTTGTATTATTGTATCAAGATTCTTTTTTTAATCATGACTTTCAGTTAGTCTGATTATTTTTATATTTTCTCTTCTTGATCTATCCTCCAAATCTATTGTTTTTCTTATAAGATGTTTCACTTTCTCTTCTATTTTTCATTATTCATGTTTTGTTTAATTATTTCTGGATCTCTTATAATTTCACTGGCTCCACTTTGCCCAATTGTAATATTTGAGGTGTCATTTTCCTCCTTGAAATTCTGGATCTTTTCTAATTGGTTGACTTTCCTTTCATAATCTTCTTATTTTTATTGCACTTTTTTTTTTAGTTTTTCCTCCATCTCTGTCATTTGATTTTTAAAGTCTTTTTAAAGATCTTCTGCAAATTCTTTTTGGGCAAGTGACCACTTGACATTACTCTTTGGGGGTTTCCTCACTTCAATATCCTCCTCTGAAGATGAACCCTGATCATCTCTATTCCTGTTAGAGGTTTCTCTGTTGGATTCTTTTTCCTTTGCCTGTGCATTTTTTGTGGTAATTTGATTTTTGTAATTACCTCTAGCCCTAGGGTATGGGAAATGGTGCCTCTTGCCTCAGATCTTCAGTTCTCCCCTCTAGCCTGGAACCAAAGCCAAACCTCCATCCTCCTGTAAGTGCCCACAGCCAGGAGCTTTCTGCCCCACTGCTTTTGCACTGACTGGGCCTGTGGTGGTTCCTTCTTGCCTCCACCACTCTTTGAAGCACAGCTGGGTCTGGCATTCCTCATCAACAGAGGTTCCTGCAATTTCTTGGGCTCAAATGCCCAACTCCCCTCACTATCCCAGTGCAAAGTTCCAGTGGTTGGGGCCGAGGCAGCCTTTCAAACCAACTAACCCCAGGGCTTGCCACTAGAACCTAGCCTGGAGTTATTTACTCCTCACAGGGACCAAACTTGGTCCTGGGATTTTTCTTCGGATCTTCTCAAACTGTCTCAGCAAGATCCTGGTTGTGTCCCTACTCTTCTTTGTCTCCACCCACATTTTGTTCACCCTAAGGTGCTATTTTAAATTTTGGGGGCGAGAATCTTGAGAGCTTGGAATTTTCCAACCTACTCTGCCATCTTCCCAGAATCCTCTCCCAGAGGAAGAAATTAAAACTATTTATAGTTATATGAAAAAATGCTCTAAATCACTATTGATTAGAGAGATTCAAATAAAAACAACTCTGAGGTACCACATCACACCTATCAGATTGGCAAACATGACAAAACAGGAAAATGATAAATGTTGGAGAAATGGTGGAGCTGTGAGCTGATCCAACCATTCTGGAGAACAATTAAGAACTATGCCCCAAAGGGCTATAACAATGTCCATACCCTTGGAGCCAGCAATACCACTTCTATATCCCAAAGAGATCATAAAAATGGGAAAAGGACCCACACACACACAAAAAATATTTATAGCAGCTCTTTTTGTGGTGGCCAAGAACTGGAAATCAAGGGCATACCCATCAATTAGGGGATGGCTGAACAAGTTGTGGTATATGAATGTGATGGAATATTATTGTGCTATAAAAAATGATGAGCAGATGCACAATGGGAAAACCTGGAAAGACTTTTTAAATTTTTTTTATTTAATATTTTTCGTTTTCAGCATTGATTTCCACAAGATTTTGAATTATAAATTTTCTCCCCATTTCTACCCTCCCCCCCACTCCAAGATGGCATATATTCTAATTGCCCTGTTCCCTAGTCAGCCCTCTCTTCTGTCACCCCGCTCCCCCCCATCCCCTTTTCCCTTACTTTCTTGTAGGGTAAGATAGATTTCTATGCCCCATTGCCTGTATATCTTATTTCCCAGTTGCATGCAAAAACAACTTTTTTTTGAACATCTGCTTTTAAAACTTTGAGTTCCAAATTCTCTCCCATTTTCTCTCCCCACCCACCCTCTCTAAGAAGGCAAGCAATTCAACATAGGTCACACATGTATTGTTACGTACAACCCTTCCACAATACTCATGTTGTGAAAGACTATATTTTGCTCCCTCCTATCCAGTCCCCCTTTATTCAGTTTTCTCCCCTGACCCTGTCCCTTTTCGCAAGTGTTTGCTTTTGATTACCTCCTCCCCCTATCTACCCTCCCTTCTATCATCCCCTGCTTTTTTATCCCCTTCCTCCTTCTTTCCTTTGGGGTAAGATGCCCAATTGAGTGTGTATGTTACTCCCTCCTCAGGTCAAATCCAATGAGAGCAAGATTCACTCATTCCACCTCACCTGCCCCCTCTTCCCTTCCAATGCACTGCTTTTTCTTGCCAATTTTATGTGAGATAATTTACCCCATTCTCTCCCTTTCTCCCTCTCTCAATATATTCCTCTCTCATCCTTTAATTTGATTTTATTATTTTAGATATCACCCCTTCATATTCAACTCACCCTGTGCCCTCTGTCTATATATATATATTCCCTTCAGCTACCCTAATACTGAGGTCTCATGAATTACACACATCATCTTTCCGTGTAGGAATGTAAATAAAACAGTTCAACTTTAGTGAGTCCCTTATGATTTCTCTTTCTTGTTTACCTTTTCATGCTTCTCTTGAATCTTGTGTTTGAAAGTCAAATTTTCTATTCAACTCTGGTCTTTTCACTGAGAAAGCTTGAAAGTCCTCTGTTTTATTGAAAATCCATATTTTGCCTTGGAGCATGATACTCAGTTTTGCTGGGTAGGTGATTCTTGGTTTTAATCCTAGATCCATTGACCTCAAGAATATCATATTCCAAGCCCTTTGATCCCTTAATGTAGAAGCTGCTAGATCTTGTGTTGTCCTGATTGTGTTTCCACAATATTCAAATTGTTTCTTTCTGGCTGCTTGCAATATTTTCTCCTTGATCTGGGAACTCTGGAATTTGGCAATAATATTGCTAGGAGTTTTCTTTTTGGGAGGTGATTGGCGGATTCTTTCAATTTCTATTTTACCCTCTGGCTCTAGAATATTAGGGCAGTTCTCCTTGATAATTTCTTGAAGGATGATGTCTAGGCTCTTTTTTTGATCATGGCTTTCAGGTAGTCAATAATTTTTAAATTATCTCTCCTGGATCTATTTTCCAGGTCAGTGGTTTTTCCAATGAGATATTTCACATTGTCTTCCACTTTTTCATTCCTTTGGTTCTGTTTTATAATATCTTGATTTCTCATAAAGTCACTAGCTTCCACTGGCTCCAATCTAATTTTTAAGGTAGTATTTTCTTCAGTGGTCTTTTGGACCTCTTTTTCCATTTGGCTAATTCTGCCTTTCAAGACATTCTTCTCCTCATTGGCTTTTTGGAGCTCTTTTGCCATTGGAGTTAGTCTATTTTTTAAGGTGTTGTTTTCTTCAGTATGTTTTTTGGGTCTCCTTTAGCAAGTCATTGACTTGTTTTTCATGTTTTTCCTCTCATCACTCTCATTTCTCTTCCCAATTTTTCCTCTACTTCTCTAATTTTCTTTTCCAAATGCTTTTTGAGCCTGAGACCAGTTCATGTTTTTCTTGGAGGCTTTTGATGTAGGCTCTTTGACTTTGTTGACTTCTTCTGGCTGTATGTTTTGGTCTTCTTTATCACCAAAGAAAGATTCCAAAGTTTGAGTCTGAATCTGTGTCCGTTTTCACTGCCTGGCCGTGTTCCCAGCCAACTACTCGACCTTGAGTTTTTCACTGTGGGATGACTGCTTGTAGAGTAGAGAGTACTTTGTCCCAAGCTTGAGGGGCTGTGCTACTGTTTTCAGAGCTACTTCTACACAGCAAGCTCTGCCACACCAGCACTCCTCCTCCCCCAAGAACTGCTAACCAGGATTGCGGCCCAGATCCAGGCAGGGCAAAGCAGGCTTTGCACTCCCTCTCTAATCTGGCACTTAATTCCTCCTACCAGGTGGGTCTGGGGCCTGAAGCAACTGCAGCCGTAGCTCTGGAAGCAGCCTCAGAGCTGCACCACCTCTGCTGTCCCTGGGGTGGTGGCCAACTGCGAACTCCTTTCACTCTGTCCCAGCAGCTTTTCCCACTAACCTTCTCTGTTGTCTTTGGCGTTTGTGGGTTAAGAAGTCTGGTAACTGCCACAGCTCACTGATTCAGGGTGCTAGGGCTTGTTCCACCAGTTCTCAGTCTGGTTGGTCCTGGCGCTGCCCACCCTGGGCTCTGCTCCGCTCCACTTCAAGCTCCATGCGATAGATCCTTCCCAGTGGCCATCAGGCTGTCCTGGGCTGGAGCCCTGCTTCCCTTTGCTATTTCATGGGTTCTGCAGCTCTAGAATTTGTTCAGAGCCATTTTTATAGGTGTTTGGAGGGACCTGGAGGGAAGCTTAAGCAAGTCCCTGCTTTCCAGCTGCCATCTTGGCTCTACCCCCCTGGAAAGACTTATATGAACTGATGCTGAGTGAAGTGAGCAGAACCAGAAGAATATTATACATAGTAACAGCCACAGTGTGCAAGGACTGATTTTGATAGACTTAGCCCTTCTCAGCAATGCAAGGACCTAAAACTTTCCCAAAGGACTCATATTGGAAAATGCCATCCACATTCAGAGAATGAACTATGGAGTTGGAATACAGAATGAAGCAGACTCTTTTTTATTTTGTTTTGTTTTCTTTCTCATGGTTTCTCCTATTCATTATAATTCTTCTATGCAACATGACTAATGTAAAAATGTGTTTAACTGGAATGTATGTGTAGAGCCCATATCAGATTGTATGCCATTTTGGGGAGGGAGGAGGAAGAAATTTAAAACTTACTGAAATGAATGTTGAAAAATGAAAATAAATAAATTAAATGTTTAAAAAAAATAAGTGGCAATTCTCTGAGCATCTGATCTGGGGCATTTGCCATGGACCTGAGCCTCTATGTATTATTGTTGCTTCCTGTGATTCATGTTCTTTGGTTGGGATACTTTTCTTGAAGCCACGCTTGTGACCTGGCCACTTCCTTAGAAAATTACTTTTGTTCAACACTGAAGGAATTGTACTTTGGGATGATACAGGGACCCCTAGATCCCCAGCATGGAAAGGGGTTACTGTGCTAAAGAAAATTGGCCCCTGAGCCAGGAAGAGGCGCTCACTCACTCAGTACAGAATCTTTAAAAGAAGTTGCCCTGACCTCTTAGTCTCTCTCTCTCTTTTCCCATCTATTGGGCCTGTCAGGACCCTTTGAAATCTCTCTTAGACTTCTGGGGGGTTGGGCACAGGAACTGTCTCTCCCTTACCCATATTTTGGCAGCTATGGATGCTGCTTACACAAGCCAGAGAGAATATATATTTATCTAGGTGAGCCTGAGACTGAAGTTCAGATCCTGACCTGACTCTTCTGTTTTTTCTTTCTTTTTTTGAACACAGGTGATTAAACAGCCATCTTGAGATGGATGTTCCTAGCCTTGGTGGCTACTTTATAAATTCAAGGGATTAGGTACTTCTGGGTCTAGTGGAAGTGATCTCTGAAACAAGTTCTCAGAGGAGAAGTAAAGATCACTTCTGCAAGGCTGCTACAAGTAAAAGGGCTGAGAAAGCCCTAGTCATGCCTTGGTTTACCAGTAAAGAGTGTGGATCCCAGGTGAAAGTGAAATGACTATTCAGCAGTTACATTTAGAGTTTTAAGTATTAGTATCAACCTCCTGGTTGAAGACTGTATTGCGATCCTCCTCCCCTGGAAGACTATAATATGTGATGAGTTACTGTATCATGTTTTAAGTGCCAGTGATTGCTTATAAGTCTTTTGTGTTGGTGTGAAGCATTTCTTTTATGGTGAAGGAGATAAATAGCTTATACCTGATCTATTTTGTACATAAAGTACCTTTCTAGAAGGGACCCTGTTAGCCATTTTTGGAGAGTCCCTCAGCATGAACTATTTCTAGCTTTGTTTAAAAGATTTTCTGCATGAGGTGATGTCTTGACTTAGGGAAATTGGATTTAAGTGGGGCAGAGTTGCCCAAAGTCATCAACTTCACTCTCTCTTCCAGAATCATCAGAGTGCAGAGTTGTATGGTGGGGGTAATGAGCTAGAAAAGTTGGAGAAAAAACCTGATTTCCACTTTTTATAGGTCAGGCTCTCCTAGGATTGAACCTGGTCTGCATTAGGTCAGAGTGGTACCCCTTAGTGGGAAGAGAGTACTTTCCCTCCCCAGGCTCTGTGTCTTATAATACCTCTGTGAGTACATGTTGTCTCCCCCTATAAAATGGAAGCTTCTTTTGTTTCTGCATCTGTAGCACAGAATAGACAATTAATAAATGCCTCCTGACTGACACTTTCTGAGTGATCACTTAACCTCTTTGAGGCACAGAAAACATTTTTTAGTCCTTTACTAAGTTATACATGGGTTTCAGTAAGCTACAGAGGAGAGAATTTCCTCAAGCAATCAGAGATCCTTGATATACTGATGTGTGTGACAGTTTAAAAGGCAATTTAAACAATTATAATCTAAATTTATTGGAGAGAAGAGATGGAAGGCAAAAAAAAAAGTAGCCTAAGAAGAGGAAGTTTCTAAGGCATGCTCTGGTAGGCATTTTTACTTTAAAAAAAAAAAAACAGAAACCAAGGGAAACATTTAAGTATGAAAAAATCAACAGATATCTGGACATATTTACTTACTGTAATGCTGATTTAGTCACAGGGATGAACGGCTTCTTTGTCCATGAGTACCAAGTAAAGGACTGATCTGTATCTACTTACACTTATATAGTGCTTCAAAGTCTGCACAACACTCCTCATACCAACCTGGAAGATAGGTTGTATAATATTATTATTAGTATTTTATAGCTCAGTGGCACAGTGGATAGAGCACTAGACCTGGAGTCAGGAAGGCCTGAGTTCAAATCCAGCCACAGATACTTACTAGTTGTGTGACTCTGGGCATGTCACTTAACTCTGTTTGACCTGGAGAAGGAAATGGCAAACTACTCCAGTAACTTTGTCAAGAAAACCCCCAATGGGGTCATAAAGAGTCAGACGTAACTGGCAAATGACTGAACACAAGTGAAAAAGCTGAAGCTTGGAGACGTTGTAGCTGCCCAGAAAATGAAGACCAGCTCCAACAAAAAGAAACTGTGGTTCACGAATGTAGTGAAATTTGACTGTACTTTAAGAAACGATGATTATGAAGAATACAGAGAAACATGGGAAGACTTATATGAACTGACACAAAGTGAAGGAAACATTACCAGGAAAACAATATAAACAAGGGCTGCAACAATTTAAGCGGGAAGAAAGCCCCCTACAAAACTGAAGACGTTGTGATTATAATGATCACATTTGGCCCAAAGAACAGATGGGAGGAAATGCATTGTTTTTTTTCTTCTTCTTTGGGGAGGCTGGGAAATCTAAGCATAGAAAATCACATTATTGTACTTGGTTAACCTGTTGATTAGTTTTGCTGAACTACTTTTTCTTACTCCTCTCCTTTCCTCTCTATTTCTCTTGGTTTTTCCTTCCTTCCTTCTTCTCTCTCCTCCTCCTTTCCTCCATCCCTTCCTTCCTTCCTTCCTCCCTTTCTTCTTTTCTTCCTCTTTCCCTCCCTTCCTTCCCTTCTTCTTTCTTCCTTCTTCCTCCCTCCATTCCTCCTTTATCCCTTCCTCCCTCCCTTCCTTTCTCACTCCCTTTTTTCTTCCTTCCTTTCTTCCTTCCTGCCTTCCTTCCTTCCCTTTCATTCTTTGTTATGGGGAATGGCTTTCTGGGGAGAATAGAGGAATAATATATTTAGAGTAGTTGACATAAAAACAAAAGCTATTGATACTTTTTTTAACAAAGAAAACATTGAAACCACAAAAAAGCAACAAGGAGACTGAGGATGGCCTACAGTCACTGCTTAACAGCCATCTATGACTACCTTCCACATGTATTCCCTAACGTCGCTGTAGTTTCCTATCAGAATAGCAATAAAATACAAAGCCTCTTCTTTTATCTAATTAAAAGTGAACTAAAAAGGAACTTTAGCAGCAGTTCTCTCTGTCCATTAATAGCATTATGAAATAATAGCTGTCAGTGGTTATCCTTGCACATGTACCCCCTTCTCAAAACCTTGCTTTAAGTGTCTGCTCCTTCCCACTATGTACCTTCTTAGAAAGCTTAGAATAACTCTCCACTTACTATCCACTTATTTCTTCTCATTTCCCCAGAGTGACAGTTAAAAGGTGGATTGCATTCATTTCTATTACTTACTTAGGTTGTGATGAGGGGAAAATCTCCCTCCCTTACTCTCTAACATCAAATGGTGATTGAATAACCATCTGGTGAACAATGGAGGTTGGAGGGTAGGGGTGGGGAGGACAGAAAGACCCCTGCTGGTCTGAGTTCCTTGAGAGCAAGGACTTTATCATTTTTCATTTTCAAACCCCAGATGCTTAGCCTTGTATACAATGCATAGGAGCTGTTTGTGGTACTGAATAGGGTTAAGTGATTTCAGCTCAGCTGCCCTCTATACTAGCCAGCTAGGTGGTACAGTGGTTAGAGTGCCAAGCCTGGAGTGAGGAAGACTAATTTTCCTAGTTCAAATCCAGCCTCAGACACTTGCTAGCTATGTAGCCCTGGGCAAGTCACTTGACCCTGTTTACCTCTGTTTCCTCCTCTGTAAAATGAGTTGGAGAAGGAAATGGCAAACTACTCCAGTATCTTTGCCAAGAAAACCCCAAATGGGGTCATGAAGGGTTGGACAGGATTGAAAAAATGAACATTCTCTGTACCTGTGTGACTCAGAGCAAGTCAATAATTTTTGAGTTCATAGAATTACTGAACCTCAGAGGCCATTCTAGTCCAACCTGTGGGCAGACAAGATTCCTTTCAGCAACATCACTGACAAATAGTCATCCATCTCAAGTCAGTTCACTCCACTTTTGGGCAATTCTAATAATTAGAAATATGACTCTATGCAACTGCCACCCCATTGCTTTAAGTTCTGCCCTCTAGAGACAAGAGAGAATGCTCTTCTCCATGGTAACCTTACAAATCTTTGGAGACTACCCCATCAAGGTAAAGAAGTTGGGTCTGTTTTTTCACCATTACGAAATTTGTATTTATTCATAATTCATCTATAGTTATTGGCAATACTATGTTTGTTGTTCAATTGTTTCTGTTGTATCCAATTCTTCATGAGTCCATTTGTGATATTCTTGGCAAAGGTACTAAAGAGATTTGCCATTTCCTTTTCCAGCTCATTTTACAAATAAGGAAATTGAGGCAAACAGGGTTACATGACTTGCCCAGAGTCACACAGTTAGTAGTCTGAGGCCAAATTTGAACTCAGGAAGATGAGTCTTCCTAATTTCAGGCCCAGCACCATCTAGTTGCCTGGTGATAGCTTTATGAAATTCAGTAACCCTAGAAGCAAGATTATATTGGACCAGGAGCTTGAAGACATGTGTTCCACAGGATGGCTTTACAAGGCATTTCATCCTTCTTGCCTCAGTTTCGTCCTAAGATTACAGATCTGGAGCAATAAGGCATCACATAGTTCATCAGGTCCAACCCCCTTATTTTACAGAAAATTGAGACTAAGATAGGTTAAGTGACTTGTCTAGGGGCACACAGATAGTAAGTGTCTAAGATAAAATCTGAACTTGGGTCTTCCTTATTCCAAGCCCAGAGCTCTGGTCACTATGCTACCTTGCTACCTTCTCTATACCATGTTCAGTAAACATTTGCTAGGCACCTACTATGATGCTGGGGATATCAAGAGAGAAATGAAACAGTCTCTGACCTTAAGGAGAGTACATCCTACTGGGTGGATAAGGCATGTACACAGATAAGTAAATGCAAAGTATGCATATATTTGTGTGTACGCATATACATGGGGCAGTTAAGTGGCACAGTGAGTAGAGTGCCAGGCCTGGAGTCAGGAAGACCTGAGTTAACTTAAAATCCAGCCTTAAGACACTCACAAGCTGTGTGACCCTAGGCAAGTTACTTACAAACCTTGTTTGCCTCAGTTTCCTCATCTGTAAAGTGAGCTGGAGAAGGAAATGGTAAACCACTCTAGTATCTTTGCCAAGAAAACCCCAAATGGGATCACAAAGAGTCAGACACAACTTAAATGACTGAACAACACATATATACATCTACCATATATGTATGCATGTATATATATATATATATATATATATATATATATATATATATATGGAGAGAGAGAGAGAGAGAGAGAGAGAGAGAGAGAAAGAAAGAGAGAGAGAGAGAGAAACAGAGACAGACAGAGACAGAAGAGAGAGAGGTAACACAAAGTAATTTCAAGAGGGAAAAATCACAAACAAATGGGTAGGGAAGTATCAGGAAAGGTTTCATGTAAAAGGTAGCATTTGAGCTGTATTCTAGGGGAAGCCTGAGATTCTAAGAGGCCAAGGTGAGAAGGTAAGGAAGGATACATTGCAGAAATGAAGGAACCTTAGGAGGGAGGAGCAAGATAGAACGTCCTTTATGGATAATGACCAGCAGGCCAGTTTAGCTTAAGCAGACAATGCACAGAGGGGAGGAATATAAAATAATCAATGAAGCAATAATCATTTCTGAAGTGCTTATTATATGCCAAGCACTGTCCTAAGTCTTGGAAATATAAAGAAAAGCAAAAATCGCCCTTGCTGTCAAGGAACTTACATTCTAATATGGGAGATAACATGCAACAAATAGCTACATGCAATAGCTGCATGAGTCAGCTAGGTGACTCGGTGTATAGAGGCTTGGAATCAGGGGGACTCATCCTTCTGAGTTCAAATCTAGCTCAGACACTCACTAGGTGTGTGACCCTGAGCAAGTCTTAACTCTGACTCAGTTTCCTCATCTGTAAAATGAGCTGGAGAAGAAAATGGCAAATCACTCCAGTATCTTTGTCAATAAAACTCCAAATGGGGTCATGAAGGGTTGGACATGACTGAAAATGACTGAAGGACAACAACATTGATATATATATAGTTACATAAATAGGTACGTACAAAGGTACAATAGGTACGTACAAAGTACACAAAATAATTATATATTTACAACATATAAATAATAGGTATATACAACAGGTACACAAAAATATATAAATAAGTACATACATATACATGTGTGTATATACATAAATTCTATATGTGTACAAGGTAAATGCAAATAAGAATGGAAAGTTATAAGTTATGTGAGAGTCATACTAGCTTTAAATAACAGGCTAAGAATTTATTTTATCCCAATGGCAAGAGGGAACCACTGATATATGAGTAAAAGAAGGGGTTATACTAGGTGGTCCCTGAAGTTCCTTCCAGTGCTAGTAGAACCCAATGATTTTAAGCAAGGTGAACTGAACTGTGGTGTATTAGAAAGTACATGGATTCTGAAGATAGATTCTCTTCCCAATACTTATTACTTTGTGTGATCTTTGGCAAGTTGCTTACTCCATGGGCCTCAGTTTCCCCTCTTGTAAAAGGAAGGGGTTGGGGTGAATACCCTTTAAGAGATCTTCTAGCTCAAAATCCATCATTCTAAAACTTATTTCTGAACAGTTCAGAGTGGGCTGCTTACAACCTTACAGGGCCACAAGAGGGCTCCCTACCCTCTCTTTTGGTCTTTGTCTAGCTCAGATGATAGACCTTTCCCTTTTTGTCCCACCCCCTGGTTTGCACTTGCCAAGGTGCTGATGATGGTGGTAAAGCTTCATTGCAAAGATTTGAAATGGTAGATGCCTGTTCAAACTTTCAGTCTAGGGAGATTCTTTTGCTCAAGTAACCCCTTTAACAAAAGGATTAGAGTGAGACTTTGAAAGGATGAATTAACTAATTTGCTGATTTCTTATGCAAGGGGAATCACCTGATTAGTAGCAAGAGACAATGCCACCTTTCCAAACCTAGAGAATAGCCTGATTCCTGGCTCTACACTTCATGTACCATTATAAGGTGAGAAAATCTTGGGTTAATCAATCAATCATTCATTCAGATAACTGTTGTATATAGATTACAGAGATTCAAGGCTTTAAAACTTGGAGGTACAATATTTCTCCTATTTCTTCTAACCTAGCAGACAAGGTAAGTGTGGCCTAGCTAAAAGGCAGGTAGTTTGGGTATAAGTTTGGCTATAAATTAATTTTCTTTTTAAAAAAATTCATTTTTTTGATTAACAAAAAGCTATTTTTTCCCTTTCCCCTTCTGTGTGTGTGTGTGTGTGTGTGTGTGTGAGAGAGAGAGAGAGAGAGAGAGAGAGAGAAGAGAGAACTTTGTAAGCAATATGCATAGTCAACCAAAATAAATTTCCAATTTGGCCAAGGCCAAAAAGTTATATCTGAATCTGTACCCCGAGTCCACTACCTTTCTGTTGGGAAGTAGGTTACAGGTACCATTATCCTTCCTCTGGAACGGTGGCTGATCATGGAATCGATCAGCATTCTTAAGAGTTTCAAAGTTGTTGAATTGATTTTCCCCAAATGGCACATCATTACCGTAGTTCCAGTACTTGAAAACATTGGGCAAACATATCTGCCCCCTTTCTTTTCCCCTACCTGAATTTTGAATTTGTTAACATCTTGCAACTGCTTCTGGCAGGAAGCCTACAAGACGATCAAAGGGTACTGTTCAGAGGGTTGGTGATCAGGAAGAATTTGAAGAGAATGGAGCCAGTTTTTAAATGCCTAGTTTAAATAGCATTCTCATGGCACTGGAAAGGAGCCCAGCCCTCTGTAGGGCCCACAATACACAGTCCCTTTGCTGTCAGGCAAGAGACTCCTGCTCTAGAAATTACCAGAGCAGTTGTGCTCTGACCCATCAGTCAGTGAAGCTGGTGAGCTCAAAGCAAAAGGACTGGTCAGATCAGCTGTGCTGACAGTTAATGATGCTGTCCTGTGACCAAAGGAGATGAATCCAGTTCAGTTTTTTTTAAGGGGGAAGAATCCAGCACAGGGAGGGAGGGAAGCAGAAAATACCACAGAGGAGGCAGTGGTGGGCTATTTAACACTGTCACAGGAATAGACTAGGGCAGCCTAGAGATTAATCTGAGTCTTATGTGCTAAATACTTTTCCGTGGGCTGGTTTTTTTTTTTGTTTTTTGTTTTTTTTGCTATCTGATGGTCTTTTCATGGAACTTTATGGCCCATTTATTGCCTAGGCTGGTTGGTCAGCCTTCCATAACCATCTCATGAACAATTCACTGATAAACTTGAGTGTGCAAAAGGTTAGATCACAGAAAAGGCTATTGAATACAGATAGCTTTAGCTGCTGACAAATGGGGATGCTGATATTTGCAGTACCTATGTCAGAATGTTGCTGTCAAGAAAGAGGGGCAATTCACCAGCTGATTCCATATTACCAATTCCTGGTCATCAGTAACTACATTTCATAGCTGGAAAGTGCCCTTCATCTCAGAAAAGACTAGAGGTTACTATCACTGAGATGACAATTAGAAGAATTAATGATAGCAACTGACATTTATATAGCATATCAGGGTGTGAAAAGCACTTTGCAAATACCAGGTGTCCCAAAAGTCTTAGTGTAGTTGTAAGCTTTTTAGAAATCTCATTTTATCCTCACAACAACCCTGTGAGGTAGGTGCTATTGTCTCCATTTTACAGATGAGAAAATTGAGGCAAACAGAGGTTAAGTCATTCGCCCAAGGACACTTAGCTGGTAAGTGCCCAAGGTCAGGGTCGAATTCTAGTCTTCGGGCTCCGGGTCCAGTACTCTATTCACTTCACCACATAGCTGCTTCTCAGCTTCTTGGCTGAGCATGGAACACAGTATGAGGCAGCAATTTTGAACATTAGATCCTAGGAGAATGTATAGGCTATTTGGTTGTGGGGGAATTATGTTATAATGAATATATTGCAAATGTGCTCTCTGAAGTGAAATAAAGGATTTGAACCCAGTGGAACAAGAGGGAAAAGGTGTCATCCACATCCCTTCCCACCCTTTTCCTCCTTGTTTCCTGGCTCCTTTCCTGTGATATGCTGTTGATTAGCAAGGTAGTATAGGAATTTAGGTAGGTTTTTCTGGAGGATGTGATGGAGCTGTTTAAGAAGTTCAGGGGGAAATTACAGCTTGATGAGAGAATGTTAATGGTGCTAAGCCGCAGCACAAGGCACAGTCCAATTTAACTAATTACTCCTAGTGCAAAAAGTCTAGAATCAGGTGCTTTTCATTACTTGAGTAAATAGAAAAAGTATTGTCATAAAGGATGATTCATTGTAACCAGATAAATGAAGCCCCAGGGCCCAGGAATTTTAGGTGTAGATTTGGATTTCTTTATTTGTCTCACCTCTCCAGGAATCTATATGGCTCTCTAGTCTTATACTATTATCCTGAGTGCCCCCCACCACAGATATTAATAATAATATTCAGCATTTACATTTACATTTTAAGGTTTGCAAAGTGCTTTACACATATTATCTTGTTTTATCATCATAACAACTGTGGGAAATATGTGATAATTATCCTCATTTTCCAAATGAGGAAACTGAGGATGAGAGAAGTTAATGACAGGCTCACACAGCTAAGTAAGTATCTGAGGCTGGATTTGAACTCATTTTACTAATTCCAGATCCAATGCTTTATCCATTTTACCCCTAGCAACTTGTTAAGAGAGATGATTCCTCCTCTTCTCACCTGCTTCATTGTCGTTAAGTCTTTTTTTTCAGTCCTGTCCCACTCGCCACAACCCCATTTGGGATTTTCTTGGCAGAGATACTGGAGTGGTTTGCTACTTCCTTCTCCAGCTCATGTTACAGAGGAGGAAACTGAGACACACTGGGTTAAGTGACTTGCCCAGGGTTACACAGCTAGTAAGTGTCTGAGGTCAGATTTGAACTCAGGAAGATTACTCCAGGCCTGGCATTCTATCCACTGTGCCACCTAGCTGCCACTTTCTCACCTGTACAATTCAAGTAATTTGTAGCACCGGGAAAGGAGATTTGCTCCCTATATGTATAGACATACTTCTGTGTTTTATTCATGCCTTTTGTCCTTAGAGGCATTTCCTACCCACCTCTCACAAATGAACCTTACCTTGTGACAATGAAAGAGAGTGAAATGAAACATACAGAAACCTTTTCTGGTAGTGTTATAGCAATGCTCTGCTATAGTAGTTCCTTACCTCTCTGACCTGTGGGAGGGGGTATTTTCAATTTCTTTCAAATTCTTTTCTCTAGGAAGTTCAATGGTATTTCTGTTGCTCAGAGTTCAACTTCCTTTCGGTGACTTTAAAAAAAAACTTCATTGTTGAAGTCATAGAGTATATTGTTCTCCTCTGGCTTTGGCCCTCGCTGCTTCCCATATTTCAACTTCTGATTGTCCTAGGACAGGTCTGTGGGTGCAAGAAGCTGGGTTCAAGAATTCTTCTGGTTATTCAGGAATTTCTCTCATTCTGCTGCTGCTTCCTCAGGGTCAAACTAGAGCTCCAGCCATGGCTGGGACTTCCTCATTGCTCTTTCTCTACTTCAAAATTCTGCTATATCTGTGGCCATATAATTTCCTGTAGGCCCCTCCAGGGAATTATACAAATTTCTGTGAATAGCATCTCTCTTTCCACCATGCTCTAACCTCTGATTCTCTCTAGGTATAGTCCAAGTGTATGAACTGGTCTAAAATAAAATCAATAGTCAATTTTAGACTAGTCCTAGTGAATGTGGAATGTGGTCTATCTGGGTCACCACTCCCCTCTTTGTGTGGTCATCACCAATTCAAAAGTAAGCTCTTTGATGATAGGCACTATCTGGCTTGCTTGCATTTGTAGCCCAACCCTCCAGTTTAGGGAGATGAGTTTGTTGTTCAGTCACTTCAGACCCTTCATGACCCCATTTAAGGTTTTCTTGGCAAAGATACTGGAGTGGCTT
The DNA here is from genome assembly GCF_011100635.1 of Trichosurus vulpecula. Classification (NCBI taxonomy): domain Eukaryota; kingdom Metazoa; phylum Chordata; class Mammalia; order Diprotodontia; family Phalangeridae; genus Trichosurus; species Trichosurus vulpecula. The sequence continues at coordinate 169,435,281 of NC_050576.1, read as the reverse complement.
GCCATTTCCTTCTCCAGCTTATTTGACAGATGAGGAAACTGGGGCAAACAGGGTTAAGTGACTTGCCCAGGGTCACACAGCTAGGAAGTGTCTGAGCTTTCCTGACTCCAGACCCAGCACTCTACCTCACCACCTAGCTGCCCCACTAAGAGAAGTTTTGCACATACTTGTAAATGCTTAATCCTTCCTTTATTCGGTAACAATGCCATCTTAGGTTATTTTAAAGGTCCCACTAAAGGTTAACTTATTTCAAAGTTCCTCTTATTAGGGGACTCAGACCTCTTTTGATAGATTCAATAAGGCCTTTTTACAAAGCTCCTCTTGGACACATCCTATACCTACAGACCTTTCTTTAAGTTAGGAAAAGCATCGTATGTAAATAGGAATTTGCCTTCTGTTCTCTCTATTTTCCCTCCCCCCAGTTTCCTTCCAGTTTTTAGTTCTGACAGGGAAGTTTCCTTTCTGAACTTTAGGCTGCGCACAAGGGCTAGGAGGTTCTTGGTGGTTACAGGTTTAGCAGAAAGAACTTTGGTTTTATAGCTAGGACATGTGGATTAGAATTCTGGCTCTGACATTTATTAGCTTTTAGCTTCATAACCTCTTCCAACCTCAGTTTCCCTATCTGCAAAATAATAGCTAACATTTACATAGTACCTACTATGTGGCTGGTACTGAGCTAAGTGCTTTATTGTTATTATCTCAGTTGATCCTCACAACAACCTAAGAATGTTGTTAAAGCACTATATAAGTGTGAAATAATGTAATTCTTTGCCAAGCAGATAGAACTAGAGTGAAGCCAAGAGATAGCTTCAAGATCAAGGTGTAATGATTTTATATTCAGAAGTGTGGCCTTAGAGAAATTCCCTCCCAGCAATAGGTCTCTGATTTAGTAGATAAGCCCTAAGGAGTTGTCTGAGGGACCAAGAAGTTAAATGACTTAACCAAGCACACAAAAATACTTGATTGATGGTCAAACAGTAAAGTGGTAATCTCATTCCATTACAATCAAGGAGGGAAGGGATAGATCCCTGAGAGTAGCCCCCAGATTGGGGAGAACTGATTGAGTTTTAAACAACAAGCATTTATTAAGCATCTACTGTATGCCCTAGGGACACTAAGAAAAAACTGAAACTGTACCTGCCCGGTGAAGTTTACATTCTAATGGAGGAGGCAACAATTCACTTATGTTAAGTATGTAAAGAATGGGGTTCATCCTAGTTTTTGAAGAGGACTGATGACATTATGGGTGATGCCTTGACTTGCACCTAAATTGGGTTTAAGTGAGGCAGAGTTGCACTAGGTCTTCAGCCTTACTCTCTCTTCCAGAGTTGTCAAAGTTCAGTGGCTAGACAAAAGTCAGGATGACTGACCAATGCTTAGGATGCGATGGATGACCATGGTCTCTTGATGTCTGACCAAGTTCTAACCATTGGCTATTCAAACAAATTGTTTTCATCGTCCTATTCTATATACATGTGGGGGAAGTCTTCACATGTTTGGGGTAGATATTTCCCTAACTCACCAATAGATTTGAGGCCTGTTGCTTACCCTCCACCTGGTTTAGTTCATCTGCCAAGACAATATTACAGGGATGTGGCCCACGGCACAAGCTACAGCTTCCTGGTGCCACAGGTGAGAGTTGGGTGCCAGGTGGACACCAAAAGTGGATGAGCAGCCCTGAAAAGTGCTCAGCAAGCACTCGCACCAGAGGTGTTAGTCCTTTCTCAATACCCCACACATCCCATATACAGAATAAATGTTTTTTAAAATATATAATATTTTGGGCAAGGGAGGGCACTAGCAACTGGAGAGAGCTGGATAGTCTTCTGATAGTATTGGGGTTTCGAACTTTTTTTTGTGGGCCATGAATCCCTTGGGCAATTGTCTAATGAAACCTAAGGATACGTTCTCAGAATTTTTTTTTAATGCATACAGAATATATAGGGATTATAAGGAAAATCAATTATATTGAAATATGGTTATCAAAATATTTTTCAAAACAAGTTCATGGGCCCCAGATTTAGAATCTAGAAGGCGGGACTTGAGCTGAGTTTTGAAGGAAGTGAGGGATTTATTTCCAAGAGGAAGAGATGAGGAAGGAGGTAGAATTTGGAGCTTAGAGACTATATATATGAGTGAGGAAACATAGGCCCAGAGAGCCTTCTCACAGCCAAAGAAAGATAAAGTTTATTACAGATTCACCATATTGGCTTGTCTTAATAAATCTCACCCTTTGTGAGGCTCATTTTCTGAGCACCTCCATGGAGGCAAGATGAAAGTTATATACACAAAGATTGTGGGAGGGTTCTAGGGCAGTCCTGGGGTGATGGGAGGAGGGGTTTAGGTAGGGTCTTGAGGGTCTAAGATGGATCTTGATGAGCCTGGGGTGAGGTCAGACTCCAGGAACCGACAACAGGGATTAAGGGCAGAAAGTAGCTGAAGGCTACCTGGAGATAACAGACAATGTAGGGCTAGGCTAGTTTAAGGGTAACAGATTTAGGCATAGACACATAGGATCAAGGGTAGAAACTAGCCAGTCAATGTAGAGCTAACCTAATCTAGAGATTTGGGCCTAGCAATAATGAAAGGCTTATGGCCTCAGGCAAATGCCTCATCTGGTGGGAAGATTCAAGGGGAGTTCAAGGGGGTTCCCACAATCTAAACTCCTTCAGAGATATAAATATGAAAAAAGCAAGATGGTCCCTTCCCTTAGTGGGCTTACATTCTAATGAGGGAAGATAGCACACCAAAAAAAGCTGAAAAGGTGGGGGTGGGGGTGGGGGTAGGGGTGTAGAAACTGACTAAGGTGTTTGGGGAAGTCAGAGGCAGCCCATCCAAGTGAGAAATGAGATGTTCTGAGCTGAGTTTTCAACTTAAATGAAGTTTTGACATTTGGTTATAGTAAGTGTTTTATGTCTAATCCTAAATTTCCTTGCTTTACAACTTGTTCCATTATTTTAGAAACTTCTCTAACTCAACACAGTAGGCTTTTCTCCTTTTAATATAGTCTTTGCTTCTTCCTTATTGCAACCTCCATTGTGCTTGGTACCCAGTAGGTACCTTAATAGCTGAAGCCTGTCAAGGTGGGTCCCAAGTAAGTGATAATATGCCCAGTAAATCAGTTCATTCTTAGGCCATGGACTAAGTTGGGAAAAAGGTCTTCTTCTAACTGGAGTAGACAAGATGAAGGTTTATAAAGAGCTTTACTTAAATTAGCTCAGTTGACTCTCTCTCATAATAGCTCTGAGGGTTACTCTCATTTTACAGTGGAAACAAACCTGGAACAATATAGCTAGGAACAGTCCAAGTTGGGATTTGAACCCAGGTGTCCTCCCCCCCCCCACACTTAATAGCATTTTATTTTTTCCAATTACATTTAAAGATAGTTTTCAACATTCACTTTTATAAGATTTTGAGTTCCTAATTTTTCTCCCTCCCTCCCTTCCCTCTCCCCTCCCCAAGATGGCAAGCAATCTGATATAGATTATACATGTACAATCATGTTAAACATATTTCCACATTTGTCATGATGTGAAAGAAGAATCACAAAAAAGGGGAAAAAAACATGAGAAAGAAAAAACAACAAAAAAGAGAAAATAGTCTGCTTCGATTTGCATTCAGACTCCCAAGTTCTTTCTCTGGATGTGGACAGCATTTTCCATTATGAGTCTTTTGGAGTTGTCATAGATCATTGCATTGCTGGGAAGAGCTAAGTCTATCAAAATTGGTCATTGTACAATGTTGCTGCTACCGTGTACAATGTCCTCTTGGTTCTGCTTACTTCGCTCAGTGTCAGTTCATATAAGTCTTTCCAGGTTTTTCTGAAATCCATCTGCTCACTGTTTCTTATGGAACAATAGTATTCCTTACATTTATATACCACAACTTGTTCAGCCATTCCCCAATTGATGAGCACCTCTTCAATTTCCAATTCTTGTCCACCACAAAAAAATGCCGCTAAAAATATTTTTGCACATTTGTGTCCTTTTCCCTTTTTTAATGCTCTCTTCAAAACCCGGGTTCCAAGTGCAGTACTCTATCCATAATGCCATGCTGCCTCTGTATAAATTTGTAATGCATCATTGTTTGTAAAAAGCCTATGAACTATTTTAACTGTATTGCTTACTACCTATGTGACCTTGGGCAAGTCACTCCCCTTTTCCTGGACTCTAGTTTCATCCTTTGTAAAACAGATTTGAATTAGATGGTCTCTAAGGTGCTTCTAGCTCTAAATCCTCTGATCTTTTTCTGCTGCTATTTTCTCCTGGCCTCTTAGGGCTACCTTCCAAGGATACACCAGGACAGACCAGCAGGGGCCCTCAGATTTCACTTTGAGTGCTGGGGCTCATTCTCTTGGCTTTTAACCTTTTACTTAAACAGAAACAGTAGTAACCAATGTTGTTACATAACCAGTTGGTATCATGAAGTGTTAAACTAATATGTGTCAGATGCTAATTGGCTACATGCCACTTCATTTTAAAAGTATTCCTGAAACCTTGTAACAAGTGGGGATGATGGCCAGTTACATCTGCTTGGACCAGTACTCATTATCATCCTTTTCTGGTTTAGGATTCTTTCTTGCCTGAAGCCATTAGATTTGGCTATTTGGCTCTTAGGATGCATCTGGGAATTTTGTTCCTTTTTAGACTTTCTCCATCTGAAAAATGTTACAAATTAGGTGATTTCTACTCGTAAGATGCAAGTTGAAGGTGCGGATTGATGAATGGCAAACATTTAATTCAACACACTTATTAAACACCTCCTATGTGCAAGACACTGGGTTAGGTGCTGGGGGTACAAAGATTAAAAAAAAAATCAGTTCCTTTCCTCAAAGAATTTATCATCTCCTAGAAGGGGAAAGAAGGAAGGACTGTGTTATATGTTAGAATGATTGAACCTCCTATATATGCTGATACATTTTCCTCTAACAAAAATGGTGCTACCTATTTTATTGTTAGTAAGAGAATATGCCTTTTTAATTTTTTCCAGTACTAGGGCTGGATTCTGTATGGATCCATCTGCACTCTTCCCTGGATTCCTTACCAACTACACATTTGCGAGAAAGTAGAACTGAGTTTTTATGACATCATTTGTGCACATTGGGACTAAGGAAGAAAGAAGTTTGTAGTGTAGTGGAAAGAGTAAGCACATCAGTCAGTGAAGATGGTGAGCTCGAAGTACCCAAGTTCAAATCCTGGCTTTGCTACTTCTGTGACTTTAAGTAATTTTATCTTGCCTCTCTCTGGGCCCAGTTTTCCCTTCCATAAAATGAGGGAGTTGGACTAGGTGGTCTCTGCCAGCTCTAAATCCTATGATATTCTGAGTTAGGCGGTACAGTTCACAAAATAAGCCATATAGGGATCTAACCCCAAAGGATATCATAGACAACAGAGCTAAGCAACCGCATATACAACTCATAAGTGTATCTGGTGCTGCAGCTGAATTCAGCTGTGCCCTAAAGTACCTAATATAGTGTTAGATTCCTAGACTGTTTGAATGGGATAGGACTTTAGTAATCATTTAGTTCAACTCTGCCATTTTAAAGATGAGAAAATTGAGGCCTAAAGAAATGAATTGATGTGTATGAGATCACACAGCAAATTAGTTGTACAAGCAGATTTGACTCTGAATCTCAATCCCATGTTTTTTTTTTTTAACCACTTAATCTCTGTGCTTTTTTAAAAACAAAAATTGCAAGGGCTTTGCCAATAGGGTTTGCTATCCAAAGCTCCCAGATCCTCTGTGAATTTGTGGAATCTGAAACAAATTCCAAAGTTCTCTTTCTTACTCAGCCCTCCTCTAGCTTACTTATTCCATGGGATCCATGGATTGCCCTCCCCCCCTCCCATATAGCCCAAGTCACAAGTCTTGTGACATTTCTTGGCTACAGGGGAGTTTAAACAGGCTAATTATTTCCTTAATTTTATTTTATTTATTTCTTTAATTTTAATTAATTGTTTCTTTAATTATTTCTTTAATTCCTAGTAGATGAGAGACAATGAACACAACACATCCACCATCCAGAGCACCTACTTTATTAGCAGGACTGTTTTTGTATCATGAGATGCTCAGGCATTTAAGACTTCTCTGTTATCCTTCTCCCATCTGCTTCATGACCCTCAGTCTTCTCTTCAACCATCCAATCAGTGTGGAGAAGGTGGACTGTGGAATTGGGGAAAGCATCTTCCCAGAAAAACTAAACTTAGAGGTCAAAGAGCTATGGACCCAGGGAGGAGGAATTAGGACTTCAGCAAGGACAGCCAATCTAATGCCCTGAGTGTCTTGCAAGGAGAGTGTTTGGAGTCCCCGACACGTGTTGCACCTTCTCACAGCCTCCACTCCCTAAGATCTCTCCCTCTCCTCACTCTTCCCACCCATAAATTCTAGAAGAGGCAGTAGGGATACCTCTCAGCAAAGCTGGGAGATTATGGCTACATCTATTGCTTCCGAAGAACGGCATTCTGAGCCCTAGGTCTGGGAGATATTTTTTCATAGTGTCTTCCTTCGGATCATGGTCCTGAGAAAATTTTTACTTGGGACCTGGGCACCAACTAGGTTATTTTAGGGGTATAGGAGGGACTGGGTAGGAATTAAACTCCAGGGTGAAGGCCATTCTAGCTTGGCCTCCCAGCCCAGTGTTGCATGGGTACACAAGGCTTAACCCATACTATATTAAAAAGTCCAGCGTTTCCTAATAGATACATATCACATACCCTTTCCTTCCCCCACTGCCCACCCCATGCCCCCGAAAGTGCAGCTCTGCAGTGGTTGAATGAAGTAGCACAGACTGGGGGTGTAGGGACTGTGGATATCTATTTCTCCTCTTCTTTAAAGTCTTGTCTCGCTTAGCAAAACTCATACGTGGGCCAAGAAGGCCAGGGTATATACCCCAAATCTAAATAAACAATCTCCTGACGCTGAAGGCACACCCCACCCTGATCACCCCTTTCCTCTGACACCTACCACCACCCTTCCCCCGGTCTCGATTCAAAAAGGCTGAGCCTCCCGGGCCACGCAGGACTCGGCCAGGACCCAGGGCCCAGGCTGTGTGGTCCCTACCTCAGTCCACTCCCCGCAACCCAACTGGCACGAGCTGTGGGGGCAGGGAAGAAGGGGGGGCGGAGCTCCATCTACAGCTGATTGGCTCCGCGCGGAAGGGCTGCGGCCACCCTCAGCCAACCGGCTGCGTGTTGCTATGTGCCGAGCAGTGGGGATAGGCGCGGGGGCGCGTCCGTCACCTGGCAGCCCCCGGCCCGGTCCGGGAGGGATGCGGCGCCGCGGCGGCAGTGGAGGCGACTGTGGCTTTAAGAGGGGAGCGCGAGCGGAGCCCGGGATCCGAGCCGGGCCGCCTCCTCCAACCGCGCAGCGGAGCCGAGCAGAGTAGAGTCGAGCAGAGCAGAGCTGAGCTAAGCCGAGCTCTGGCCGGAGCCGGATCGCCTGGTCAAAGCGGGGTGAGTGCTGGGACTGGGGCTCCCGGAGGGAGGCCCGGGTGTCGGGGGCGGCGGCGGGAGCTGGAGCCAGGCGGGGGTAGCTGGGGTGGGCATAGCTTCGGACCCGGGCGTGGGTGTGGGCGTGGGGAGCTCTCTAGCAGCCGCCACCTCCGGTGCTCCCCATCTCCGGACCTGCTGCCCGGCTTGGGGCGCCAGGCACCGGGGTCGAGGCCATCCATGCCTCAGCTTGCCTTACTGGCTCCCGTGCCTCCGGGTTCCGGAGCTGGGCGCGGGGCGCTGAGCTCCCGGGCTTGGGGGGAACCGGTAGCCCAGAGCGCCACGTGACCGGTTTGTTTACAAACACAGCCGGCGGGCCCCGAGAGCTGCTGCTGCGGGCGCCGGCTCTGGGGGCACTGGGGTCCGGGTTGCGGGGTCTGAGGTCCGGGAGTGTCCTCGCCGGCGGCTCCGGACTCGGCCAATCTTTTGCGTCTCTTGGCCGGCTTCCTCCGGTGCCTAGAAGCTGGGCAAGGACCCCAAAGTGCGGCTCTAGGACCAGTAGCCCAGAAGTGGCCCAGGGAGGTTGGGGACCAAAAGAGCGAGCCCTCGGACTTGCCGGAGACCCGACTGCCTTGGCAAGGCTTTCTTGAAAGAGCGTTAGACCCCAGCTTCACTTCTCTTCGGAGCCCCGTCCCAGGTCTGATTTGCTGAGCTGAGATCATCCTCTGGCCCCAGTGACTAGGCTTGGGAGTAGTTGGGGGGGAAGGTGGAAGGTCTGGGTCCCCTACTGAGCCCTCTCCCTACTTCGGGTGACTCTTGCCCTGGGCAGCTTCTGGGTCATCATAGTGGCCGCAAGCTCCTAGGGGGCGCTGGCATGTGGTGCTGCCTTTTCCCGTGGTCTAGAAGAGCTCCCAGGATGCGGGGACCTTGTCCACATCTCTTGGGACGGGGCTCACCAGCCTCCCCCTTTCCAGGCTACTAGTGTGAAAGGTAACTACCACTGAGCCCCTGTTTATCTCCCAGCCTCAAAGGTGGATGAGGAAGAGAAGAGGGATGCCTTGTCCCCTTTCCTCACCCTGCCCTAGTACACCTGGAGACCCCCTGCTCCTCACCACTGGGCAATCACCCCCATCTCCCCTCCCGGCAAAGATAGCACCCCAAGCTACCCAGGCAAAGGCAAAGTGAGGGGGGGCAGGTCCTTGACTTTCTTTGGATCCCAGACCTCCCCTTCTTTGGACTTTAACACCTTGTTTATTCCATTTCCCTTTCTGTTTGTTTTTCTCCCAGCTAGGCAGTTAACACTGTTTACTTCCTGATCACTATGTCTGCGTTCTGGTATTTGAGAGACTAATGCCTCTTTTTGCGGATGATAAAGAGGCCTATGACTTTAAAATCAAGGTGTTTCTCTCTTGGTTATTTAAACTGTATTCCACAGTCGGCTTTACACTCTCAGAAAAGAGCATGACTGCCAGGATCTTTTGATTCGCAGATGAAAGATTGTGCATCAATTTCTTTTAGATTTTATATCTTACTTGTTTCTTTACCTGTCTAGAAGATCTATCTACCTTGGTTCCCCATAGGGTCTTCTCTGAGTTACTTTGTGAAAAGTTAGCAAGTAGGGGAACAGCTGTCTTTTCAACTAAATTGGACCACAGTCAGGCTGAGGCTGAGGCTGAGGCTGAGGCTGAACCCGAGGGTGAGGGTGAGGGTGAGGGCTGACTGGGTATCTGGCCCAGAGAAGGTCTGGTGAAAAATAAGCTATTTGCTTCCCTTCATCTCATAAATACATTAGAGCTGGGTAGGACCTTGAAATTCATCCAATTCCATCTCTTCATGTTGATTGTGGAGAAAACTGAGCCTCCAAAAGGGCAATGAATTGCCTAAGATAAGATATCTAGGCAGAAAGAACCCCTTAGGCCAAGTTCTTAGTGTTTTGTGTTTATGGGAGTGGGGACTCTTGGTATTTATCTTATCTTTCATTGATACACCTTTGGAGACCCTCCTAAAGACTTTGTCTCTACTGCTTTCCCCTCCCTTCTCTATCTCCCTACACTTTGGCTGAATCTTGCTTCTGAAGTTTTTCTTTCCATTTTCTTCTCTTTGTGACTATGATGTGGGTGGGCAGCCTTAGAACCTGACAGCCCTGGAGGCTGAATTTCCATCCCTGAAGAACAAGTCCTGCCTAAGGAGCAATTGTTTAAACCCGGGTATTATCCTCTGACCCAAAGGGACTGAGTGTCTCTTGGTTAGAAAAAGCAAGAGTTTAAGGTATAAGAGTTTAAGGCAGCTCATTCCCCCTTTTGCGTTGGCTTTTGCTTGTCAGAATTCTTACCTGAAAGTCTGAGTTCTTGTTTTTTAGTATTTTGATAAGTGTATTTCAGTATCATTGGATCCTTAGGTAATCCTATGTATTTATTTTATGCATTTAAAAGCATTTATTTTGAGAAGAGCTAAGTAGGCTTCACCAGATTGCTAAAAGGGGTCAATGACACAAAAGTTAAGAACCCTTGTTTTAGGGTATGGGAGATGTGCTTTGAGGTTCACAAAGCATTTTACAGATATTATTTCATTTAATCTTCACTACCCTGAAAGACAGGTGCAGTTATGATCCCTATTTTATAAATGGGGAAACTTAGCTTCTGACAGATCAAGTGACTTGCCCAGGGTCTCAGAGCTAATAGGTAAGTTCTGTGGAAGTATCCCTGAGATGAATATGTCTGTTCAACAGTATCTGAGACAGGATTTGAACTCTATTCTTCTGATCTTTGTCCAGTGCTGTCCACTATACTACGCTTTTATTTAGAAGCCAGACTCCAGAAGGCCTGACTTGAATGAAGGACTAGACCTAGAACTTGTAGGCTGGGTACAAATATCCCTCATCAGGGAGAAGCAACCTGTGGGGAGCTTTCTTCTTGAAAGACAGACTGTCATATAAGACAGATTAGCTTAATGTGCTCTTATACTAGGACAGGGGTTCTTAACCTGGGGTGCATGAGCAGATTTCAAGAACTTGGATGGGAAAAATCTTTCCATCTTTATTTTTACTAACCTCTAATTAAAATTTAGTATTTTTTCAGTCATGAATGTAAGCAACAAAACCTTGAGAAGGGATCCATGTAACCATTATAAAAGGGGTCCTTTACACACAAAAAAGGCTGAAAACCCTCTGCTAGAGTGTTGAGATGATGAAAAAAGTGAAGGGTCTTAGAAATGTGAGGTTCACAGAGGGAGGAGAGAACTCCACTGTCAGCTTGGCTACCTAGCCAAACATCAGACTGGTGGTGGCCTAGGTCATGGTCAGTCTAGGTGGAAAGCCTTTACTTTTCCTTTTGCCTCCTGGGCTCAGGTGGTTGTGAAGGATGTATAATCCCCCTGCTTCTGAGCTGCAAGTGAATCCTGGATTATAATAGCATTGGCCAGGGCTGGGATGGGAGTGAGGAGTAGAGAGAGAATGGAGTCCTGCTGGCTGTGGTTATTGTTGTATGAGGCTATTGTTATGTTTCATGTGTCCTAGTGGCTTTTAGGGGGTTGTACAGGCGTGTGCTTGGGGCCATTAACAATTCCTGGCAGCCAGAAGTAGAAAATGTTGATTATGCTTATTTCAAAATCTCCCCTAGCCTAGGCTGTATAGCCTGGGGGAAGGGCAGACTCATAATAACTTTTGTTGGAGGGAGGGTTGCACTGGGGTGTAGGGAGGGTGACCTTTGTTTATCTACAAGCTTATATTAAAAAGCAGAACAGAGGTTCTTGTTTGTTTTTTTTTCTCTCTGTGCCCCAGCCTCAGTTCTTGGACAGCTTGGTGTACCTGAGTGCGTTAGAGTTCTTACCCTGCTTAACCTCTTGTCTCTGAAGCTCTCTAACCCCTGGGACTCAATGTAAACCCTACCCAGTTGATTTATCCATATATCTGATTTTCCCTGATTTTAACTGTGGTCTAGACACTTGTGTGTGGAGCAGTCTCTGAATCATCATTAGATTGTGAGTGCTTTGAAGGCAAGGATTGTCTTTTGTTTTTTCTTTATATCACTTGGTGCTTACCACAGAGCCTTAATTTTACTTAAATTAATCAAAGCTTCAATTCCCTTTTAGAAAGGACTAAGTGACAAAACTAGAATTCAAGTGAAATGTGCTTTATATGGGAACATTAAGTACAGTAGCTTCCCTCCCCACCTCCCCTTCTTTTTCTCTTTCTGAGAAATTAGGTTTGGAAGCTACCAGTGTAGAAATGTCCTTCACCTATTTGGCCAAGGATGTCATGTGCTTAGGGTTGAGTTTTTTGTTCTTGTTTGTATCTTGGAGAAAAGACTTAAGGATAAATCCAAGAATGACGATGTTCAAGTGGCCTAGCTTAGTATAACATCTGGTTGGGTAGCCAGCTAACAGTAGAGCTCCTAGTGTGTGAGCCTCATGTTGTCAGTGCCTTCCACATCCTTCTTCATCATTCCAACCCCTTCCAAGATGGGATTTGTTAGTCTGATGGTGTCAGACTCAGCCTGACCATGTCTTTATAAGGCCTCTCACCAAAGTTACTAGGTGCTGTGGCAGAGATCTGTTTCTTTTAAGATGAAATCAAAGATGTTTCTTCTTAGACTTCAAGTCCCTTGCATTTAGACTAACAGTTGATAGTGGATGATCCATGTGCTTATGGCGATGGTCCTCCAAGATGTGCTACTGACTCCTAGTCCAGTGAGTAGTTTTTGTTGTTCTGTCATTTTTGGTCACATTTGACTCTTTGCCAACCCTATTTAGGGCTTTCTTGGCAAAGATACTGGAGTGGTTTGCCATGTCCTTTTCCAGCTCATTTTATAGATAAAAGAAACTGAGGCAAACAGGGTTAAGTGACTTGCCCAGGGTCAAGTCAGTCATTTTCCAGTTGTGTCCAATTCTTCATGACCCTATGTGTGGTTTTCTTAGCAAAGATACTAGAATGGTTTGCCATTTCCTTCTCCACTTCATTTTACAGATAAGGAAACTGAGGCAAACAAGCAAGTTAATTGACTTGCCCAGGGTCACACAGCTTACTTAAGTGTCTAAAGCCTGATTTGAGTTCAGGAAGATAAGTATTCCTGGTTCCAAGCCCCAGTGCCCTATCCACTGTGCTACCTAAGAAAAGTCAATGATGGGGACTTGGGTCAGGCAGGACCTGCTGTAGTCAGTTATTCTCAGTGGGAGTAGCTGATCAAAAGCCAGAAGATATCAAAAACCTGGATTCTGGATTCTGGGGTGGAAGAGATTTCCCCTCACCTCTTTTTCTAAGGGCAGGAATTATTATTAGGAATCATCATTAGCTTCTGAACTGCTTAAGGATGAGGATTGTCTTTTGCTTTTCCTTGTAGCCCCAGTGTTTACCATAGTCCCACCATGGCATTGGGGTGGGATGGTAGCTGATCAAGAAGCAGAAGTCCCTTAAGCTTTTCCTGCTTTTCTTCCTTTCTATTTCTGAACTTAAAGCTTTTTTTTCCCTCTGAAACCTTCTAAGCTTAAAAAAGGTTTGCAAATACATATATTTTACATATATTATCTCATTTGAGCCTCGAAACAATCCTGGGAGATGGAGTCTTGTTATAAGCACTCTCCCATTTATAAATGGAGGAAACTGAGTCTGAGAGGTTAAGGAACCTGGCCTAGCCTCACACACCCTCCTAATTTTTGAGGTAGGATTCGCTCCAACACACTACTGTGCCCTCTCTAAACAGAGGCTGTATTTTCTAGGTCTTCTTCTGACAAAAATTAGGGTAACCACAAGTAATTACACTTCAGGGGTAGAGGCTGAGGTACAGAGAGGTTCCTAATTTTAGGGTGAGGAGGTCACCTTATCAGTAGAAAAATACCCCCCTTAAATTAGAGGAGATAAATGAAGACTCAATCATGCCACTTAGAGTTGGAAGGACCTTGGAGGCCAATTTTCAACCCCTTCATTTTTATTTTTTATTTATTTTTTTTGTTTGTTTTTTTGACCCCTTCATTTTTAGACTCACTTCCAGTTCTAGTATTTTCTGACTCTTTAATTTAGTGATTTGCCCAAGGTCAACACAGCTTGTTAGTGGCAATCTGGGACTAAAACTCAGGTCATCTGGTTTTCCAGCCCAGGGCTCTTAACTACATCACAGCCTGAAAAGATGCCAACTCCTGACCTAATTAAGTCTTGGTCATCCAATACAATTTCCTGCAACCAATGAAAAGCCAAAGCAGAGGGATGGGTCTCACTCTTCTGTGATGTGGCAGAGAGAGGAGAGTTCCATAAAGGGGCACCACCCAAATTCTGCAGCCAGATCATCCAGTTGGGTCAGGAACACCTTGGGGTCCACCCTGTGTGTCCTAAGCATTGGGGAGATTGGGAAAGATACCAGAGGCATTTGGGTCTCCTGTGGTTTCCCAGACCTTGATCTGGGATGACTATATGGCTAGAGGGCTAGGACATAATTCCTTCCTAGATGCTAAAGTTCCCCTAATACTTCCTTAAGTCTCTCTTCTTTTTGGGTGGTAAAGGGAGGTTAGAAGTTAGGTGTATGGCACTGAGGCTGAATAGATTGGAGTTCTGAAATGAATGTCATCATTGACTGAGTCACATTGTATGTCCTGATAGAATGTGTTTGTTATGTCTTGACTTGATTAATATTCAAAACTTCCAGGTAGGAGGGTCAAGATAAGAGTTCTTTATTAGATGTATGAATAGGGGTGAGGATGATTCTTCTGGAATCTTGGGCTAATGATATGCATGTATTAATTAATGGCTTTTGCATAACTCTAGGTATTCTGGCCACTGCTGCTGCTTCTTCAGAGCCAGTGAAGAGTGGTAAAGAATAGTTAATTAGCATTGATAACTTACTAATGCCCACTGGCAAGGGAAGCTAATTGTTTACCTTATTAATGCTTATCCCAGAACTTCCTAAGCTCTCTTCCCCTTTTTTCCTTTCTTTACTTATGTCTCTTTCTTCGTGTATGTGTGTGGGTACGTACATATGTGAATGTGTGTGTGTGCATGTGTATGTGTGTATGTGTGTGTGTGTGTATTGTGAGCTTGGGTGTTGTGAGCACGTGTGTGAATGTGTTCATAGAATTTCAGGGTTGGCAGGGGCCTTGATTTCCCTCTGCCTATGTCTCTCCATGAATATAATTGTGTCTCCTCCTCACCCCTCCCTTTGCCTTTGTCATTCTGTCTTTTCCCTTTTCCCTGTTTCATCTTCTCCTCCCACACAAACTATCCATAATCTAAAACTAAAGCCCTCTCTATTAGTAATTTGTTGTACTAATTCAGTTTATTTTGTGTCAGTACAAAAGTTGGTGAATCATACTTTTTGCAAAGTTTAAAAAAACTAAGCATATTTTTTTATTATATGGTTCTTGATTAATTTCCCTTCCCTCCCCTCTGACCCCCACGGTGTGCATTAGTGGAAAAAAAAAGATCCCTCCTCCTAAATAGAAACTTCAGTGAGGTTTTCTAGAAACAGGAAGGTGTTGTGAGGGAAAATGCCATTTCATTGCATCCAAACTCTGAATGGCCTTCCTGTTTCCCAATTTAAAATGAAAACTTTCCCCTCTCTTGCTGTGATGGTGCTTTAAGAGAAAATATACTTTTTGTTTGCAGTTAGCACATAGTTTACTACTATTCATAGTGCTTGAAGTTGGGGAGGAGAGAGCCCTGTGAGCAAGGATAGATGTTAATACATGCTTTACCAAAACCCAAGCTCCTACTGATGGTGTGGTCTGGGATCTTTGGGTCTGGTTCAGAGGTGGGATTCGGCTGGCTCACACCGGTTCAGCAGAACCAGTACCTAATTTTAGGTTGAGTTTGGCGAACCGGTGGGTAGTGGGGAGAATCGGTTGTTAGTTTCTTTGAATCCCACCACTGGTCTGGTTGGTAAATTTTAAGCCAAGATGTGACCCCAAAGCTGCAGTGACTTCATGCAAATGTGTTAATCAGGGCCCTTATGATCCTCAGAGCCACAGCAAGAAAACCCTGCCCATTTGCTTTCATTTAGGTTTTATGGATTCCTTTTGTTTTTGCATCTCATTCTCGAATATACTGCACCTTCCTTCCTCTGCCCCTACACCAAACCATTCCTTGGAAGAAAGACACGAAAAGAAAACAGTGCATCTAAACCACCCACTGAACTTGACCGCATATGGGACTGTCCTGACCTGTAGTCCCCCACCCCTTAACAAATGGAGAAAGGTGTATTTTCTCATCTCATTTCTGGAGCCAAACTTAGTCATAATTACATAGCATTCAGTTTAAAATGTCCTTCTTATTTGTATTATTATAGTCATTGTATATATTTTTGCTTATTTCACTCTCAATTCATGTATGTCTTACTGTGTTTCTCAGAATTCCTTATATTAAATGCCCAACTTGTATGAAAAGCTGGCACACAAAAGGCTGGGAAGAGCTACATTCCAATCCTGACACTTACTGGCTGTGTGACTGTGGACAAGTTAGTTTACCTCTGAGCCTCAGTTTCCTCATAAAATGGTTATAATAATACCTGTAGTACCTTCCTCACAAGGTTGATATAAGGCTCCAATGAGATAATACTGTATAATGATAATAATAATAAATAATAAAGATAATAAATAACACATAACACATGATTCACCCTTTCATCGTACCCTCCAACCCATTCTTGTCTACAGTGAACTAGCTCTGGAAGAGAAGAGGTTTTTAGTTTGAAAATTACCTGTTCATTGTTCACATGCAGAAGAGAAAGCTAGAAATTTGCTGCATACTTGGGCTTTTTTCCCCTTCTGTAAACAGTTTCTTAATAGTTAATAATTCCATCTCTGGAATTAGGGACAGCTGGAAAATCATAGCATCAGGGGAATTTTGGGCTGAAAGGGATCTTAAATATCGTATAAGGCAGTTCCTTCATTTTACGTATGAGGAAACTGAGAGCCAGAGTCACACAGATAAGAAGTGGCAGATCTGCGATTAGAACCCAGGTTCTTTTCCTCCCAGATCCCATGCTCTTTCTCCTTTATATCAGATTGGCTACAAAGGCATCCTTTTTAAAAAGAATTTTGTGTCTCTTTGTCTAGTTCTTACATTTACACATTAAACTTAATCTCCAGATTCTGTGTATGAAAACGCAGGGATCCCAGCAACAGATGGAAGAGTCTGGAGTTTTGAAAACTTAATTTGAAATTGGAAGGTTAAAGTGGGACAGAATGAGGCAGTTGAGGACTGAATTGTATTGGCAGGTTATGAGATTGGTGATATGGCTGTCTTTGGTCTCAAGATCTTTCTTCTTTTCTGGGCTTATGGGAGTCTCAATTGGAGCTTCTTGGGACTGGTAATAGTACCTGCTTTGTCAATAAACAGCAAAAGAGGACTAATCTGCACAATGAATTTAACATCCTGTTCTCCACAGGGGTAATGTGGGGGATAAAGTGAATGAAGGCTGTGTTTTCTTGCACTTTCTCTGAAATCAGCTGCTATTCTGTTCTAGGTTTTCAGGTGAGAAGCTATTTCTAAGTCTGACCTAGCAGGTGTCTGCCAGACCATGTATCTTAATTGGTGTTCCACCTGTGTTTAAGGACCAAAAAGAAATGAAGCTCATGAACCCTAGAGCCCAAAGAAACAGCCAGGAAAAAGGGCTATATTTCTTATTCTACTCTTGTCGTCTCTTCAGGAGGGCCTGTTTTTCATTTTAGGTCAAGGGTGGGCCTGATTACAGTGGGATGGATTGGATAGTCTCAAGCAGGCAACCTCAGAAATTTGTTGTCACTTATCCCAAATCATGGACATCCTTTGGGGGATGGAGGATGGGGAGAAAGTTATTAGAAAGCATTTCAGAATTGGCTAGAAGCTCTCTATATTTTACAGATGAGACCCAGAGAAGTGTTTGGGGTGACATAGCAAGTTGGTGGTAGAGCTAACTGCCATAAAATCTTGTGTTCCCATTGTCTTCTAAAAGTTTTCGAAGTGCTTTGAGGTAGGTAGTACCTAGCATGACCAGGTTGAAAAAGGGCTGGGGTTGAAAAAGAAACACAGGGAACTGGGAGCATTAAGCACAATAATTTACCTTCTGATACTGGGGCTCCTCAAACAAGGTTGAGTGAGGAATGAGGCATCCCTTATCAATCAGTATGTCAGTGTTGGGGATACAGAAAGACAAAAGAAAGTCCCTGCCCTCAAGGAACTTACAATCTAATTATTGGAACTAATACCTAATTATTAGGTATAATTATTATCTAAACTATAAGCAGCAGCTTATACTACTGTATGCTGGACATCTCTTGCAGCAGCAAATTGAGATAGATGAGTCCCTAGGCTCAACCAAACTAGCTTACTTGGTGTTAAACACTTTATATCTCCATCTCTATGTCTCTGCACAAGCTGTCCCTCATGCCTAAAATGCCCTCTCTCCTCACTTCAGTCTTTTTTTCTCTTTCAGTTTAGCTTTCTTCAAAGCTTAGCTCAAATGCCACCTGAGAGGTAGAGGCAGTGTGTGGGTATAATGGATAAACCATGGGACTTAGAGACAGGAAGACTTGGGACCTCCGACGTAGGAGCTTGTGTGAGTGGTTAACCCTTCATCTCTATGATGGGAGGTTTAGCCAAAGTGGTCTCTAGGGTTCCTTCTACCTCTAAATCCTATTAAATTCTCATATGAGGCTTCATGTGATTTCCCCAGCTACTAGTGTCTTTTACCTTATCTTTATTTTATATACTGTGTAAATGTTATCTTCTCTTTCCCTAGTCCCCCCCTGAAGGTAAATTCCTTGAGATTAGAGCCTGTTTCGCTATATTTCCAGTGCCTAGCACAAAGTAGGTATTTAATAAATGCTTGTCGATTGAGTTCACATATACAAGAGAATATCTGAGGGACCTGAAGTTTTCTTCAGTGGCCCAACCAGTTCCCACCCAGCTTACCAGAGGATCAAATCTTATAGGAAGTTCAGGAAGATGCCCTGCGCATCTTATGAAGTGATAGAATGTGTGTGGTCCAGAAGACAAGATGTGACCACATTGCTTGATGAGCAATATGGCTGTAATGAGAAATTTCCATAAGTAATGGCAGATCAGAGACATAATTGTCCCCCTATAGCTCCAAGTCTTAATATTAAATCTATCAATACAGGGGATTCAGGCTCAGTTGCCCCTATGAGGTAGAGTCTGCTGGCAGGAGATAGTTTGCCATTTAACCTAAATGCTAAAACCAAGCCAAAAATGGTCTATTGTAAAATATTGACCAATTAATTAAGGATTTATTAAGCACTTACTACTACCAGGCAATGGGGATAAAAATCCAAAGAATGAAATGGCTGGGTAGAACCTATTTATGTACGTAAAGAGATGAAAAAGACTGGCCCAGGAGTGCTATTCAATTTTAGGGTCTTAACAACCCATCTTTAGAAAACCAGTTTTCTCTTTGTACCTGTTTTAGTGTAGGGGTTAAAACTGTCAATTGAAAAATCTAAGGTAGTCTTTTCACCTGATGATAAGACAACCAACCAGTGACCTAACCACCACAAAACTCCAGCTTCCACTTAATTAGATGCAAACAGTCAGGATGCTCCAGGAGAATTGCCTCTTCTCCATGCAGATGTTGTGACAGCTGCAAGGCCCACGTGCAGCCACCCCCCCTACGCCCCCAGCAAAGCCGTGAATGAATGAATAGCCATGTGGTGAATACATTTACTTTGCTAACAGATGTTTCAAAGGCCTAAACCAGCATCCCCAAGCAAAACTCCCTTTGCTGGAGGGCTAGTCCTAGATCCTGCCCCTGGCCCATGCCACATACCAGGCTGATAGATTTCATGACCTCTGAATTCAAGGTCTCTCAACCTGGAACCTGTTCTGGAGTGCCTGCTTTAGGTGAGGAGTTGAACTTCACAGTTCTTAGAGTCTTCATCTGCTTCTCAACATATTTGTGAAATCAATGTAGTCCTTTTTATCAGAGGTGGAAGAGAGGTCCATTTGATTTATGAAGAATGTTTCTTTGATTGTGATTTCTTGGGTGTTCAGATTAGTTTTCAGCCTCATCTGGGCCTGATACTAAATGATGTATATTTTTTTTAAATCAAAAGATGAGAACTTATACAACACTTCCTAATAAGTATTGTCCTCTTCAAAGCATTCAGTTGGAACAAAGCATTCAGTTTCAAAGAACATTTTGAATTTTGTAAACCTTAGACTAGAGCTAGTATTACCAAGGACCTGTCTGGTTCTCTTGAACTTCCAAAATCATCTTTGGGGCCTGCAACATATTCTTTGGACAGTCCTCAGTGGTGGCATATCTTTGCTCTTTAAGGGTATATTTGGTTTTTGGAAGGCTTTGTGTTCAGTCAGAGCCAAGCTTGGCACATCATGTGGGCGATCAAGCTTGCAATAATACCATTTTGTATATACCTACAATGCCAGGAGGCTGAGTTTCTTGTGTAGTCTGGGATCTGGTAGTTCCCCTAAAGGCATCCCAAGCATGTTCGAGCAATCTTGGCACTGATGGAATAAGTATTTAGCCTTGCTAGGTGACTACTGGGGAAAAGCAGCCTTATTTCAGATCTTTAAGTTTGGGTCAGTCTATCTTGAATATAACTCTAAAAATAGCTTTTGAAAATGATTGTTTCCCTTGTACATAATTAAAGGAGACTTGGGGGTTTGTTTTTTTAGGGTGACTATGATTTGTGTGGTTTGAAGTCATAATTTCTTTTGGATGAGATTATTAGAATCATGGGACCATAGAGTTAGAGATGGAAAGAACCTTAGAGACCATTTAATCCAAACCCCCTTTGGCTGCTTTCTTTGGAAGAAAGCCACTTACTTTGCTGTTTCTTGTCTGGAGAAATAACAGTAACTTGCCTTCATACCACTTTCAGGTTTGCAAAGTGCTTTGCAGAAATTATCTTTTTATTTGATCACAGCAAAAAAGTAGGTGCTAGGAATGATGCTAAATTTTGTTTCAAAGCTAGGAAAGAAGAGATCATCACAATTGTCTAACTTGCTGGCAGAACTCCTTAAAGAGGAAGGTTGGAACTCATGTTTTAGAGACATCTCTAAGGTTGGGGGAGGGTTTATGTACAGCAAAGCTCAGTGTATGACTTATACTCCTGAACTTCTTCCCCTAACCCCAACCCCTTCCTTACCAATGAAGCATTTAAGGAAGTCTCAAAAGAGAATTGTCACAAAGGTCAACATTGTACCTGGGGAGTACTGACTGAGTCTGGTTGTCTAATTAGATTTTTCACCACCAGACCAAATCCTCCCAATCCTGTCACTTCTATCATGATGAAGGTTTGCTGGGGAACACTCACACAATTCCAACCTAGTGGCTCATGTGAAGAATAATGAGCTTGGTTTGGGGCCTGGTAGTATGAGGTGGGGAAGGCTTTGCACTAGCCCATAAAGCCCCCGGGCCTGCCAAGGTAAAATGGTGCTTCTGGGTTGAGATTATTGGGATTTTCCTGTTTTGGTTGTGGCTCATTCAGGAAAAGGCATCCGTCTGGGTGAAGAGTTTTGATCACACATGCTGGCAAGGTCTAGAATGTGCTGCTGGTGGACTTTACCCTTGATAGGGTGTTGCCAAGTTCCTTGTTTTTCATAATATTTCACATCTTTACTTCTCTTTCCTTTGCTGATAGGAGGGAGCCAGCTGCTGGTGGTAGGAAATCTTTCTTTAATTTTCACAGTGATAGATTATTACTTCATTTAAAATGGTGTTTAATTTGTACATGTGCCCTGAGGCTTTTAAATATTGAGCTTATTTGATTAGTTGGAAATCAATGTGGGCTTCACCAAAGCCCATGCCTGTCGTTTACAGAGGACAAAACAAAAGGCCCAGATGGTTTAAAGCTTATAGTGAGTTAGAAGCAGACTCTGCCCAAGGATCATTCGGAGCCCTGGACCTCATTCTTCCTCCCCGCCCCCCTTCTGTCCATCAAACATTATATTTACTCATGTTTTTCACCTGAGAATCCAGGACAAAGACATGGAAAGTAGTCTGGTTCCCCCCTCCCCCTCAGTGCATCTGGTAGGTAGTAGTTTCCTACTTAAAGCTTGTCTTTTTCATCTAATCCCTCCTTTCATCTTAGCCTTGCAGGCCTTCCCTGAATCCTCTTGTGCTAGTCTCTCCTTTCCCCTTCCTCTCTTCTTTCTCACACACCTGAGACAGTGGCTTTCTTCCCTTTCAACAAGCTACTTTCCCCCCCAACTCCCCACCAAAGAGGAGTTGAACAAGATGGCAGCAGGCCAAGTTGAGATTCTTCCTCAGCCTCTTAAAGGAGATTCTCCAGCTTCTGTGCCTGAGGAGGGCTCCCTGGGTGCTGATGAATTAGTGCCTTTGGCCCTTGGTTGTTTTTTGTTCAATACTGCAGTGAGGAGATTGTATAGTTGTGTGTGTGTGTGTGTGTGTGCGCGCGCGCGCATATCTGCTGGCATATGTACGTGCCTGTCTCTGAGACAGAAGATATTAATAAGTCTTAGGACCCAGGGTTGAGCAAAACCAGAACCTCTCTTCCTATTTGATTTTCCTCCTCCTTCTGAAGAACAGAAGTGAAAGAAGAAATAATCCTGCTCCCGGTAAATGCATAATTTAGAATCTGCCCTGTATGGATAAGAAAACAGACTCCGCAGCTGCTGTATAAACCCAGACTGGCAGCCAGGGGCTTGTTTTCTTTTCCTCCCGCAGTGTTTGCACAGGATGGGGGGTGGATGGGGTCAGAGCTTGTCCTCCCTTCCGCCCTGCCTTCCCCCATCCAGCCGACTGGACTTCAGAAGCATTTGGTCCAAGGAGAAGCTGTTTGTTCTCCCTCCTCCTGATCTTTCTAGTCTTCTACAGACTTCTGGGAGCTCCATCCTTCTGAGCTGCTGCATTTTCAGGATTTCATGGCCAGGGAACGAGGGAGGAGCTCAGCAAACCTCAAGTGGGTTATCAGGTTCTTCCTACCAGGGACATTTCATATTTTCATAGTAACTGACCCACAGTGGTTCAATTTTAGCCCCCCCAAATGTCCCTTTTATCAAAGGTAAACTTACAGCTGTTAGGGTATGACTCACTGGGGTGACTCTCCTGGGCTCTGCTTTGGAGGGGGGGGCATCACAAAGAAAGGGAAGGGAAGGTTTTGTGCCAGCCAATGGCTGGGTGGTGACTGTTGCGTATGTGGGACATTACCATCAGCAAATGTAACTTTAGGCAGGAATTTTGTTCCCATGTGGTATGAGTTTGAGAATCTTGGCCTGTGTGACTATAGTAGACAAGTCACCTTCTATAAAATGAGAGGGTCAGACTACGTAGATCACTAAAATCTCAAAAATCCAATGATTCTATACTAAATGAGGCCTCATTATGATGAGGACACATAAAAACACAGGGTAAGAAGTTTCCACCACTGTTTCTACCATTGTCATTGACTGGCTGAGTTGGCATTAATCCAACCGTAATTTTAAGACAGTACCATGCTGATTTGCCTTGGTGCTGATTGACGGCTCAGTCATACAGTAATGGGGAGATTGGGAATGCTTGGAGGACCTTCTTCTCTCACATGAAGTCCTGCCAGAAAGTGGTTCTGAGGCAACCTCCTGAGGAGAGGAAATGTTGTAGCAGTCCTGGAGACTGGATACTACTGAGTCCTCTGGTTGCCCCCAGCCCCTGCTGCCTTCTTCCCAGGCATCCTCAAATGTTCCTGTCACCACAGCAAGGCCCATAGGATTGCCCCTTTTCCCTCCCCCTCCCCCCCATGCTCCCTCAAGCTGCACCCTGTCCATTTCTGACAACTCTTCCTCTTCCATCTTCATTTCAACTTGATTTCACCCTTGATTAAAAATATGGAGTGGGGGAGAAGAGCACATCTTGTGCTCTGGGCCCTGTCATGTAGCCATGCCTACTCTAGGTCCATTTGGCAAAAGCTGGATGTCTCAGCTTTAACCTAGTCAGACCAAAGGTTTTCCTGGCTCAGTGCCCATGGAAGAGAAATACTTACACTCTTGAGCTCAGACTATTGGTACCTCAAGCCTGAGTGTTAATTCAACTAACATCCGTCTAGTTAAATGTTAAAAGAAGATGAGACTTGTGTTTGAATCCCACCCCTACACCAACTAGCTGTGTGACCCTGGGAAAGTCATTTTACATCTCTGATCCTCAGTTTCCTTATGTAAAGTGGAGTTTAAAATATTTACATTACGGAGTTGTTTGAAGGTACAGCTGAGATAATGTGTGTAAAATACTATGAAAGTCTTTATGTGTGCTATTATTATTATAATCTGGGTATATGTGGGGACTATTGGTGACTGTTTACCTCTAGGGCTCTGGGGTAGGAAAAGTGGGCAGAATTGGAAGGACTCTTTTAGAAGATTCACCACAAAAGTGGTGGGCCTGGTAAAAAGGGGACAGTGTTTTGTATGCTCTCTGAAAAGCCAGATGGATCCCAGATATAATCCAGTAAGAGAAGACTTGATTTTGTTTGTCTTCCTCCCCCATCTCTCTAAATAATTTTATCTTCAAAGCATGATGCAAGTGTTAATTAACACTCACAGCTCTCCTGGGAGGTAGGCGAGTGGGAGCACCCCCAGTGAAATAAGCCCAGGAAATAAACAGGCTCCAGAATATCTGAGTGGGCCTGAGGGTGGGTTTAGAACCAGTGGATCTCCCTCTCCCCCTCTTTGAGGCCTCCACTTAGCCGCCAGTCATCACCACCCAGTGTCATAAGCTACCCTGTGAAGAGCATCACATTGTCTTGGTGTAGTCAGCTTCCATTGGAAGGTTTGACCTCTCTATTATGTCCACAGTGACCAGGGAGGGCAGAGGAGAAATTCTGCTTCAGAAACTGCCCCAAACAGGAGGGGTCTGAGTATGGTAGAAATGTTTATTAAGCTTTTTCTCTGTGTAGGGCCTGGCGCTGCCTCATGGGAAATGCTTTCCTTCTGAATTAACTTCCACTTACAGGAGTCAGGAAGACTAATCCTTCTGAGTTCAAATCTGGCCCCAGACACTGACTAGCTGTGTGACCCCAGTTGTCTCAGTTTCTTTATCTGTAAAATGAGCTGGAGAAGGAAATGGCAAACTATCCCAGTATCTTTTCTTAAAAGAAAACAAAACCCAAAGACTGAACAATAATATTGTATAAATCTTTTAGGTACATAGTCAAATGTTGTAGAATGTGAGAATGTAGAATGAGAATGCCTTCAGGGCAGGGACTATGTTTTTGCCCTTCTTTGTATCTCTAGGGCTTAGCATAGTACCTGACATGCTAAATAAATAGATGCTTAATACATGCTTGTTGCCTGACTGACTTCCTTGAAAGAAGTTGGCCAGCCAGTCTCCTGCTCATGTTTAAGGCCATCTACTCTGCCCAATTCAATTTAATAAAGATCTATTAAAATAATAAAGTCTAATCAAAACTTGCCGTGGTCAGTGTGTATTGTACTGTGAGCTGGGCCGATATGAAAATAAAAAAATGATATGGTCCTTGTCCTCAAGAAACATGCATAGTTCAGCAATTCCCAGGCCCAATTTTAGGAGCAAAGGCTGATTTGGGGTTCACTACCTCTGATAGTCACTTTGGGGCTTTTAGAGGATTCTGGAGGTGTCACTTGGGATGAGATTCTTCTGGCAAGTGTTGGGAATCAGTGGTTCTAAGCCTTGGGCTAGGGCAACGGCAAGGGAGGGGATTCCCTTGAAGACTTTTCTCCCATGGGCTCTGGCCCAGCACATTTTGGAGTCTGACCTTTCTCAGCCCAAAGGGTGCAAATTTGACTGGGATCCAGCTTGCTGGATTAAAAAAATTTTTTTTCAGTTAAGAAAAATCTGTTCTTCCCCTTTCCACCTCTCTTTCATAATAAACATGCATAGTAAAGAAGAACAAAGTCCTGCACTGGCCAGGTCCAAAAATGTCTCGTTCTGTACCCTGAACCTATCCATCACCTCTCTGTCAGGTTGTAGATAGCATCCAGCTTGCTGGATTTTAACGGACACTGGGTAGCTGTCAAATACACTTGCAACTTGGGGGATGTATATAGGAGGAGTGTCTGTCACCAAAAAAAGTGGTGGTATTGAATCCTACAATGTTTCACTCTTCTATTGAATTTTCTTTTGGGGATATGATAAAGAACATTCAAGAGACAAGACCTTTTGGTCCTAGAGGGGGACTTCGGGTTCTCCTAGCTTATTTTATAGGCAGCATCTCTGACAGTTTTGGGGCTATGAGTCAGAAGCTTTGGTCCCATGGCTAATTATTTTTCCTTCTCTTGGCACTGCAGGCTGCTGACAACGTGCCACAGACCCCTGTGTGAAAGTGAGTCCTTCCTCCCAAGCCATTGCCAGTGTGTGGAGCCTGCCCCACACCTGCCACCTGCCAAAACCACGGCATTTACCTGCGTCTTTCGGTGTTTCCCCTGCGACCCATCCTGCGGGAGCACCTCCTGGGCCACCCCTGAGTTTGGGCAGCATTCAGCGGCAGCTCCAATGGTGAAGATGACGAGGTCCAAGACTTTTCAGGCATATCTGCCTTCTTGCCACCGGACCTATAGCTGTATCCACTGCAGGGCTCACCTGGCCAACCACGATGAACTCATTTCCAAGGTAGGTGTCCTGCCTTGGGCTGCCCCCTACTTTGTATGTACCCCTTAGTGGGAGCATCTTGCCTCATTCGTAAGCTCTTCCAGGATGGCTGATGCACTGTTTCATGAGGGGACCAATCTCTCACTGGTGAGGCCGACTTCCCTTCTCACCCCAGTCACCCCCATTTTGATGCTTATAGTCAGCCAAGAAGATGCTTGGGGGATGGAGGGGACTTGGTGTAATTTAGTTAAGTCTGAGGAAATTGGACATCAACCAGCCTACATATTAACTGGGGTTATATTCCAGTAAAAAAAAAGGGGGGGGAGGGTTACTGGGGGTAATGTGATGGGGTTGTCCTGTGCCCACAGGCCTGGACATATTATTGCAGTCTTTCTAGGGCTGGTTTGGAATGGCAGATAAGGTCAAGGATAATCATTTACCTTTAAGGTTAGCCTAGCTGTCTTTAACCTATTTTGTGTCACACACTTCTTCGGCAGTGTGGTAAAGCCTTGGACCCCTTCAGTGAATTAAAATATGCAAAAATGCTCAGGATTACAAAGGAAACCAATTCTATTGAAGCATGAATGTGTGTGTGTGTGTTGTGTGTTGTATGTAACAGATTCATAGGGCCCTTCCCCCAAGTTAAGCACCTTCCCTAAGTCAGATGATCTTTGTGGCCATTCTGTAGGGAGAGCCAAAAGGAAATTAGTTGAAGAGCTGAAGTGAGGGCACATGGGACCTTAAGATCATAGGAACATGGATCCGGAGCCAGAAGAGATTCACTTTAGTCCAAACTCCTCATTTTATAGATGAAGAACCTAGGTCTCAGGGGAATAAATGACTCACCCCAAGATGTCCCACAGATGTTAAGAGTCTGAGGCAGGATCTGAGCTCAGATCCTCTGACTCTGGACTGGGGCATTTGGCCTAAGTATCCAGGCCACTTGCATCTGTCCATCCAGGACAAAAATGTTGCTGATTTTGGTCATATACAAAAGCATAGCATCCCGCTTTCCTTCCCAGCCAGCAATGCTGCCCGCCCCCCCCCCCCCAGGGCAGAGAACCACCCTCTCCTTTGCCTCCCCACTCCTCAACTCCTACCTTTCCTTGCTTAGACCTGATGATGAAGGTGGTGCCAGAGGCACTGCTTTAGGCAGACCTCTGCCCATTAGGGGCTAGCCAGGCTAGAAGATAGTTTCCTGGATTTGGAATAAGAATTACAAGGGTCATCATGGAAAGCAGAATAGTTTCCTTCTAAAAGTATCTCATGCTAGTCGAGGAGAAAAACCTCATCTTAGCCCCTGTTACATTGGCAGATAGTATTGCTGTGAAAATCTACCCAATCACATGGTTTTCCTGGTGTGTCAATGGGGAATCCCCTGGATTCATCTGGAACCACCATGAGGCAGAGGATGGGGAAGGGAACTGTGGAGGAACTATGTGTGCTCAGTCTTGAGCCACAGGCCTGAGGAGTCATAGCACAGATGGAGTTACAGTTTGCCTTGACCAGGAGCCATCTGGGCTAAGCTGCTGGGGCAAGGGGACCTTGAGTTTCAAGTGCGGCCCGAAGTCTGCACTTGACCCATTGCAGAACACTGCAGGATAAAGACACAATTATCAGCTTACTAAGCTGAGCTGGGCTGGGGGAGCCGGTTAATTCTGGGAGAGCAGGGCAGAGCTTCTCAACTGACTAAGCTAGACTGCTAGAGTACAGTCAGTGAAAAAGGCTACTGGAGCAGGGGAAATGATGGGATATCGAATAGGGGCTGTTAAACTATAGATAGAATTCAGCAAGTTTGTGAACTTGGGTGGGAAAAAATGACATCTTTATTTTAACTGACCTCTAACTGAAATTTAGCATTTCCCTCAATTGTGGATTTTTAAAGAAACATTCTTCTGAGAATGACTGCCAAAGGAGGTGGGGTCTGTGATCCCCAAAAGGTCAAGGACGCCTGGGAAAGTGGAATCTCAGAAGAGCAGAACCAGACGAAGTAGACGGAGCCTCCTCTACCTTCTGGGCCTGAGCCAAGGGTTTCGAGTTACCAGTGAGCTTGAGATCTAAGCTTCAAGGCAGTAGCTAGCTCCTCTGCCTGGAGAGGCTCCCATCTAGCCCTGGAGGTTTAGCTTTTGGTACTGCCATGGAAGTAAAAGCTGACCCTGATGGATTTCTGTAGCCCTTAGCCAGCCCGGTTCACCTCAGATTTCAGTGACAAAGAGTATCTGGGGCCTCTTGTAGCACCTAAATAGGATTTTCATCTAAATAGGCGGGAGGCAAGAGTTTGCTGGTAACTCTTGTGTTCTTTTGGTCTGGTTTCTTTAGTCTGCTTCCTTTCCATTTCTTCTACTTGTTCTCCCTAATGCCCCTTCATTTGTTTAGATGACCTTTAGTCCCAGGTCATTTCAACCTGCATTTATTAAGGGCCTGCTGTGTGGGAAGTACATCAGTGGACAGCTGTAGAGTCCCTTCCCTTAGGATGACTAGTTTGTTGGAGCCTCCTCCTCTGACAGCTTGACTTGTCTTGACTCCTCTTTGGATTTTCTTGCAATCCCTTGGCCCTTAAAACCTTAAAACTGAGAAGGTCACAGTGACTATGACTTTGGAGTAAAACCTTTAGGTTGCAAGATTTCTATTTTTTCACAGATGCCCTTGTCCTTTAGTTGTCTCAATTCCAATCTCTTAATTTTAGCCCACACTATTCAAGTTTCTCAGGATCTTGCTTTTTTTCATTTTCCCCTATACCTTAGGATAAGTCAGGGTGGTGGTGGTGGAAAAGAAAAACATTTCGTTTTTCTGATAATGCATTAGAATGGGGGATGGTTGTGGGAATGACTCCTTCCCCCTAGGAATCCCAGTACTATAGAGAAGGGGGCTATCAGTCATGTTACTGGTCATGTGATTATCAGCCACATAAGATCTGGTTGGTCAAAGTTGACTTTTTTGAAGATACCTCCCCCCCTCAGAGTAGTCTATTCATGCCCTAGACAAAGTGAAAGGGGTGTGTGTGGGGGGGGGGGGCGGTGTTGCTCTGTTATCTCACTCATGTCAGTCTGAGCAGGAAGCAGTGGGGAGCTTGCACTGTAGTTCTGGTCAAGCTTGGGTTGAAAGAGCATTTCGTGTTAAATGAACCATAACAAAGGGGCAAAGTGTCTCCATGTTTTTCCCCCAGTTCCCAGTTTTTTGGGCTTACAATAACAATAACATAATGTATTTTATATAAATCATTTCATTTGATGTTCATAATCACTCTGAGGGTAGGCATTGTTATCCCCATTTTATAGATAAAGAGATAAGGCTGAGATAGGAAGAATAACTTGCCTATAGTAAGCTGTGTGTGTGTGTGTGTGTGTGTAGGGGGTGGGGGATATTCAAAGGTAGGTCTCCTGAGGATGGGCCCATTTCTTTTTCCGTTATATTGTAGTGCCTCTCCAACGTGTGGTATAAGACACTTTCCTTGAATACCCTTGAAATGTACCCTAGGTCATGTGCTATAGATGGGGCCTCCAGTAAAGTCCTCCCATGCCTCTTCCTAAAGTCCTACTCCAGTGCCTACTCCACATAACATGTAAGTGAACATGAGTTTTCCAAAGCTGAGTCAACGGAATACAAACTCACTTACCAGGTCCCATTGAGTTGGAAAGCCTTTGGGTATAGGCCTAGTGGGAGACTATGGCATTTGTGCAAGGACCACTCTTGAAGGGAAGCTCAGGTTGGTTATAGGCTGAAGTTTCTTTTAACCACAGTAACTTTTAAAGACCAAGAAAGGTTGCAATCTGTGTTGGTGGAAGGAGTATCCGCCCAACAAAATTATAAATCTTTGATTTAGTAATAACTGTAAACCAAACCTTAAACCTTTGTAAACCTAAAGGTTTACAAAATCCATCCTTCTGAGGTAGGTGTTATCATACCTAACTCCCATTTTGCAAACAAGAAAAATCTGAGGCTCAGAAAGGTTAAGCGATTTGGTCAGTCACCTAGGTAACAAGTTTTTTAAAAAACATTATTTTTTTTAACATTCTTTTTAAACTGAGTTCTAAAATCTCTCCTTCCTGTACCCACTGAGAAGGCAAGCAATATGATTCCAATTATACATGTGAAATCATGTAAAATGTTATTTCCATAGCTAATAAGCTTTTAAGACAGGGTTTGAATTCAGGTATTCTTGATCTAAAGTCTATTGTTCTGAAGTACAGATGGGAAAATTGAGGTTCAGGATCCTGGGCTTGTCTGTGGGTCATATAATGAGTATCAGAACCAGGATTTGAATGTAGGTCCAGTACCATAAGCTCTTTAACACTGAATGGGAATCTGCTTTTCCTAGATGAACAAGAAAGCACAGCACTAGGCCAGGCACCTAGTCTTTAGCTCTAGGACAGGCCAGAAGCCTTGGAGGGGTGGGTGGGTGGGAATATGTAAGGCTTTTAATCCATTACCCATTCCCCTTCCACCCATTGGTTGTAAGAATTTCTGCCAGAGTCCCCAAATTTTGGGGGTTATGTGTTGGGATGACATGAACTGGGAAAGATTATGTATTGCTTCCCCTCCTCCACCTTCTATCCCACCCCCACCATCATGGAGGAGGACATTTAGGGAGAGAGAAACCTTCAAATGACCTTTCCAGGTGGGTCCAGAAGTATTTCTATCTTCTTTCCAGTCTTTTCCCCTTCCTTAGGTGGAGAAGGCTGCTAAAGGAAGTTATTTTAGGCTTATGAGAAAACTAAATCTTAATTTAAAAAAAAATCTTGGATATAGTATCTGGCAGTGACCTTGAGACTTGGGGATGAGAAACCTGAATGCTGAATGAATGAGCCTGGGTGGAGTATGTGGATCACCTTACCCTAATGCTGTTCCAGCCCCTTGTACTCTTGGAATCAAGACTGCTGGCTTCAGGTCCTCCTTCCTCTCCCTTTTCCCTGCAGAGAGAGGTCTATTCACAAGACAGGCCAAATTTAGCACAAGCTTCAGTTTCCTTGCTCTTCCAGTGCTAGGATGGATGGGTGGACAGATGGGGGGGGGCATTTTAGAAAAATGAGTAGAACTGGCTGTTGTTAAAAGAGTGAGGAAACTGGCTGGCATTGTACAAAGATTCCTTTATTTTGTTCCTTGAGCAGCCCCAGCAAAAAATAATCCATAGGTTCTTTTGGAGGTTTACTTAATGGAAAGAATGGTTTCTTCCCAGCCGCCTTCTTGGGAAACAGATGGTCTTTATTTTCATTGTTTTTTCCCCTTTTCCTCTCTTCCATTTAAGAAGGCCCCACTGGAGAATATGCCTCTACTTTCCCACTCTTGACTTCATCTCCTTGGTTTTGAAGTATGTCCTGGGGGACATGGGAGCTGAAGCTGATAGATTGAAGCTGGGGTAGTTAAGTGATACTTTGTACTCTTAATAGAGCCTTTATCTGCAGATTGGAAATTGTTACACTAACTTTTTATTATTATTTTGGCCAATCTCCATTATGGAGATGAGGAGAACTAAAATGTTGAGTTCAAGGTCCTCCAGAGAATTAGATTCCCAGGAGAGAGAAAGTAAGATTTCTGGCTCTTTTTATTGCATTGTAACTTTGATCCTAGACTTCAGTGCACTTGCAATAGTGTTCCTCTACCTCTCCTTCAGTTGAATTTCTTGCCATCCAAGTCAGGTGGTTCTCTTTTCCCCACAAGCTAAGCATAGCTAGATCTTATATTAGCTGTATAATTTCCCCCTAGAACCAGAGCTCCAGAAGAGAAGATGAGCCTGGAAGGGAAGGGGATAAGAGAGAGGGAGAGCTGGGAAAGCCTGGTATGGCTCCAGGACTGTAAGCCTGCTTTCGTCCTGGAGGACAGGGAAGGAAGCCCACTGAATTGATGACTGAAATATTGAAGGAATGTGCTGAGTCATCCTCCAGCCTCTTATCCAGGGGGTGTCATGGCCCAGATGTTGCCCTGTGCATAGGGAGGTGGCATTTTGAGTTGGCACAAGGAATGGCTCACATTGTTATATTTCTTTAGTGGAGAGTGCTACTGTAAAAATGTGCTTTTAGAGTTATAGAACAGTAAAAGCTCTTTTGGGCAGCTAGGTGGTCCAGTGGATAGATTGCCAGGCCTGGAGTCAGGAAGATCTGAGTTCAAATCCAGCCATACTTACTGGCTGTGTGACCCTGGGCAAGTCACTTAACCCTATTTGTCTCAGTTTCCTTATCTGTAAAATGAGCTGGAGAAGGAAATGGCAAACCACTCCAGTGTCTTTATTAAGAAATCCCCAAATGGGGTCATTAAGAGTTGGACAGGGATAAAATGACTGAACAACAAAAAAGCTGCCATAAAGCCTCCACAGGCTCATTGCTCAGCAGACCTGGAATATTCAGTTTGGAAGACTTGAGGTTTTTGAAGGGCTTTCAACCAAGGGGATTATATTTCCCTTCTACCATCCACACTGCTTTCCATGAAAAACATTGTGTAGCACCTGAAAGGTATTGCTGGCCGCTCAGGGATGTGTTAGAGTGACCCATTTAAAAATTCAGTGTTCATAAATTTATTCATTCATTCAACAAATACAGTGTGCAGGTCGCTGAAGACACTGGGAGAGACAGAAAGCTGATATAAAGACATAGGCTTTGCCTTCATGGAGTCAAGGAGGTAAACTACAAACACAGGTGACCATAATGCTCAGAATTATGAGAAAGCATTGGAGAAATATAAGATCGTGTTATTTGAGGTCTGACATTATAGCTAAGCACCCATTTTAGGGATAAGCTCTGTGGATGACCTGTTGGCATTAAAGAAGCCTAGGCATTTGAATGGTGAAGAGTATTCTAGGTACAAGGAGAAGAAAAACCATCAGCCAGCAGTGATAAGAAGTAGTGCTGAGGCAGGAGAGCAAAGGGCATATGGAAGAATGAGAGCAGTCCAATCCACCTAGAAAATAAAAGGGGGAGGGAGGAGTGATATAAGATAAGGTTGGAAAGTATAGGTTGGTACTAGCTTATGAAGGACCTTGAATTTAGGGCAAAAGAATTTGCACTTTGCTGGATAGGCAATAGGGAGCCACAGAAGATCATTGAACAGAGGAGTGACATGACTAGATCAAGCAAGATTGTTCTGGGAGTAATATGAAAGGCTGCAGCCGGGGGCATGGGGGTGGGGAGTTGGGGAGGAAGAGTAAGACTATTAGAAGGCTATTGCAACAGTCTAGGCAAATAGCAATGAGGGGTCTATATTACAGTGGTGTGTCAGAGGGAATTATTGAGAAGAGGGGAGGGGGAGGTTATAAAGAGTTAGGACCTCAGAGGGAGGTGAGGGATAGAGAAGAGACAAAGTTGACCCTGGGATTATTATGAACAATAGAAAAGGTGAATGGTAGGGTATTAGACAAGTAGTGAGTAAGGAAGAACAGATCAGGTGAAAAAAGATGATCCTCTGTATTCAGGACAAATTAGAATGAGGTGCTGATGGGTCATCCAGATAGAACTGTCCAACCAGCAGCTGAATTTGGAAATCTGGAATACTGAAGAAAGGCCAGGGTTGGTGACATAAAATGTGGGCGTCATCTTAATAAAGGACCATTCGTGCTTTGAGGAAGGGCTAAACCTGCTTTCTAGTTGGATTTGGAGATTGAGTTTTTTTCTTCTAGTGGATTGACCATCCATTAACGTGTAGATGAAAACGGGGTTTCTCGACAGCGGAGAATGTTTCATCATGGAACTGGGGGAAGGGTCGAGTCACTACCTGAATAGTATACTTATGTTCTGCATACCTAAATCACACCTGTCCTTGTTCCTAAAAGGAGATAACAACCATATTCTCGGTCTAGACTGGGGCTTCTTAAACTTTCTCCACTTGCCACCCCTTCAGCACTTCTGTAGGGTCGCGACCCACAGTTTAAGAAGTGCTGGTCTATACTTCATTTAGTTTTGTTGCTTAGACTTGTGTGACCTTGGGCAGGTCATTGAACTTCCTGGGACTTCTCAAGCTCTTCATTTGGATTTCGTTTGGATGTTAGATGGCCTGATGGGACGAGAAGCTTCCCTTCCAGCTTGAAATCTTTGATCCTCTCATCTTCTGTAGCAGACCTTCCAAAGCTCCATATTCTTTGTCTTCTAGAATTGCCCTGAAGGGGAACTTAACTGGGCAGAAAAGAAAGGTTAGGAAGCCAAGGACCATAGAACCACAGAGAAGGTCAGCTGCACTGGGACCTCAGAGCCGATCTAGGCCAACCACCTGATTTTACAGAGGAAGCTGAAGCTCAGGAGGTGAAGTGACTTGTTCAGAGTCATACAGGTGCTAAGCAACAGAATCACGCTTCAAACTTAGGTTCTCTAACTTCAAGTACAATTCCCCTTCTACTTCCCCGAGCCTCCTCTCAAGTTGTTAGCGCTGCTTTCTTCAAAGCACTCTTATGTGTTATCTGCATTTGCTCCTCACAGCAACCCAAGAAGGAGCTGGTATTGTGATATCCATTTGGTAGTTGAGGTAACTGAGGCTGAGAAATGTTAAGTGACTTGTCCAAGGTCACTCAGCTGGTAAATAGTATGTAGCCTGGTTTGAACATAGGTCTTCCCTGGCTTCGAACCTGTAGCCTCTCCACTGCCACTTAGCTGGCATTCTCCAGACGGTTGTTTCTTCCTTTGGGTGGAAGAGGAACCACGTGGATTATGTACAACACTATGTATGTGCCCTAGACTTCCTTTCTCTCCTTGTGTTTCCCTACAGGTCAGAAATTTAGCCAGTCCGTGGTGAGAAGGGCCATAAAGGAAGCCTCCCAGGAATATGGCTCTGACAGCCCATGGATTCCAAGGCTCCTGAGTGGATGTGAATGATGGCGGGGGAGGGTGGTACTGGCTACCATTTAATCTCATCTGTTTCTGGTCTCATCTTTTGGACACATAGCCCCTCAGTAAATATTAGTTGTCATCTAATTGTGGAAACAGTACTAGGCACTACTTAGTCTGAAGTAATTTCTCCCTATCTAGTTTCCCCTGTTCCTTGAGGGCAGGAACTGTTTCGTTTGTCTTTGTCTCCCCAGTGCTTGGCTTATGTGGCACCTAAGAAATGATTTGATTGACATGAATTCAAGGCAAATCATTATTCAAAGGGGGTTTGAAAGTCACTTTCTCTCTTTTTTCCTTTTGGATGGGAGGCAAGATCTGTCCCATGGTGGCTCTCGCTTCATGTGGAAATTAATGATCTAGGCAGAAGGAAAATCACTCCCCTATTTATTATCTAGGGAGCTGCCAGGGACGAAGCCTGGTGAATCATCTTGGTGTTTTTCTACAGACTGCAGACCACTAGAGCATGAGGCTGCTCAAATGTGATCCTCTCTCTAGTTGCTTTGAATACTAAAAAGAAATGTTGACTTGGTCTCTGAGATGTGCCCTAAAAATGAACTCTAGGGTTTGCAAATGCCTGTAGTCAGGAGACTTCTTCACGGGGTTGGGGAGGGCATTAGGGTCTCAGGATGAGAGCAGGTTTTGAGACGTACATTTGTCTCTCACGTAGTTGCCCATTGCCTGCAATGATGATTATGAGAATTGAGAAAGTGGACCTTCCTGGTGCCATTAATTGGTATCACATATGTTTGCAGCCATGGCAAAAATAAATACCCCATGAGATATTTTCCATCATGGCTAGCCCAGAGGATTCTCCCTGAACAAGAACAGGAAGAAGTTCCAGAAAGGACATCTGCTCAGAGGAGCTAAACTCACTCTGGTTTTGAAATGGCTAAACTTGTCAGGAAGGGAGCATCTCTAGAATAAGAATAATCCATATTGAGCTACAGGGCTGAGCCAGGAGGAAAAGGAATTTGAGGTCTCTGCTTATATAGTTGGTATTACAGAGCCCTTCCACCAATAGGGATAGCCTTTAGCTAAGTGTCTCCCTATAGGCAAATGGGGTCACATCTTTTCCTTCATTTGATTTTGCTCATGGTGCTCCTGTAATTGAAATATCCTCCCTTCCCCTCCTTTTCTGCGTTTCAAAATCCTGCTCACAGATCTAACATTGGATGGGAACTCCTTAAAGACTCAGCTCAAATCCTTCCTCCAGCCTTCCCTCATTCGATCGTTTTTTCAGTAGTGTATGACTCTCTGTGACCCCATTTGGGGTTTTCTTGGCAACGATGCTGGAGTGGTTTGCCATTTCCTTCTCCAGCTCATTTTGTAGATGAGGAAACAGGCAAACAGGGTTAAGTGACTTGCCCAGGGTCACACAGCTAGGAAGTGTCTGAGGACAGATTTGAACTCAGGAAGATGAGTTTTCCTAACTCCAGGCATATCACTCTATCCACTGCATCATCCCTCCTTTCTACAGGGTGTTCCTAAAGTCTGGACACATAGGCTAAAATGCATGTTTTCGAGAAATGAAATGAATGAAATTTTCAACAACATTTAATTGGAATATTAACAAATAACATCTTCAATATGATTTCCATCATTTGTGATGTAAAGGTTGATGCACTCTGCAAGATTCACATGAACTTGATATAATAACTCCACATTGCCTATGTGTCCAGACTTCAGGGACACCCTGTAGAGGCAGCCTAGTATGGTGGGTAGAGCACTGGGCTTTAAACCAGGAAGATGTGCTTTTAATCACACCTCAGACATTTGCTATCTGTGTGGCCCAGAACAAGTCCCTTAATCTGTCTATGCTTTAGTTTTTTCAGATGTGAAATGAAGGGTACAGGATGGCTTCTAAGGTCCCTTCTAGCACTAAGTCTGTGACCTTTCTCATCTGAAATCCTACAGCATTTGTCTATATTGTTCATTTGGCACTGAATCATATGCTACTTTATGATGCCTTTTGTACTATTCATGTCTCATTTTGCTTAATTTTTCCTGCGTTTATGCCTTTCCCCCCCTCCAATTAGATTGTAAACTCTTGAAGGTCAAGGACCTTGTCCTTATATATAATAACAAAAGTAAATAGTATTTATATAGCACTTTTAAGGTTTGCAGGACACTGTGCATCTTCTGTCTCATCTGATGTTTTAAACCCCTACAGTAATCAGCATAGTGCCCTTTCACTCATAAATGCTAGCCTGATTCAGGTTCTGTTTTCAGGAGTAAAAAATATTTAAGGGCTTTCAGTATGAGACTATAGAGTGCCAGAGCAGCCAAAAAAGTTGCTTGGATCTTGGACT
This sequence comes from Trichosurus vulpecula, assembly GCF_011100635.1. NCBI lineage: Eukaryota > Metazoa > Chordata > Mammalia > Diprotodontia > Phalangeridae > Trichosurus > Trichosurus vulpecula. The sequence continues at coordinate 169,398,247 of NC_050576.1, read as the reverse complement.
GCACCATTTTGCTCTGCCCTGGACAGACACCTGGTATATCATATTTACTTCTGGGCACTGCATTTTTAGGAGGGATATTGACAAGCCTGAGAGCAGAATTATGGGGGTCCTCTACATTTTTTTTATTACACATACTCCATTAACAGAAAGTTTTGAGCTTGTACCCCTGATATGTATCTATTGATACTATATAATTACATTATGAAATTTACCAAAATAGGAATTTAAGAAAGATAAGGTAATTGATACTAGATTTAATAGGGAGCCACTGGAGTTTATTGAGTAGGGGAGTTAACGTGATCAGATGGGCACTTGGGCAGCTGTGTGGAGGATGGTTTGGAGAAGGGGAAAGACCTGAGGTAGGGAAACTTAGGAAACTGTTGCATTAGTCCAGGTAAGAGGATTAGGGTGGTGGCTGTGTGAGTGGAGAGGAAGGGACAGCCCAGCTAAAGAACTGACAAGATTTGGCAACTTGAACCTGGGAGATTGGGGCAGTGGTACCCTACACAGTAATAGGGAAATTGAGAAGAGAGATGGGTTTTGGGGGCAAAGGCAGAGAAATCAGCAATGACAATCACAGCTCTTGGTTATCCCATGAGACTTGCTCTGTCCCACCCTTCCTTCCCCCAAAGGTTGTTTTGCTTGGGAAGCAAAGGGAAGGGAGGGGGAGTCCAGGTGATCTTGGGGGGGTGGGGGTTTGGGGGAAGGTCAAGAAAAGTAGGAATTTTCCCAGTGGCACCTGAGCACTTGCTGCTATGGGTGCCAGGGAGCCAGTGGCAATGTCATAACTTCTCTGAAGTGGTGCATATTAGATGTGGAAGAAGGGAAGTTTGGGAACTTAATACAGAGGAGAGAGGAGTCAGAGTGGGGATGGGGGTGGGAAAGAGTGTGATTGTCTTGGAGGTGAGCCCCAACCATAGCTATGGTAGGGAGAGTAGGATGCAAACTGTTTTCCTCCCCTGTGATTGGTTGGTCACTCACATGCTTAGGGTCAGGCTTCAGCCTCCTCTTCCGGGACTACTACTGTAGATCCTGTCATTATCAGGACCAGTTGAAAAAACCAGGAATGTTTAGTCTGGAGACAAGAAAACATGTGAGTATGCTCAATGGGGTGTGTGTGTGTGTGTGTGTGTGTGTGTGTGATGGTGGTCATGGTAACACAGCAATGTAGGATAGAGATTAGATTTGTTCCACCTGTCCTCAGAGGATAGACCCTGTAGTTAGGCATGTTTTGGTTTGATGCTTCCAAGGTATTCAGAAGCAAGATTGGTTGCCTCAAGAGGTGGTAGGTCTTAAAGCAAAGGCTGGATGATTACTTTTTTGGCAGTTGTAGAGGGAATTCCTATGTAGGCATGGATTGGTTTAAAGAATGGCGGAATGTAAGCTTCCTGAGGGCTGGGACTGTTCCATTTCTGACTTGGCAAACCCAGCGCAAGTGCCTAGTATATACTAGGCACTTAATAAATAAATGTTTTTTGATTTGACTTGATGACCATTGATCTCTTCAGACCTTTGTACTCTGAAATTCTGCGATTCTGTGCTGTGAGATTCTGGCTTGCATCCTGGCCTGTGTTGCTTCAGGGGGATGAGGAGATTTAGTAGGATTAAGCCTCCGCCAGAAAGCCTGCTTGCTGCCCATGAGAAAGGAAGGATTTAATTTGAGGATTGGCTAAATAAAACCAAACTTTGACAACAGGTATACATTCTGTGCGTGGGCAACAGTAACAGAATGATTTTTATGGGGACATTTCCCTGCTTTCCCTCTTAAGTTTCTTCACTGGTTACCCTTTTGTTATGGAATTTCCTGCGATAATTTTAATAAAAATCCATGTATTTCTATAACACGTTTAAGGTTTGCAATGCCCTTTCTTCACAACAACCTGATGAAGGAGATGCTCTGGGTTAACATTCCCGTTTCATAGAGGAGATTACTGAGGATCCAAAGGGTCATATAACTTGCCTCTCATCACATGGCTAGTAAGAGCATGAAGTGTGGTATTCTAATCCAGGGCTAAGACCAGGGCTGCCATTTTTGGTAATGCCTGAATCTCCTGTCCTCTTCATGAAGCCCTTCAATGCCTAGGGGATCCTCTGTGTTCTGGAAGTAATTAAATAATAGCTGTGGGAACCTCTTCATTCAGCCATCTCTCCTCTGGGGTTTTACTAGGTCTAAAGGAATACTGACATCAAAATGAAAAAAATCTGCCACAGCTGTCCCATCCTTGCCCCACCTTGGCGGCTTCCCTCCCAGTAATTTTGGTCACTGTGGTTTTGGTCTCCTTAACGGCAAGCTGCAAAAATGTGGAACTAGGCTAATAAAGGTGGTCTAGGCAGGCCAAAGTGAGTCCCTGAGCCCTCTATGTAAATTGTAGTATCAATAGGGAGAGTCTCACTCTCCATCTCTGGGATGAGGAAGTTTCTCTTTCTTGGAAAGGCGTCATTTTGGTAATCCAAAAGACTTCATTCTCTCTGCTTTCTATACCCAAGATCTTTCCCCCATCCTGATTCCTTCAGCCACTGAGGAGCAGTGACAGGTCTAGGGAGAGGAACTATAAGCCACTTCTTTCTAGGGGTTAGAATCTTTCTTTTCATTGCTCCAGTCCTGAACTTTGTACTTCTCTTTCTAGTCACTATTCCTACTCTACTCCCCAACTTATTGATTCTGATGGCAGCTAGGGAGGCTGGACTGGGCAGTAACCAGTAGGGAAAGACAAGGAAGTGGCCTGATCATCTGGTGCTTTCAACAAATCTGTAACCGTATTTTATTTTTCACCACACCTGTGATTTTACTGGTATGGAGACCTCTGATGTAGAGAGAAACTCTGTCTACTACAGGGGTCCTTAATTTTTGTATCTATCATGAATCCCTTTGGCAGCCTGCATATATATGAAGCCTCTAGGTACTGGGATACCCTTTCCTAAATATGTAGAGCACAATTCTATGAAGCTTATAGGCCCAAGAAAGTCTCAATAATTTTTTAAATGCATAGGATTACAAAGAAAACCACTTATATTGATATTGTTATCAAAATATTGAAAAAAATTCATGTAGCCCCTAAAATCTATCCATGCTCTATATTATTGATCTATAATCTTAGACACTTACCTGGGGACATTGAGAAGGGTAAGGCAGCCCAATCGTCTTCATTTTCATCATTCCTGCTGTCATTTATGTAGTTCTTAAAGGTACTTTTACCCTTTTTTAAATGTACGTTGTCTTATTTGAGCCTTCCAGCCACCTTGAGTGTCTTCACTTGACTGAAGGAAACCGAGGCTCAAGAGAGATGAATTGATTTGCCAGTGGCTACACAGATAGTACCAAACTGGGGATCACACCTAAATCTGTCTGAATCCAAAACTAGCACACTATGCACTATACCACATTGCCTCAATTCACATATCTGCAAGTTCCCATTCAGCCATATATGTGGTCATTAGCCTTCCTCCCATAAACTGCCAACTCCTGGTTCTAGTAGCCAGGACTACCCTTCATGCTTCCAACACCCTTCCCAGTCACCTACTGACTTTCAAGTTTCCCTCTTGTGATCTGTCCTTGATGTTCACTAAAACTTTTTTTTTTTTTTTTTTTTTTTACATATACGAGTAGGGACAGTGTGATTTGCTCAAACGCCTCAGGGAGGGTCCTATTAAACCATTCATTGTAACACCAAAATTCATTAGTTGTGGGAGAGTTGTGCTCTATATATTTAGGAAGGGGCATTCCAGTACCCAGAGCTAAACATACTGGGCCAGTACCTCTCAGAGGAAGGGTCACCCATATTTGGGCAGCTAGGTGGTACACTAGATAGAGCACTGGCTCTAGAGTCAGGAAGACATGTTCTTGAGTTCAAATCTGCCCTCAGATACTTACTAGCTGTGCAACCCTGTGCAAGTTTCCTCATCTCTAAAATGAACTGGAGAAGGAAACCACTCCAGTACCTTTGCTAAGAAAATCCCAAATGGGGTCATAAGTAGTTGGGCGTGACTGAAACGACTGAACCACAACAACAGCATCCATACCTATGGCATGCCAAGGGCCACCAGCTTACTTAGCAGGGTTAAGCCATCTTCACTTCTCCAATATCAGTGCAGCAGAAATTCCTACCCCTGACTTGATCAAGGTTAGAATGTTAGGAGTTGTGGTGGGAGAGTTAAGGGGATGAAGAGGGCTGCTTTGCCATAATATTGACTTTATAACAATACACACTCAAAAGGATCATAAGAGTTTGAGCTGGAAGATGAACTAGTCCAACCCCTTCATTTTATAGATGAAGGAACTGAACCCCAGAAATGGTTACATATCACACAAATAATAATCGACAGGGATTCGAACTCAGGTCCACTGACTCTAAATCTAAGGGGCTCTTTCCTTGGCTCTCTTTCCTGTGTCATTTACATTTAATTTTTATGTTAATCATTAAAATGATTTACGTAAATCATTAAAAACCAAAGGGATACAAATCCTTCCAGCCCTTGTTTTTCTCAACTAAGTCTCCCTTACCTTCTCCCCTTCCCCATGCTGTGTCAGCATAGGCTAACCTAGCCTAGAAAAATGACTCTTGGGTTTCTTCTGAGCTAGGCTTTAATTGCTGCTTCCTGTGGTTGCTCACAGTCTTTTCCTTTGGTGTGGCTCAGAAGAAAAGTTTGTAGAGATAGGACCAGAAAGCTGCCTCCCCCAGGGACAAGGCTTATAGGGATTTGAGGTTACTTTTTTTTTTTTGGACAAATTTGGCTTGGCTTCTCTGTATGACCTGGCAAAGCCCATTGGTAACTTTTGTTCCTGGAAGGATTGAGAGAGAGGCCTAGAGGAATTCTTTCCAGCTTGGATATAAAAGTCAAGATACTTCTGTAAGTGTCCTTTCCCACGCTGCATAAACTAGACGATGGTGGAGGCAAGATCAGTCTGACTTCTTGGTGTTAAATCTCTAAATAACCACATCCCTCGGCCCTTCCTTCCTCAGAGAGACTAAGGCAAGGTATAACTGGCGGGGAGGAGTTTTGTTGTCCTGTAAAATAAACAACCGACTAGTCAGAGCTGGGTCCTGGGGCAGTAGGTGCTGAGTAAATGCTTGTGGAAAGAGAGATAAGATAAGGTCTGAGAAATCTAGGTCACTGGAGTGGAGCCAAGCCCCAGAGTAACTGTGGTCACCTTGAAATGGACTCACAGCCCTTTGCTCAACAGGGTCATGAGGCAGAAGTAGTAACTCTTTCCTAGACACCTAAACAAGTGATTCTGTGTACTGGCTGTGTATATCTTGCAGGATCAGCCTCTTGAAGACCAAAACAACTACAAGACCCTAAACCTAGGGTGGGGAACCTGTGGCCTTCTAGGTCCTCAAGTGCAGCCCTTTGAATCCAAACTTCACAGAACAAATGCCTTTAATAAAAGGATTTCTTCTGTAAAACTTGGCCTGGAGGGCCCAGGTTCCTCACCCCTGCCCTAAACCCGTCTCTTCATACCTCCTAACCTTCTGTTCTGTGACCAGCACACCCATGACTCACTTGGGGACTCCAGAGCTCCTGCCAAAGTCAAGTCAATGGCAAGCATTTATCAAAACGCCTCCTGTGCCAGGCACTGTGTTTAGTGCTTGGGATAAAAAGAAAGGTAAGAATAGTCTAGGCCTTCAGGGAGCTCACAGTCTAACTGGGCTACGTGAGGATGTTTGGTGATACAGGTAAATCACTAAGCACAGAGATGAATACACAATAAACTGGAAGTAATCTCAGGAAAGGCACTAGCCTAGCAATAAGGGGTGCAGGGAAATGCTTCTTGTAGAAGGTGGGAGTTCAGCTGAGATTTGAAGGAAGCTAGGAGACAGAGGTAAGAAGGGACTGCTATGGGGGACAACCAGTGAATATGCACTGATGAGTCAGAAAAATGGAGTGTCTTGAGGAACCACTAGGAGCCCAGTGTCAGTCATTGGATTATAGAGTACCTGAAGGGGAGGGGGGAGGGGGAGAAGAAGAATGGAAAGGTAGGTAGGAAGGGGCCTGGTTACAAAGGACTTTAGAAGGTGTTGGCATTGGAGACAGACAGCCCCTTTCACAGCTGGCAGAGGGGTTATATGGAATTTTTCCTTTCTCCTTCGTCTCCTTGTGCGGTGAATGGTTAGCTCTGTTTCTTCTCCACCCCCACCCCCTCGTTATATCTCTAGAAGCAGATGATGGTGCTGATTCTTGTGAAATAGAAGGTGGTGAGATCATTCTATGTGATTGCAGAAGGAACTGTGGAGGGTGCATGATGTTTGAGGGGCTGGTTAGCTTAGTGGCTGAAGCTGATGGAACCATCGGTTTCCAAATCTAAGCATCCCAGGCAACTCTGCAGCAAGAGGTATACAGAGCCATTGCCAGTCAGCATTGGGAGGGGGAGTTTCCTCACAGGGTTACCTAGACCAATGAAATCACAGGCTCACGAACACACCCTCCCCACCCCATCCCCACCTCCTGCCACACACACCAAATACTCCCATTTTTGTAGTGTTTTTCTTATAACACCCCCTGAGATCAAATCTGACCTTTATATAAAGTTTTAAGATTTACAAAGCCTTTTATACAATACTGTATTTCATTTGATGGATAGGAACACTTGCTACACTTAGGAATGAGCCGAGACTCAGAGAAAAATGACTTGCCCACGGCCACACAGTCAATACATGTCCGAACCAAGATTATGGATGGTGATCTCAAACCTGCTTGGATATACATGTGTGCATACAAGCTCTGCCTGTATAGGAGAGAAGTGCCAGACTGGTTTGTCGTTATGTAAAACAGTTTAATAGCACAGGGAATGAGTTTAGGGGTGTGCAGAATCAGAAGTAATATCTTCACCTAAACAAGTTTTCTGGTAGGGTCCACGGTGAAAAGAAAATGCAAAAAAACCTAGTGCCTTAGTTCTGGGGCTTTGCTGGGTATGGGGCCCTTCACTCTCTGTTCTGTGCCCGAGATGGGGGTGGGGTGGTATATATTCTCCCAATGGACCCACGCTCATCGAAGGCAATGGTGGGTAGAATCACAGCATTATTGAAATTGTTGGTTCTCTCTTTTTGCTGAACAAGTATAGTTGGATCCATGTAAGTTAATGTCTATATGATGCAACTCCTTTGGATTTCCTTTACTTTTGGTACCCTAATTCCAAGCAAGTCCTACTTTACTTTACTATACCTGGTAAGATGCCAAGAGGGCAGACTTAGCAGGGACGTGAGTGACTTCTGCATCTTATGTTTTGTGTAGGGTCATTAGGCAGTGCAAGACACAGGGTATTAGGTCTTAAAAAGGCACTCTAGAGTGTGAGCTTTTCACCTTTTTTGTGTCATGGACTCCTTTGGCAGTCTGGTGAAACTTCAACTGTGGTTGGTTGTCTTTATTTATAATAGGAGGAAATGCTAAATTTCATTTAGAGGTTAGTGAAAACTTTTTTCTCTAGACTGTTTGAAATTTATCCAAGGACGCCCCTTAGGCGTCCATCATCCGCATGTTAAGAATCTCTGCTGCGGAGGAATTGTATGTAAGTTACTGGGGGAATATCTCTGCAGACATGCTCTTCCCATACTGGATGAACCTTCTTCCCTTGGAAGCTAATCTGTAATTCGTCAGCTGACTTCTGCGTAAGCTGGTCAACTGTGTGCTGATAACTGTGTCCATAACTCTCAAGGATTCATGTTGACATAACCCGGATTTGGTAATGAGGAAGGCAGTTTGAAGGCCTTGACTTTATTGCATGCACTATTATTGGCCTGCTGTGGAGCCAAGCCCAGGCTTATCTTTGAGAATGGACTCAGGTGACAGGGCCGGCCTGTCTGACCTGCTATTGAAATCAACAGGTAAACCCCTCACTTAACCTCCCTGTCTTCTTCCAGTGAACTTCATCTGAACTGTGTTGGATAATGAAGACCTTGGTTGTCCAGACTCCTTTTATTTTCAATTCAGATTTCCAATTCAAATTGTCTTGAGCCTAGGGATGTTGTGGGGGAAGAGTTTATTCTTCATCTGGGTGTTTACTTATTAACTCCCTTCTGCCCTAAAACCTAGAGAAGCAGAACTTGGAGATAGCTGAGGCCAGGCAATTGTCTATTTCTAGTATCTCTTGCCAGACCAGGACCCTCTTGGGGGATGGGGTGAGGTGGGGTGGGGAAAGGGCCTTTTGGTTTTTGAGGTTGAACATACATGTTCCTCAGAGGAAGAGAGAGAGTGATTGCAGTCCTATTCCAAACTTTAACTTGAGAGGCAGCCATGGCGGTGTGCCAGGAGTTCTTGACCTGGCATCTGTAAACTTGTTTTAAAAAAAAAAAGAGCCACCCCCAAATCAAATTTTATTTATATTTCAATATAAAATTGACTTCTGTGTAATCTTATGTATTTTCTTTTGTGCATTTAAAAACATTCTGAGAAGGGGCTCATAGACCTTACTTCCAGACTGCCATAGGGGGATGTAGGTTAAAAACTGCTGGTATATCTATAACATCTGTGTTCAAGATCCACCTCAGACATTTCCTTAGATGTATGACCCTGGGAAAGTCACTTACCTTCAGAGCCTCAGTTTTTTCATCAATAATATAAATATTCACAGAGGTGTTGGGAGAATCAAATAGACCGGAATTCAGTTCTAGCCTCAGACGCTAGCTGTGTGATCCTGGACAAGTCACATAACCTCTGTCTGCCTTGGTTTTCTCAATTGTTAAATGGAGGTGATGACAATAATACCTACTTTACTCGGGGGTTTTTTTTTACCCTAGGAAGAAAAGAATTTAGATCCATAGCCAGCCCTAAGAACCCAGCACTGCAAGGAATGCTACCAACCATTGCTTTCTCACTAGATCTCCAGCCAGTTTCATGCTGGTGTTAAGTTGTCCCAAATGCTTTGTCTCCTATTTCATTCCTTTAGGCAATCATCCCTCAACCAAGGTGCCCTTTGGGCTTAGCTTTCCCTGGGAGATTAGAGAAGAGAAGGGGAAAGAGGGAAGGATGCTGGAGGCATCGACCAAATCCTGTTCAATGGTAGGGGGACCCTATGGCTCACTTCTGCTCTAGGTATGGCATGCCAGGTCCCTGGGTTGTGGCTGAGGGGAAAGGCTGGCTGACTCTGGCCCTTTATCCAAGGTTGGAATTTGACTTGGCTAGGAAACAATGGTGCATATGCTCAGGCTTTACATTTCGGGTGGAAACTGGAGGCTGGAGGTTCGTAAGTGTCAGGAGATACAAGGAAGGGCTGTGTTCAGTGTGTGGGCTGGGGGAATGTGGGGTGGCCTCCGGAGCCAGGCCCTGTCTCTGTGGGATCTGCCCGAATCAGGCTCCAGCTCTAGGAATGTTTTTTAGTGATGTTCATTCCCTGGGCTGGACCCAGCTAGGACATTAGCTGTGCTTTGGAGTAAGTAGAAGAAACAAAATGTTCCCAAATCTGGACCTACAAACTAAGAGTGGCAGTTTCTCTCACATACACATCACACACATCACACACCCCACCATGAAAATCCCCCCAGTTACCAGACCTGGCCCTTAGGTAATTAGGTAACTGACTGGGTGAACTGGTTTTTATTTACCTGTCTGAAATGTGTGTATATACACATAAACCAGCAACATGGCTGTAACCAGGAAGTAAGAGTGGGCAATATACAGTGTGAGACCGATAGGCCCTGTTGTATTTTTCTGTGTGGCCCACTTATTCCTAGGCCTGAATTCCTCTCAGAGGACATACCATAACACTGTCTGCTCCAGAGCAGCTTTGGGCATAAGGCAAGTACAGTTTGGACCCCACTTGGGGTGCTTTATTATTGATGTTCCCTAAGGACCTCGATTTCTGACAGTTTTCACCTACAAGGTGGTCCCCTAGCATTCCCATCCCTCTCCAACTCCGCCCCCCAACACACACACACACACACACACTCACTCACTCACTCACTCACACAGAGTGTGGCTAGGCAGAATGATCAAAAGTTATTTGTCAAGAGTCCAAAGAGCTGACTTTATTAAAAACAAAGCACAAAAGTGTAAAGAAATGTAGCTATTAAGTGTTTGTCTTGGAATGTCCTCCTCTCAGGAGCCCCAGCTGAAGATTCTGATTAAAAATAGATCTGAGTAGCACTTCCTGCTCGACTGATAGCAAATGCTCTGCCTTGGCTCTGACCTCTCCTCACTGAAATCTGCTCCATGTTTCCATAATGCTAATTGAGTTCTTCTCAAGGCCTAATCAAAGAATCTTTCTGCCGGCTGCAGACAATCCCTGCTGCTGGCCACCTTCACCCTTCATGGAGCAGGCCGGAAAGTGCCAGGATTTGTGTGGAAAGTCCTCCGGAGGAGGCCAGCTGGCTAGGCCCTGTCATGTCAGAACTCTAGCAAGGAGCTCGGCTTTCTAACACCCTCCACCCCCATTGCTGCAAGGAGGCTTTGCCTCCATAAACCATCAATGAAAGGGGAAGAAAAGTAGTGGGCAGGGAGACAGGAGAGATGATATTGCGTATTATCAGGTGTGAGTAGGACAGATACTTATCACTGCACGGGAGGCACAGCCTCACCATACACAGAGACAGGAGATTCTAGTGAAGAAAAGCTCTGGGCTCCAGATCAGAAGGTATAGAATACCTCCTCTATAACTTTGGGCAAGTCACTTTACCTTTTCACTTCCAGTTCCTCCTGAAAAATTAGGTACCTGCCTACCAGGTAGCATTACTATCTTACATTCTGCACACAGCTACCAAAATGATTTTCCTAAATTATGCATCTGACCATGTTATTCCCCTGCTTTACAAACACCGGTGGGTCCCTATTACTTCTGGGATCCAATACACAAGGTTCCTGGTTGACATTTAAAATCCTCCATTATTTCCAGCCTTATTAAACATTACCCTACTTGCCACCCCTTTCCACGTACTGGGTCAGCTAAAGTAGAGTTCTTATATGTCTTACCTGCCATCTCTCATCTCCCATCTCCAGGCCTTTGCACAGCTTGTCCTCCATGCCTGGAATGGATTCTCCCTCCTCCCCTCTGCCCCTTGGAATCATCCTTAGGCTTCAAAGCTCAGCTTAAGTGCTAACTTTAGTGACCTGTGCCTCTCCCCTCTTTTCTCTTTTTCCTCTCCAGCCAGCTGCTGGTATCTTCGTTTGTGTTTCTGTGTGTCTGTGTACGTGTGTGTGTGTGTGTGTGTGTGTGTACACACATACATACATGGTATCTTCCCTGATAAGAGTGTAAGCTCCTCAACGGTAGGGACCATTTCATCTTTTGTCTCTGGCTCTGGCACCCAAGCACATTGATATGTGAGGATTAAATGAGATAGAATTTTGAGTCCAATGGCCTGATGTGGAAAAAATCTTTGAAAACAGCACAAAGCAATGTATAGAATAATATGTTACTGTGATTAATCATGTGTTGTCAGGGAGTTTCAGGAGCCATTGCTCACTTCCCATTGTGGTGTTCTCATTCTTCAGGAAGGAAGGTAGGAGGTGAGAAGCCATGAGAAGTCGTTATGCTCTTAATACCCAAACTTGTCCTATAAGCTGTGGCTCACTATTTATCTGACATAGTCAAGAGAGTGCTGGACTTTGACCAAGGAGACAGAGGTTCAAATCTCACCTTTGATACTTGCTATGGACCTTAATAAATTACTCAATTTCTCTTGCTTAGCTTCAGGCAATTGCTGAGGTTTATCTGCTGAATCATCTGAGGGTTGTGATCTGCTTTAGTGAAAGGAGTTATTTCTCTCTTTTCTGGCCATAAACTGTCCTTCAAAGCCTAGCCCCACTCTCATCTCCACCATTAATAAATCTTCTGACAATTCCAGAAAAGGCCCTCTTCTCCAAAGCCATCTAATACTTCTGATGCCCAGTTTAGGATGTAATAATAGGCTGCCTTGTCTTATCTTTTGTTTCATTTGTATTTCTTTCCCAACTAGATTATAAGCTCCCTTGGGGTAGTAATCATGTTTTAGACTTTATTTTATGCCTCACAGCAGCACCTGGCATCATATCATCCTGGGTACATAACATCACCTGATAAATATTTGCTAAGCTGGAGCCTTATTGGCTTGGGATTCATGCATATGCAAGGCATGCACATGTACCAGGGTCATGTACGCCACAGTTATTAAAGTTTACAACCTTAGAGTCATCCAACTTCTCACAGCACTTAACCAGTCAATTACCAAGTCTTACTAATTTTTCTTCTGCTGTCTGTCCCTTTCTCTCCTCTAGTTCTGTTGTCTGGACAATAACTTCCTGATTGGTTTCTTTACCTCACGTTTCTCCCATCTCCACTCACCTGCTAAAACGTTACTCCCAAAGCACAGATCTGATTCAATTAACTTCCCTGCTCTCCTCTCCTCTTCCTTATTTAAAGTCCTTCAACACTCAGGCTCCAACCCACTTTCCAGGCTTTTTTAAACATTAACCCTCTTCATGTGCTCTTATGGTTCAACCATACGTGTCTTGCTATTCTACACATATGACCCTCTTTATCAGCCCACTCTCTTATTTTCTTTCAAAGTTCAGGTCAAATTGACACTTTGTATATGTGACCTTTTCTGATCCCCCAACTGCTAGTTCTTTCCTCCTTGACATTACCTGATCTACTTTGTATATTTATGTGCACACGTTGTTCCCTTCGTAAGAACACAAGCTCCTTGAGGGCAGTGACTGTTGTGTGGTTTTTCGTTTTGGTTTCCTTTCGGTTTCCTTTCGTCTTTTGTATCTCCAGTGCCTTGCTTTGTGGCACATGATAACATTTAAGAAATGCTTTTTGGGTTGATTGAAAACTAGGATCTTTGAATGGTAACTGGGTCTCCCATGCTCCCGTGCTCCTGGGGGCAGCTAAGTGGTGCTAGAACTGGAGTTCAAATCCAGACTCAGTCAGAAGCCATGAGATCCAGGGCTGTGAGATCTGTCTGCCCAATTTGCTCAGCTGTAAAATGGGGATATCAATAGTACGTGCAGAAATGAGAAAACATTTGTGAAGACCCTGGCACATTATAGGTACTTAATAAATGCTTGTTTCCTTCCTTCTTGGGAACCCAGAGGTTTTCACCTTTCCTGGGGAAAGAGGGGAGCATTAGAATGCATTGAAGTAATTTAGTTTGCATCTCTTGAGAGATAACAGTCTTAAGTTGGGAACAAGCTGATGAAGCAGACTCATATTGATAAGAAAAGACTTTCCATGCAGATATTTATGCAGATAAAGAGGACATTTTAAAACATAAAGGAAGAGATCTCAGAAGTGTCTAAAGGCTCCATTTAAGGAGTTGGGGCATCTCCTTGCTAGAAGAGATCAATGGTGCGGTCTGCTCAAGGGCTTGGATCTGGAGCTGATTGGTTGTACTGCATTTCTGTTCTCAAAGCTGAAGATCTCTAGTCCCTGACTTTCTCTGCTTTAGATAGTGTTCAGTATTTGAAATGTTTGCTTAATGTTTGTATTTTATTCTCTCACCAATTTTCCAGCTTGGTATTTGTTCGTTTTTACATTATCTTCAAGTCTCACCCTGACTTTCTTCTTCTTCCTTGAGCCTTACCACAACCTTGGGAAAGTAGGATGTAATACAAGTATAGTTATCCCCTTTTTATTACAGATAAGCCCAGAGGCACATAGATAGTCCATGCCAGAGGTGAGATTTGAACCCAGGACTGAGTGACACCATATCCAGCAACCTAACCCCTGTGCCACATTGCCTCCAGTTATAATTTCTTCCACGTGGTAAGGGAGGAGGAGCTCAAGGTCAATGGTTGGATTAAACTGGTGGCCCCCAGGGAAGTTGACTCACACTGACAAAGCCCACAAAGATTGTGAATAAGGGTGGTTGTTGTTGTTGCTCCATTATAGCATGCAGTATCTAGGCCAAGCAGAATGGATATTTATGTCAGCCAATCGGTTCTTTCTCTTCCCTACAGGGAAACAGATTTGACAAACTGAATTAAGATCAGAAGGTTGCTTGGTAAACCTGGAATCTTTAAGATCTTAAGATGCATTTTTGGAAGCCTACCTAAGGGTCCTATAAAAGATCCACATCTTAACTCCTAAGGTCTCCTTTTTCTCAACTCTCTTTAGGGGTCTTTTCCTGTCCTGTTCTGCAGTCTTCATTTAAATTGACTTTACAATTCCCATGTTTCCATAAGATTCTTCAGTAGATAATCTTATTAAAAGAAAAATCAGTATAACCAACTGAATTTACTCAGATAGCAGAAACAACAATTTTTAGTCACTGTGAGCCAGGGTTCTTAACCTAAGGTCTGAAACACTTTTATCATCCCATAATGCTGGGGTTTTTGGTTTTTGTTTTGTTTTTTAGAAAATAAACATAGCAGTTATTCATAATCGAAAGCATTGGGGGAGGGATACATCTTGTATTTTTCTTAACTACATTTCAATATAATTGTTTTCTGGATTTAGAAAACATTGAGGAAGGATCCATAGTCACCAGACTGACACATAAAAAGCTAAGAATTCTTTCTCCCTTTCACTGGAGCCTACCACCTTCCCTTGTACAGGAGGCACTGATAGAGAAGAGAGAGCTAATCTTTAAGCCAGAAAGACTGGATTCAAGTCTTCCTTCTGATATTTGTGGCTATGTGACTCCTAGGGAAGTCTAAGCAATTTTATCACATCTAAGTTGCAGAAAAGGCACTAACTTGCACTTGTAGAGGGAGTTTCCTTACCTAGGAGTTTCCTATACCAATGAAATCACAAGTGTCCAGGCCATGCCTGTGGTCATAGTATGAATTCTACTCAATTCATTTGTTATGATTTCAGATATTTAGAACTGAAAGAGACCTTAGAAACCAACTTGTCTTAAAAAAAAATCTTCTTGTTAAAATTTTTTTTTTCAAATGAAGATCCACCTTTTCTCCCACCCCTTACTCTTCACCCCTTCCCTTACTGAGAGAACAAAATAAAAAACCCAACTCACTCATTTTTGAAAAAAATTAATGTTTTTCTTTTCACCAATTATGTGTGAAACCAGTTTTTAATGTTTGTTTTTTTGTGAGGCAATCAGGATTAAGTGACTTGCCCAGGGTCACACAGCTAATAAATATCAAGTGTCTGAGGCTGGATTTGAACTCAGGTCTTCCTGATTCCAGGGCTAGTGTTTTGTCCACTGTACCACCTAGCTATCCCAGCATTTGGTTTTTTTTTTTAAATCTTTGAGTTTTAAATTCTCTCCTTCCCTCCCTCCCCCCCCCCCCCCCCCCGCCCCATTGAGAAGGCAAGTAACCTGATATTGGTTATACGTGTACAGTCATGCAAAACATTTCCATGTTTGCCATGTTGTGAAAGAAAACACATAAAAAAGAGCCCCAAGAAAAGTAAAGAATGTAAAGAAAAAGTATACTTCGATCTGCTTTCAAACTCTTATCAGTTCTTTCTCTGGAGATGGATAACATTTTTCATCATAAATCCTTCAGAATTGTCCTGGATCATTGTATTGCTGAGAATAGCTAAGTCGTTCACAACTGATCATCATACAATATTATTTTTACTGTATACTCTGGTCTCCTGCTTCTGCTCATTTCACTTTGCATCCATTTATGTAAGTCTTTCTAGGTTTTTCAGAGAGCATTCTAACCCTAAAATGCACTTGTCATTTCTTATAGCACAATAATATTCCATCACCATCATATGCAACAGCTTCTTCAGCCATTCCCCACTTGATGGATAGCCCTTCAATTTCCAATTCTTTGCCACTACTAAAAGAGCTGCTATAAATATTTTTGTGCATATAGGTTCTTTTCCTTTTTTTTTAATCTCTTTGGGATACAGACCTAGTCCAACTCACTCATTTTACAGATTAGAAAATTGAGGACCAGACAGGGTAAGTGATTTGCCCAATATTGCACAGCTAGTGAATGGGTATAGAAGGAATATTTGAACACAGAGCCTCTGGCACCAAATCCAGCACAGGATTTCTTTGTATACTTCATACTTGTTTTTAATTGCCTTATAGCATTCCATTACATGAATGGGCCACACTTTACTTAACCTATGAACTTTCAAAAGTACATTCCCAGTAGTGAATTATTTGGTCCAGAGGAATTATTAGTGGTGAGGCAGTTGGGGTTAAGTGACTTGCCCAGGGTCACACAGCTAGTAAGTGGCAAGTGTCTGAGGCTGGATTTGAACTCAGGTCCTCCTGACTCCAGGGCCAGTGCTCTATCCACTGCTCTACCTAGCTGTTTCAGGGGTGGTTATTTTTTGCAAAATTTGACTCTTTCAGGTTCTTAATCTGATCAGTAAACAAGGATGGCTTTCTTCTGGGGAGGTTTCTTGTTTAAAAGTTAGCTCCATTAGTCTGCCCTATCCTTTAAGGGGTAATTACTCTTAGAGCCTTAGAGCATGTCATTTAGAATCATAGAAAGCAAACCTGGAAGAGACCTTGGGTAGCACCTTGATCTTAGATTCAGAGATTCTTGGAGTTGAAAAAGGACCCTAGAGATTATTGATCTGACCCCTTCATTTCATAGGTGGGGAACCTGGGGTTTGAAGGGGAAAAGTGGCTTGTCCAAGTTCAGGCTGATGTCTAGTTCCTGACCTTTTCTCTAGATTTGGAGTTTATCTCACCTTTTTGAGACCACTAACCACCTGGGAAAGGCAGGAACCATTTGTTTGCGGTACATGATACCCCGTAATCAATTACTTTTAGATGATAGCTTTCCAGACACTAGCTTTTACATAAGAACTGATTAGCTTGGGGACCTTCAGTGTCAACTGAAGTATAATTCATTAAAATTTGATAAGCATTCTTCCTAGTTGAATCAGCTGGTCTTAGATGATCATTTCTCCTTTCTTCCCCCAAGTCCATTATGAGGTTGCTTCAATGAATTGTTTAAGTTTTATTGACACTTCTTGTTTTTATGTCAGCCATTTATAAATATGTCCATACTCAGGGAGCCTTCTCTTATAATAAAGAGGAAAAAAATGTTAAGCAAAACCAGCTGGCTTCTAACAATACAATTAGCGTTCCACTTCCCCAATGCAATGAGAGTGATGAAATTTCTCGTGTTTTCTCAGCTAAGATTGGTCTTTATAATTACAGTTTCATTTTAAAAGTTAATATAGATTTGGGGGAATTTACAGGCCATTCTCTTAGGTTTCAATTTATATGCCATGATGTGACAACAGTTACCTTTAGCAGCTATATGGGATTACCTTTTGGATCTAGTAATTCCATTCTCCAAAGCATTGGCTCTCTTTTTCACTGCAATACCAGACTAGGTATTGTCAACCATAGCCAGATAGGAGTTTAACCAAAGAGGTTTAGCCTTTCTCAAGCAGGATCGACAGTTATATATGGTTTTTGGTTTTGTCCCTTTTTATCGTTTAGGGAGATGTCAGCTTTTAGTGTCTTTTTCCCTGGGTGATTAGAGAGCCTGGGAAGGATGTTGAAAGTTGGCAACCTGAGTTTTCCCACTGGTTGACTGTTTACATTGGCTTTCTCTGCTCCTAACCCTTTGCCACAGATTTGGAGAGGTTCTCTTTGCTCTTGGTTCAGTCGGTGACAGCAGCATTGCCTGGACCTCAGCTGAGTGAGGTTCCTAGAACTCTCTGGAGAGGTAGTTTTTTTGTTTTTATTTTTTGGTCAGTCATTTCATTTGTGTCCAACTCCTTGTGACCCCATTTGGAGTTTTCTTGGCAAAGATATTGGAATGGTTTGCCATTTCCTTCTCCAGCTCATTTTCCAGATGAAGACACTGATGCAAGCAGGGTGAAGTGACTTGCCCAGGATCACACAGCTAGTAAGTGTCCGAGGCCAGATTTGAACTTAGGTCTTCCTCACTCCAGGTCCTGTGCTCTATCTACTATGTCACGTAGCTGGAGAGATAGAGGAGCAGCCTTTTGAATGTGTTCATCGGTTTAGCTCTCTGGGGAGACTGCCCAGACCAAGGGTGGGAAACCTATAGCCTTGCAGGTTCCCTACCCTTGGCCTTGACAGTTCTTCCAGAACCCATAATGCATTTCTCCCCCTTTCCCACCTCTTAAAGTTCTATCTGGTGATAGAGGGGGAATGTAGAAGGACAAGACTGTGGCTTGGAGGGAAAAGTTTTCACCTTTTTTCTTGGCATAGTAGAGTGTCAGATCTGGGACTAAATCTAAATCCTACCTTAGATATTAACTGGGTGTCACCCAACCTCTAAGAAACTTAGTTTCTGCCTCTGTAAAAAGGGATAGTAATACCCATTTTATACAGGCTGCTTAAAGGAAAGTGCCTTAAAGAACTCTTATGTAGAGAGGCCTGGACCCAGGCAATCTAAAGTGTTAAAAGGATGTCCTCTTTTGGGGACTTTGATTACATTTCCATTACAGATGCTCTAAGACAATCAAAGTACATAAGCATCCATTTGAGGAAAAGACTAAAGAGTCTTTTCTTCTTATTTGTTTGCCCAGGCTTAGTTAGGCATACCTTCTATATATAATTGCTTAGTATTTGCTCAGTACTTTTTTTTTGGGTCATTCCTGAATTCCCCAAACCTGGCCTTTGCCACTCCAGCCCCAAGGAAGGATAAGATTTCTGATCTGAGCATAAGTAACTGAATTCCCAGAAGCCTTTTTTTTTAAAGAAATAAACTATGGCAGCTCCTTCCTCAATTTTTGTCTTTTTGGGTTCTTAGAATTTCATGACACTCAAGTGCTTCACTTGAACATTTCCTCCCCTTCAGTCAGTTCCTTCTCCATTTGTCTTGTCTGCTCAGTGAATGTATAGAGACCTATAAGTCACAAAAATGTGGGAGCATGTTCAGTGGATGGTGTTGGGTCTGGACTCAGGAAGACTCATCTAATCCAATCTTTTCATAGAAATGAGGCCCAGAGAAACCAAGAGAAGTTGCCCAAGGATTCAGACCTCATTAAGTGAAAGAACCCAAGTCAGATTCCAAATGCAAGAAAGGATATCTCTACCCTTAAAAAACAACCACCACCACAGTCTTTCTTTAGAAAATCTGAGATATCAAACAATCAAATATTTGTCGTGTGTCTACTTTGTGCCATGAACCATGCATGGTAGGTATTGCGGATGCAAAGACCAGTGATAAGAGCAGCTACCTCTTGGGGTTGTCCGGATGAAATATTTATATAACTGCTTTGTATATCTAGAAGTGACATAGTAAGTGTTTTTAAATATTACTGCTACTAGCTACTACTTTTATTACTACCACCACCACCAAGATCACCTTGTCTACCCCTCTGCCTCATGGATTTTTGTCTATTTCTCAAACTGGGCTTGGGGGAATTCCCAGCTTTCCCAGAAGGCTTGTGTTGTCTACTATGTACCAGTACTCCCACAGTTAGGAAATGTGCTCATGGCTAGCCCATTATTTCTCTTACTTTAATGTGTTAATTTCCTCTTGATCCTATTTATGTAAAGAAGAAAGAAAACTCTTTTTAGCCCTTCCCCCTCCCCCCAGCCTTCTTTCCTCTTGCTAAGTAATTCCAGTTTCTTTAAACAGAATTCAGATTCTAATTGTGGAATTTTTCATCATTTTCATTGTTCTCCTCCAGTCACCCTCCCTAATTTTTCTCCATGTGCTTCCTTAAAGGCGATTTCCAAGCTGGATCCAGCTCAATTGACTTTGCCAGGCAGAAGCATTGGTTTAGACTCCTTTGGCCAGGAATGTAGCTTATTTTGACCCCAAATAGGAGATCTCTGCCACCCCCCCCCCCCCAAAGGGATTAATTAGGAAAGGATGAATGCTTGTAGAATATGAAGTCAACCAGTGCACCAGGGTCCACTTTTGCCTTTGTTACCATGTTTGACATTTGTTGGGTTCTGGCCTATCCCTGGTGCAGGATGTTTAGATTCACTTGACCCCCAGGTAGGCAGGTAGGTAATTTATTAAGACAGAATGTCTTCTCCAAATGAGTCCTAGGGATAGAGCTGGAAGAGACCTTAGTCACTTAATAGGTGAGGAAAGTGACACCCAAAGTCACACAGCTAAGAATCTGGGGAGCCTGGATCTGAATGTTATGTTCTCCAGCTCCAATTTCACAGTTCTTTCCACCACATTATTTTGCCTCTGGGCCTAGAACAAGCCTGAAGCAAACCCCAAGAAAGCCAAGTACTGTACCTTTAGTTTCCCATCCTATGGGTTCTGTTATGTTTTCCTCTACCTCTATTGGACTAAAGCAATTGCCTTTCAAAAACAAAACCAAACCCAAGCTCCTCCCCTCTTTAGATTTCTATAAACCCTTTTTTCTTAAATCTCCATGCCCCAAATCTTGGTGATGGTCACACCCATTTTCAATAATGGGTTTGCTTCTTTTTGCCATTACAAAGCGTATTTTCCATCTCTGCTGTGGCTCTTAGGATAGCTTTGGATTTTCTTCCTGTCAGACCTCTCCTATGGTCTCTGGAAGAGTCTTGATGAGTGCTATGAATTAGACCTCTTTGTCAAAAATGTAGATAATCCCTAGAAAAAAAGAATATACTGACTTCACATTAGGGTATATGTAACCTACCTTAGATTTTTTCATAAGATTATAGAATTCAGAGTTGGAAAGTATCTTCAAGATCATCATTCTTTTTACAGGTGAATGAACAGGCTCACAGAATTGTGACTTGTCCAAGGTCAAAGAACCAGGTACCCGAAGAGGCAGGATTTGAACTCAGGAACTCAATTTCAAATCTGTGTTCCTTCCACTGCTAAACTGGAAGGCCCCCATTTTATAGGTGATAGAATTGAAGCCAGGAGAGGGTCAAGTGACTTGCCCCAAGACCATACAGGTGATAAGTAACAAAGAGCTGGGATTCAAACTCACATCTTCTATCTCCAAATCCCCATTAGACCAAGTTTTTCCTAAAAGCACTTTTTTAAAAAATTAATTTATTTTTTAGCTTTCAACATTCACTTCCACAAAATATAAAAGAACTTTTAAGTTGGAGAGAGCATATAGGCCTGGCTGCCTAGAGTGTAAAGAAAGATTATTATTGCTTTATTAGAATAAAAACTCCTCTTTTGAAAGTAGTTGTTTCATTTTTTTGTACTTGTATCCCTTGAACTTAGCATAAGATCTGCCCAATAATATGCTTGTTGATTGATTGATCAAAGGGGAAACTACCTAAGAGAGGAGGCCATCAAAAGGGAAAAAGTGAGAATGGAGGAGAGCAAAGAAAAAGGTCTGTAGAGTGAAATTTATTTAAGGAGAACAAACCATGCCTGCTTTCCAGTATTACTATTCTTAGTTTCAGGGATAGCAAGGACACTCAGGGCAACTTTTTTGAGTTTGGAAGTCTAGGGAAGAGCAATTTTGGGTGTGGACCAGGAGCCCTGGGGCCTATTTGGACTTGCCCCAGGATGCCGTGACCACATTCCATTTTTTGTCTTTGCATCCACAGTACCTACCAAGGTTGCCGGCACAAAGTAGATGCTTGACAGATATTTGATTATTTGATGTCTCAGATTTTCCAAGATAGCCCCAATTTTAAGAAAAGACTTGTGGTGGTTGTTTTTTATGGGTAGAGATATCCTTTCTTGCATTTGGAATCTGACCTGGGTTCCTTCTCTTAATGAGGTATATGACCTTGGACAACTCTCCTTAGCTTCTCTGGGCCTCGTTTCTGTGTAAAATGAAGGGGTTGGGTTAGCTCTCTCTGAATTTGCTTTTGGGTTTGTTACCCTACCCTGGCTTCCCCCCTCAATCTCACACACATCCCATAACCCCACTGTGTACCTCTCAAAAGTATAGAATATTTAATATTGGGAGTAATTGTCAGAAGTCATTAAAATTGTTGTTCAGTTGTCTCAGTCATTTCTGACTCTTCAAGCCGCCATCTTGGCTCCCTATTTCTGACTCTTTATGGGCCCCATTTGGGGTTTTCTTGACAAAGATACTAGAGGGGTTTGCCATTTCCTTCTCCAGCTCATTTTACAGATGAGGAAACTGAGGTAAACAGGGTCGCACAGCTAGTAAGTGTCTGAGGCTGAGGCCAAATTTGAACTCAGGTCTTCTTGACTCCGGGCACAGTGCTCTATCCACTGTGCCACTTAGCCTGCCCTAAAATTAAAATTACTGTGTATTTATTTTATATGTAGCTGTATATGTATATGTACATGTCTCCCCTGAGAGACTGAAGCTCCTTGAAGGCAGGGACTGTCCTTAGCACAGTCCCAGGCACACAGTAGGCCAGGTGCCCTAATTTGGGGTTTAGGAAATATGGTCTCCACAACTAGAATAAAAACCTATCCAGAATTCTCTGGCATGGGGAGTGGAAAATGAAGACACCTTTGGAATAAGCAGGCCTGCTAAGAACAGAACTGAGGTAAAGAGTGGGAACTTGGGAAGAGCAGCCAAGATATGGGAGGGAACATGCATGTGCTTGCTCCAAGGCCCCTTCCCAACCTGAGCATGGCCTCTTTTTAAAAATGGCTCTGCCATTGGTAATGAGAGGTACTTACCAATCCAGGCTTTCCAAGTGGCCAAAAATAAGTAATAAGTGGCTTGGCTACCAAATAGGAAAGCCATTTCTCCTTTCCATTCTTTTTAGAGGGCTGGGAGGGCCGGCCCAGGAGCTATTATTTTCAAGGGCATAACATTTTGAGTTATAAAAATCCCTTTTCCTGAAGGCCTGAAAGCCAGCCTCAGTTGGCGTTTCAGGACCTGGAAAAGAGCCACCCTGGGGCCTGGCAGTATTGACAGCAAACAAATAGGCCTACAGTCCAGTCTGTTGGAGCTCTCTCCTGGTCTGGAATTCTGTTTGCTTAACTCTCTAATTGCTTCCTTAACTTCCTCCGCTGGCTCCTAACTGTCAGCTTGAGGCTGGCCCAAATAGAAGGCTTTGTGGGGAGCCCTCATAGTGACCTGTCTGAAACGGAGCCCAGCCTGGGTTCTTCCTTGTTTGCAGGGTCCCCATTCTTCTCTGGGGCTGCTTTTTCCTTCAAAAATGTCGACTTAGTGCTAGACCCCCAGGGTGAAAGCCAAAGGGTGAGAGAGGCCTTGCCTTGCAAAAATGTGATCTGTCTTCTTAAGTCAGGTAGAGGAATTAGATATTCATACAAGCACTGCCGTGGTCTCCCTAATTCATCTCCTGTGTCTGAGAGAGTACTTCCATACTATATCAGCACAGAATGGTTTAGCTTAGACTTGCAGAATATAAGGGGCCTTTCTTGGGATTCTCTATACCCTTCCCTCTTCTTCCTAACCTGGGGTGGCTCAGAAGCCTTCTAAGAATCGGAAAAGACTTGGGAGTTTTATTTCATAATATACCTGAGCTGATTCAGTCTAGGCCCCAGCTGGCTCCTAATCACCTCTATATCCAGAGGCCCTCAGCATACCCTGGAGCAAATCAGAATACCCAGAAAGTCTCTAGAATGTTTCTTTTCTTCCCCAGAGTCAACCCTGTTCTGACTCACATCCCTGGTCCTTGGGACCTCAAAGCTACCTAAGGAGTTTGGCCTGGATGCTGGCTAAGACTGTCAGGCTCTGAGCCAACCTGTGCTTGACATCTGGCCCTACCAGCCAGACTTGAGAGAATGAGACACCAGGTGTTCAAATGTAACTTTTGCAACCTGACCTGTACCCTGGCCACTTTGGATTTTCCTTCTTTATTCTGCCACCACTTACTCTGTCCATGTTCTGATTCAGTTAATTTCAACAGATATGTATTGAGTGCCTACAGTGTGCCAAACATTGGGTGGTAATGGGTCCCTAGTGGTGTATACACACTGGTAGATACAAAGATGATCAAGATTAGAATGAATGTATGTCCCCTTCTAGGCAGGAACAGTGGCAGTTCATATTATATGTATCTCATGTTACAAAATGGAGCTCAGAAATGGCACAAAGTGGTGTAAAACAAGGAGTTTGTCATCTTGGCTTCATTTCCTGGTCTCTACCAGCCCCAATAGTCTTTTTTTTTTTTAAAAGCTTTCTACTTCTCAGCCTTGCAGCATTTTCCATACACTCCCCTCCCTCAATGTCTTCCTACCGCATGAGGGTTGGTCAAAGCTATATTAGGCTCCCCAATTGCTTTTTGGCTGCCTTTTCCTCTCTGCCCTCTAGGATCAATTTTCACATATTGTGAGCCATGGATCTAAAAGTCTAATAGTAGGACAAGAGGACTCTGGGACCATGGAACTAAGTGTTGGAAGAGACCTTATAGACTAACTCCTCTATTTTAAAGAGGATGAGCTCAAAACCTTAACTTAAGGTCACATAGCTGTTTAGGTTCCTAGTCTACAAATCCTTTGTTATCCTCCCTTGGAAGCCCCACTTCATTATGGTCCCACCTCCCAGTATGAGCATTCTAAAAGTATTTATTAAACTTTCACTATATCCCAAGCACTCTTGCTAGCCACTGGGGACACAAAGAATGAAT
This sequence comes from Trichosurus vulpecula, assembly GCF_011100635.1. Classification (NCBI taxonomy): domain Eukaryota; kingdom Metazoa; phylum Chordata; class Mammalia; order Diprotodontia; family Phalangeridae; genus Trichosurus; species Trichosurus vulpecula. Next base: position 169,373,966 of record NC_050576.1, on the reverse strand, counting down.
AAACCCCTACTCAATAAGCTTACAGACAATAAGGATGTATAAATATATTTAGTATAAATAGATAGTGAATAAATGCAGATATTTCAAAGTAGTTAAATGCAAGGTAGTCTGGGGGGAGGACGCTAGATCAGGAAAGGGGATCAGGAAAGGCAGAAGGTGAGGTTGAAGAGGGGCATCACATGGAGGTAAGAAGAATACATTCCAGGCATGGGAAATGACCATTGCAGAGGCAGAGAGATGGGAGATGGACATATGGAGGGTTGTGTGTAAGGAGCAGAGAGAAGGCCAGTTTGGCTGGATTAAAGAGGCTCTCACACAGTGACCAAGTTAAGTGAAAGGGCAAGATAACACTAAGAGGAAGTTTTCTCTATTTTAAGGAGCACATGCAGGTGCTTGCCTTTGCGCATGCATGTACATACACCCTCACGCACACACACAGATGAGTTACAGTTTCACATTTATATAGCATTCAATTCAAAAAGAAATATTACAGATCTACTATGTGTCTGGCACTGTGTGTGCGTGTGGCGGGGGGTGGGGGGGGTGGGGGGGCACGCAGGTTCGGGCGGGGGGAGGCGCGCGGGTTGTGGGGAGAGGTGGTGCAAAGATAACAATGTTTGTTCCTGCCTTCAAGGAGCATTCTGTTGAATACTATCATGGGTCCCCTACCTTAGAAGCACTGGGATGATTCCTTGCACAAGCTCTGTGATTTGGGCTGCTGAAGATTCATAATAACAGTATCCTATATCCAAGAGGAACTTAACTTACAAAGTAACAGCTTACAAAGGCCCTTCCAACAGCCCTGGTAATGTAGGCCATGCTAGTTTGGTTTTGTTTTTGTAAATAACCCCCTTGGGACAGTTGAAGCAACAAGCTCAGGTATGATTCTTGCCCAAGGCTAAATGGCCAATAATAAGTGGCAGAGCTTAAGGACTTATTTCCTTCTTCTCTGTTGTTGATCAGTTGTCGTGCCCAACTCCTCATGACCCTGTTTGGGGTTTTCTTGGCAAAGATACTGCAGTGGTTTGCCATTTCCTTCTCTAGCTCGTTTTACAGATGAGGAAACTGAGGCTAACAGGGTTAAGTGACTTGCCCAGGGCCACACAGCTAATAAGTATCTGAGGCCAGATTTGAACTCAGGAAGAGATCTTCCTGACTCCAACCCCACCACTTGCCACCTAGCGCTGCCCCTTTCCTCTCTAGTCAAGATTTTAATGCTGCCTTCCAAAGGGATGTTGGCAGGTTCTGGATCTTCTAGGCTTGGCATTTGAGGGTGGGGATCACTTATGGCCAGTGAGTGTCCCTATTGGTCTCTTGCTTAACGCCTCACTAATTCCTTCACCTGGTTTCCTTCAGAGCTCAGTTCAAGCTTCCCCTCTTATACAAGATCTTTCCTGATTCTTTCCCCAGCTCCTACTGCTTTCTTCCCTAAGGCTTTATGATTTTATTTTGTTGTGCGTTTTGTCATTACATATACCTATATACATTCTGTAAATTCTCTGACTGATTATAAGCTCTTTGAGGCCAGGACTATTTCTTTTTGTCTTTTGTAACCCCAGCACCTTTCACCAGGCCTGGCACCTGGAAGGCAATTAAACAAATGCTGCTTTGGTAGCTAGGACTTGAAGCCCAGGGGCATTCTCTTTCTCCTCTCGCTAGCCTCACCCCACCAACACCTCCCAGCAGCACAGGATGTTTAATTCAGGGGATGGTTGTCAGAAACCATTAAAGATGCAGGCAGCAATGCAGAACATCAGCAGTCTCATGTCAGCAAGACATCCCAGTGTAACCGGAGCCAGGGACACACGAATGGGGCCTGTGTTCACAGAGGGAGATACCAGATCACCCCGTAGACTCTAGTTCCTGCTTCTCCCATTCCCTTCGGCCTCAGGCTCAAAGAAAGGCACTCCTGTGTAAGGTTGGAAATAGGACCACTGTTTAATGAGTTGTTCCGGGGATGGAGAGGTCAGGAAAGGGCTTGTGGCCCCACATGTGTCCACATACAGTGTGGACTGGGGGGAGGGGTGGGAAGCAAGTACTACAAGGTAGTTTGGGTGGTTTGTTCTCAGTTCTGAAACCTTGACCCTTCTTCTGCAGCCCTAGGCCTCAAGCAGGTTCCCTTCTGGTGATGTTTTCAAACCAGGAAGTGAAACTGCCCTAGCTGGTTGTCACGCCCTCTGTGGCTATAGGAAGTGGTGGATCCGTCAGCACTGACTGTCCAACCCCCCAAAAAATAAACAAACAAAAAAAAAACCCCAAGGCTTAGAGAAGAGCTGGTATAGACTGTCCCAGGTAGCCTTAGCCACATACACACGGGCAAAGACTCTCTAGTAATGGACTGTCTTTCTTTTACCTACCAACCTATCAAACAGGAACTTGGAAGCAGCCTACCATGCTGGCTGGCCCAGCTCCTCTCTCCAGACTGCCTCTGGCTCTGTGCTTTGCATTATCCTGCAGACAGAACCTCAGCCCACTGGGGTCATTTGGGTGGTTGTTACCTAGCTAGGCCCAGGCTTCCCAAACAGGTGGACACGTGCCATTTGTATCTAACTTTTGATTTGTTTTCTTGCATTTCAGTCATTCCAAGGAAGTCAAGGACGAGCTTACCTCTTTAATTCAGTGTGAGTGTCTCTTTTGGAAGTGGTATTAAATTGTTCTTTGCATCTTTGGAAGATGGAAAAAGCAACCCTGGAGGATAATTAAACAGTAGGAGCTGCCTCCTGTTCTGATGAGACACTGCCTAGGACATAAATTAAAAAATACAGTCCGTGGAGGATTATGTTCCCTGGTTTGCTTCTGATGGTCACCTCAGGGATATTTGTTTTTCTATTTTTGGAGAGGGTGGTGGGAGGGACTAGAGACTAGAGAAATAGCTTCCAAATTAAAATGTCATCTCTCCATTTGTTTTCTCTCTTTCTCTCTCTCTCTCTCTCTCTCTCTCTCTCTCTCTCTCTCTCTCTCTCACACACACACACACACACACACACACACACACACACACACACACCCCTCTTAGAGCTGCAGGCTGGTGAAATATTTTCTGAGACCCTTGCCTCTCCCCTACCCACACATCTGTCTCCCCCAGGGGTGTTTCCCCAACCTCCTCATGCTGGAAGTTTTGTAACCAAACTCAACAGATCTCAGGATTTATAGAAATCTAGAATGGCAAGGTGGGAAGGGCCTTCTCTCCAGGAGTGGAGCCTATGGACCCCCTTCTCAAAATAATGTTTCTAAATAAATTATATCTGTAGTTTCCTTTGTTTTATATTATAAGGAAACCAATTATATTGAAAAAAGTAGCCCCCCCCTTTTCCAAGTTTGTGGACCCTTTAAATTTTATCCACAGACTCCCAGTGGATCCTAGGTTAAGAAACCTATTCCAACCCACTCATTTTAAAGGAAGGAAGCTGAGGCCCATTGGAACAGGCAGAAAAGAAGGAGCCCAATGGGGCTGAGCCAAGTCCAACCCACTCAGCAGGACAATTAGACTCAGAGTAGGCCAGGTTAATGGAGCAGCTCTTACCCCACCCCAAGGGCAGGGGCATGTGCCACAATTTCCCTGGAGAAGAAAGTCCTGAGTAACTGAGAAGTCTTGGGATAAGACCTAGTACATCTGGACCCATATGGGAGGTGTTCACTGACCCTGCATATATTTATGATCACCTTCCATTGGATATAAACTTGGTTCAGTCCTACTGAAAGGATCCTCTTCCTGGAGCGGGTCATTAAAAAAATGAATTAAATAATAACTATAAATTGAATGGTTTTATCATTACTTAAAGTAATACTTAATTTCATAGTAAATTTTTTTATAGTTTGTAAAAAAAAGTGGATTTAATGCTTAAGAATGGTTTTCAAAGATCTTAAAATTAATTATGGGACTTACAGTGGAAAGAGTGCTGGGTGTGGTGTCATAAGACCTGGGTTCAAATCCTACCTGTCACCTGTTGCCAGTGTGATCTTGAGTCAGCCACCTTATTCCTTTGGGGCTCAATTTCTTCATCTTGAAAATGTGGGGTCTAGACTAGACAGACCTCTAAGGGCCCTTCCAGCTCTAAATCTCTGTTTCCATGATACTAAGACTCTCTGGTCTACAAAATGTCCTTTCTTGATACCCATTACATTCATGAATTGAGTTAGGTTTGAATCTGGGCAACTAGCAGAGGAAAGCTTTTCTCTGTAAAAGAAAAAGGACATGAACAGCCAGGCAGGCTTTAGCCAGAAAGACCGTTCTCTCCAGCAGGCACACTGGAGCAGAATGAAACAATCTGAAATCACTCTGGCCCAGGACTTTCCCTTTGCCTGTCTTTGGGGCTTTGCTCTTGATGCTGAGTCACTCTTCCCTCCCCCCACCCGCCACCACTTCCCCAGGAGCAGCTGCTTTTAGGGAGTTCTTGCCCTATTCGTTTTTGCAGGTAGCTCAACTCAAGGGACTAAGGATGCAGATGTCCCTGGCACTCATCTCCCTCTTTTCTCTCTCTCCCCCACCCCCACCTCTTTGGCACAGAGTTAATGTGGGCTGTGGACCTGCAGAAGAGCGAGTGTTGCTAACGGGGCTACATGCAGTTGCAGATATCTACTGTGAAAACTGCAAAACCACTCTGGGCTGGAAATATGTAAGTATGATGGTGTTTGCCCAGTGGGGGGTGTGGGCATGGCTTCTGAAATAAACATAAATGATAACCATGTTCAGACACTGCATATTAGGACTACAGAGTGCTTTAGAACAAGGACTGATAATTATATGGTGCTTTTAAGGTTTTCAAACCATGCACTTGAACCCCATTTTCTTCTGACAAAGAGTTCTGTGGGCTAGGTGCTGTCACTATTTTACAGACAGGGTAACTGAAATTCAGTGAGGTCATAAGACTTCCCATGGTCATATGGCTTGTTAATGTCAGTCAGAAGCAACATTTAAATCCAATTCTCTCCTGACTCTTGAGCCCAACAGGTAAGTGGTGCAAGTGTCACACAGGATGAGAGAGAAGTGACTTGCCCAAGGTCATAGAGTAAATAGAAGACTCAGCACTCAAAAATCTGGGTCTTTGAATTACAAGGCCAGTGTTTTTCTGCTATACTCTTTGGCTTCCCTGAAGGGGCAGCAGAATCACAGCATTTGAGGGCTGCAAGGAGGGATCTTTGTGGTTATCTAGTCTGATTCATGTCAGCAAGTGGGATCCCCACTAGTGTGCCACTAAAAAACCACCTAGCCCATCAAACCTCCAAGGAGGAAGAGCTGGTCTTAAGGTATCCCATTGCACTTTGAGGTCACCCTAATTGTTAGGAGGTTTTTCCTGACAGCAAGTCTAAACTGGGCTTTTTGTAACGTCCAACCATCGCTCCCATTTATACCCTCTAGAGTCAAACAGACCAAGTCCAATCTCTCTTCCATATGATGGTCCTTTACATACTTGAAGGTAGCTCTCATGTTCCATGTTTTCTCCCCCCTCCCCCCAAAGTCTTCTAGGCTAAATGTGCTCACTTCCCTTAATAGACCCTCGCAGGATACGGACTCGAGGTCCTTCTTCCCCATCCTTATTCCCCTTGTCTCTATACTTCTCCACCTTGTTCTTTGTCAAATAAGAGATAGTAGGGCCAGTAGCCCCTCTTCCCTATTTGCCCTTTGTGGTCGTCTCAGCCAACATTGGGATCAGAAGACTGAGTCTTGAGATCAGATCCTGACTTCTCCTCACCTTCATATGGAGCCAAGTTTGGATGCCCCATGGGGCAAATTGTTATTTTCCTGGGGTAGGATGAATGAGCAAAAGTGACCTACTATTTATCCCTGGAACTCTGGTCGCCTGGTATCATGAAGATTTTTCTGGCTTGCTTTGTGGTGGTAATCCAACCCCAGATACAGTTGCCATGGTAACACTATCCATTGGTTGAATTTTTTCCTTTTCATGCTGTGTTTCGTGTGCTCGCGCACATGTACGCACATACTCTCTATACCTGCACATAACATACATCATCTCCATCAGCCCTCTGAAACCCCGGAGTATTTGAATGTTTATCTTTTAGGAAATGCCTCGGGCTGCTCCTAAAGGACAGCTGGCGTATCAGTCACACTCTTCTTCTGTCCCTGCCAGCCCACATATCTGCTTTTGACTCTGGAAGGTATCTTAGAGGCTAACTAGGCCAACCCCTCCCCCACCCCAATTATGCAGATGAAGAAACTGAGGCCCAGAAAAGGGTTTTTGTTATTGTTGTTCATCGTTCAGTATTATTGTTCTGTCTCTAACTCTTGGTGACCCCATTAGGGGTTTTCTTGGCAAAGATACTGGAGCGGTTTGCCATTTCCTTCTCCACCTCATTTTACAGATGGGGAAACTGAGGCCAACAGGGTTATGTGACTTGTCCAAGGTCACACAGCTAGTAAGTGTCTGAGACCAAATTTGAACTCAGGTCTTCCTGACTCCAGGCCCAGCACTCTATCCGCTGTGCCACCTGGCTGCCCCAGGAAGGTGGGGCAGGCCCTAAGTATTTTCCTAAATTCATACAGATAGTGAGAGCCAGAACTGAGATTGGAACCCAGCTTCTCTGAATGAATCCTGAGCCAATGCGTTTTCCATTGTAAGACATAGGAGAAGAAAAGGAGTAGTATTCTTCTATGGGAGGGCCTAGAACAAGAAACTCTGCAGGAGGAAAGGTGGGGCCAGGAAACCAGATTTCATCCGCTCCCCCCACACATTAACCTTAAAAATATTTGGAGTATCAGAATTTTGTTTCCATTTACTTGGGCCCCTATATTTTGAGCTTAGTCTGAGAGCAGGCATTACCCTGGGCAGATCTTCTTCCCTAGTATTCCGGTCAAACCTCCTCAAGGACCGAATGTCTACATTCAGGTCCATTTTACAGAGCCACATCCTTCAAGACCCAGAAGGGGGAACTCAGAAGTCACCTGGTCTAACCTAATCCTTGTAGATTTTTCTACTGCTTCTTGCCTCTACCCCCTTTCTGTCAGTCAGCTGGCTACTCAGCAGTGTGAGAAGAGATAGGCTTCAAAGTCAGTCCGTGGTGGCCTGTGGTTCTCAGAAAGGGTTCTGTGGGAGAGGAGTTTGACATTAAAAACAAGACTGAGCTTTTTGGGGGTTATTTATCGATTTCTTTTGTCCACAATTTCTCCATCCCTCCCATTTCTCTGACTTTCTGAATTGATTCTCATTTTCTCACCATGATGGCTCAGTTTTGAGACTTCCTAGAGGTGTCCAGGCAGCTGTGTGGTGTTGGTTCTTTTCTCTTTGGCTTTGTAGTGTCAGTTTCAGAAGGAGCAGGTGATAAACCTTCATTTGTTTTTTTTACCCACCACCCTGCTGTCAAATACTTGCAGTGGTAACTCATCTTGTCCATCTTCTCCTATTCTTTTTAATTTTAGTATTTTTTCCTAATTACATGTAAAGATAGTTTTCAACATTAATTTTTGTAAGATTTTGAATTCCAAATTTATCTCCCTCTCTCTCTTTCCTCTCCACTCACCAAGACAGCAAGCAATCCGATATAGGCTATACATGTACAATCACATTAAAAATATTCCCACATCAGTCATGTTGCGAAAGAAGAGCAAAAGGGAAAAACCACAAGAAAGAAAAAACAACAAAAAAAGTGAAAATAATATGCTTCACTCTGCATTCAGACTTTATACTTCTTTCTTGGGATGTGGTTAGCATTTTCCATCATGAGTCTTTTGGAGTTGTCTTAGATCCTTGCATTGCTGAGAAGAGCTAAGTCAATCAAAGTCAGTCATCGAGCAACGTGGTTGTTACTGTGTACTCATGGTTCTGCTCACTTCACTCGGCATCAGTTCATGTAAGTCTTTCCGGGTTTCTCTGAAATCCACCTTGAGCACAGGTTTTTAGCAATACTTAGTGACTGTTGGGACTGGTTTTTTCTTCATTCAACTAGCCAAGAGAAAGAAGGAAAGAGAGAAAGAAAGGAAAGAAAGAACATGTAATAACAATTTAGATTTGAAGATCTTTCCTACCCATTAATGGACCATGTGACTTGTTTACATCCCAGGAAGCCTAGGTCACATGTGGTAGGAGGAGCTTGCTGAGAGGAAAAGGAAAGTGTGTTGCAGGAAATGCTCGGAAGGTGAACTGAGGGAGAGAGCAGACGTGCTATCTGTGCTGTGAGTGATTGGCAGCGGCAAGGCCCCAGTGGGGGGGAGGGAAGGTGATGGGACGGAGTGGTTCTCTGTTGTGATATTGTGTGTTGAATTCTTTGCTGCTGTGATGGATTGGGCTTATTGGTTTTGGGATCTAGTTCTTGGGTGTCTGAATAAATGGTTTACTTCTTCTACCTTCTATAGGGAGAGTCTCTTATATTTTGCAATGTGGAACCACATAGGCCTATTGACAATTATCTATATTATGATTGTTTCCTTGCTAATACAGAAAGACAGAGAAAGAGAAAGAAAGGAAGAAACTTGTCATTTCATGGGCAGAGGCAACTGCTAGATTGGTACCTGCTCTTATAGTCCTAGACAGGCACTTAGGGGCACTAAGTTAGTTAAGTGACTTGGTCCTGATTTGCTTAGCCAGTGTATGTCAGAGAGAAGTCTTGAACCCAGGTCTTCTGGAATCTAAGGACAGTTTCCTATCCATTATGTCAGGCTGCCTCTCCAGTTGTTCTTGTGTTCATGATAGTAAAATTGTCCTCACTTCTCTCCTCTCTCTGCCCCCTACCCCACTGTAGGGCTTTTTAAATGAGACTTATTAGCTGGAATGCTTTAATTTCAGAGGGTAACCCATTAGAAGTATGGAGCTTTCCTCTAGGAGACCTGATAACTGATGTTGCTTGGCAAAAGTTTTCTGCCACTGCATAGTTTGCTGTAGCCCATGATTCCTGTGGAGGAGAAGCAGAGTAACAGGATGTAAGTATATATGTGAAGTTAAAAGGAAGACTTTCTGGCCCCACAATACTTTGCTTCTCTGCTCAGAATGTCACAGCACATTTCAGAAAGATTCCAACCTTAGTATGCTTGGAAGATGGTGAGGATGATGTGGACAGCCTTGGTAGGGAAGAATCCTGTGTAGTTTAACAAGCTAGCTGTTCTCCTAAGATAAAGACATTCTTTTGATAGTAACTGTTGATATCTGTATGTACATCTATATCTATATATGTTTGGAAGGGGGGAAGGCAGGGCAATTGGGGTTAAGTGACTTGCCCAAGGTCACACACTAGTAAGTGTGTCAAGCGTCTGAGGCCAGATTTGGACTCAGGTCCTCCTTTCTCCGGGGCTGGGGCTCTACTCACTGTACCACCTAGCTGCTCCGGTCCTTGATGTATTGAAGCCCTTGTGGTGGTACAGTGGGGTCAGGATGACTTGAGTTCAAATCTAGCCTCAGATCCTTACCATTGTATGTATTTTCCTGGTGTTGTATCAGTTCATACAAATCTTCCCATGCTTCCATGTAGCCTCTATATTCATTGTTTCTTAGGGGACAGTAACATTCCATTACATTCATGAAGCACAATTTCCATTCCCCAATGAATGGGTACCTACTTGGTAATGCTCTTGCTTTTTATAGATGAAGAAGCTAAAGTCCACAGGGGTTCAAAGTGACTTGCCCAAAGTTGATTTGTAGTAAGTGGAAGAGAATGGATTTGAACTGAGGTCCTCTGGCACTAGGTTGAGCACTCTGCCACAACACTATGCCGTTTCTCTTCCTCCTGCTTCATATGCTCCAAAACCAATAAGCTACTTCCATGGACATGGCCACTCATCCCATTTCTCTTTTTCTGTTGACCAGGAACATGCCTTTGAGAGCAGCCAGAAGTATAAAGAAGGCAAATACATCATTGAACTGGCACACATGATCAAGGACAATGGCTGGGATTGAATGGAGGGAGTACCCCCTACCCAGTATCTGAATGAATGCCATCCAACTGAACATTATATCCAAGAGGGGAGAGAGTGACTGAACACTTGGTTCCATCCCTTTAGAGGCTTTGGCATCAGGAGCATCCTCCCACCCTATCTCCATCTTTATTGGTGACTGGCCTCTAAATTGCTGTCTCTCTGTTTCTTTGCTTTGTATCTGTTCGTGAGTTGACCCTGGCTTCTCTCTCTGTTCTAGTGTTGGCTAAAAACAACGGATGCACCAAGAGCTTGGCAGCATTCTACTTTAAGGAGAGTCCCAGGGACCCCCCCAGAGCAGGCAACCTTAGCTGCCTTGTGTCAGGATAGCAATGGCATGGGGGCATGAGAAGGGAAGGGAGCCCTGAGTGTCCCGGGGCAGGGGTGGGCATGGGAGGGTGGAGGTAGGAACTGCTGCTCCTTAAAAATCCTGGGAACCTAGGAACCTTGAAACTATCAACTTGTCCAAAAGGACAAAAAGAAGATTTAAAAAAAAATACCTCATGACTGAATTCTCTTTGAAGCTTTTGTTCCTGACACCCAACAGTGTGCCAGGTCAGCATGAGAGGAGGGCCTAACTCCTGTGGTTCATGCAGTTGCAGGGGTAGGAGTCTGATTGCCCTGGGCTGGTTTGGGGGCACCCTGTGTTAGCAACAGTCGGTGACTGTGGGGAGCTTGTGATAGGGTCTCAATGATTTGTTCCCTAACTGTATCTTCCTATACCCACCCCTACTCCCAGTTCTCACGCTCCCCCATCATGGCAAATAGAGGTCTGCCCTTCACCAAGTATTCAAGATCCTGTGCCCCCAGTGGCCTTGACCTGCGACCTACTAAGTCGTGTAGTTACAGGGACACAAAATTGACACCTCCAGTATCAGCAAGGATACCATAGGAAAGCCAGCATAGTTAAAACAACTCCCACTGCCTGACCCATTACCTGACTCATGACCCTTAACTGAGCGCAATGGATGGGAGTTGGAAAGGGGGGATTTGGGAGGATGGGGGGAAAGACATCTCTTAGTATTGAGCCTCCTCCCCACTTCCCCAGGGGAAGGTGGGTGGGGAGCCTGCTTCCCGAGAGCAGGGATGATTCACATCCAGAGTTTGATTGGCTCTCTTAAGCTATGGAAGATAAAAGCTGTGGAGATGATGGTTAATGCATTCTGCAGGCCGATATTTCAAGCCCCAGTGTTATTTTCCTGAATTTGAATGGGGAAGAAGTGGAGTAATTAACCAAAGTGGCCCAGCAGTAGGGACTGATTCAATTTGATGTCAAACTAGGAGTAACAAATTCTAATCTTACCTTTTCTTTTTGGGAGGGTAGGAATGAAGAGGGGACATACTTCATGGTATTAGGGGGAATTGAAGGGGGAAACCCAAGCCAGCCAGGCTTAGGAGTGAAAAGCTTTGTCTCGCATTTAATCATCCACACTGTGATGTCTATTCTACAGCAATCCAGCCAGTACGTGGTGCATGATGTGAGTCCCACTCAAACTGAGTTCATTTCATTTCTCAGGCCTAAAATACTCTTTATTTTTCTTCTGATCTTGTGTATCATTCTCAGCATTTCATTTTCCAAGGACATTGAACCTGAAAACTCGTGTCAGTTGTCACAAGTGGTTAATTCAGAAGCCTAGGGGAACCTGTGCAATGAAGTGGGCTCTGAAGGCAGCAGACCCAGGGAGCCCTCTGGCATGGAGTCTGTGATGGAAAGAGAAGGTGGCTGGGGCGGGGGAGGGGGAGCTATGAAGGGAATGGAATCTCTGGGTCGCTGTCAGGTAGCAAGATAAATCCTGAGTCCAGGTGGTTCTGGCTCAAGGCTGACCTAGGCCTGGAAGCTCCCACAAAACAGGACTTGTCTTCCTTTTGACTAGTTGGTACAAGACAAAAAAGGACTGTTTTCTTACAAAACCTAGTTTTTGGTTCTGTTTAAAAAAAATCAACCACAATTAGAAGGGGGGAAAAACACCACAAAACCATTTGGCCAGTCAGTTTTCAAAACACTCCAGAAGATGAGTAAGAAGGGAAACTGAGGCATAGTTAGATTACTTTGTTGCAGCCTCCTAGAGGAATATTCTTTCCACTTCCTCTAATCCTTTAGATTGCATCAGAAAATAGCTTCAGTTTTCACATTCCCAGGCTAGCTTCCCAGCCCTGAAGTAGCCAGATTCCCACTCCCTCCCTCCCTACTGAAGTATGGGCCCTGGGCCCTTTCCTTTATAGATTTGGCCTTCTCCTTAAGGAAAATTTCACCTGGTTTTTAGAACTAAAAATGAAATTTGGCAGATTTGACAGGGCAGGATACATGATGAACTTGCAGAGAAGATCAAACCCTGGCCCCGTCGCCGCTTCTTGCCCTGGGAAAGCTTCCACTGCTTACTATGTGGGTGGTGTAGACACTACTCAGACTCCTACTCTGGTGCCATGAGTAACCCTACTGCAGTATCCCAAAGGTGCCCGGCACCAGCAATCTGAACAGGCTCAGCGGCAGAATGACCAAACCCCCTCATTAGGTTTTCATACATGTTGACTAAACCATAAGTGCTTCTTACAACTTAGCTCCAGCTCCATCCATGGCTTGTTTCACGTCTAGCAGTATTGGAGACCACAAACGAGAGTTCAAACCTTGTCAAACTTGTGGACTCAATTAGTTCTTTCTGTGTTTGATTTTTTTTTTCCTCTTAAAATTATCTATTCAGAGCATAACCAAAGACCTCACCCCTAGGCCACTGTAGGTTCAGCCAACTTGGGAGCTGGTGTGGGCATGGCTTGGTGGGTGGGAGGAGAGGAAGGAAGGGAAGGGGGGGAGTTCTTTACCTCAGCCAGCAGCTGCCTTCATTTGGGACTGAAAAACCATTAGCAGAATCTCCAATTTCAGCTCTCTATGCTCCACCTTTGGATTGAGCTGAAACCCTGTGTACTGGGGCCTGTAGGCTCTGTGGGCTGCCCCTGGCACCAGCCTGGAAGCTGGATTGGATGCCATTGGCTTGAGTTGGTTGGAGCAAAGCAGCTGCAACCCAGCTTGATGAACACAGGTGTCCAATAGGGTACTACATCCATACTTAGACATGGCAAGGTCAGTCTGTGCTGGTAGGATCAGCGTGCACAAAGGAAGTATCCCCCTTTCAACAAATTTTCAAAGGGTAATATATATATATATATATATATATAGAAGAAAACAAAACATTCTCTTGTGAAATATACTTTTGTAAATAATATTTAATTTTTTTAAATAATATATTTGGTGCTGTTTTCTCAGAGCCCCTGAGAGCACTTTTTATTTTTGTTTTAAAATTTTACTGTTTCCTCTGCATTTTTTGAAGTATGTTTTAAGGGAAACATATGCTTTTTTTTAAGTCTGTCATTTAGTCTGGGGAAGGCAAGAAAGCTTTGCTTTTTTGCTTTTTCCTGGTAGAAGTGACATGTAGTGAATCATTAGGTTGAACTGAAATGTTTTTCTTGCACCAGTATTGGCTAGAAAAAAAAAATTGAGGTGAAGTGATGTTAGTTGTGGCTTCAAAGACTTCCTCTCATCGGCAGGCCTTTAGGTCTATTGTTTTTAATTGTGCATTTTTTTAAAGAACATTTTCCAATGGCTCCTGCTTTTCTTTTTACTGGGGACATTATGTAAAAGTTTACACACCTCCTGCAGCAAGGCTTTTCTTTTCTCTCTCCCCCACCTTTGTGTTGTTGTGGGTTTTTTTTTAGTTTTGTTTGCACTCTGTCTCTAAATGGACCAACAGCACAAGCCATAGAGAATGCATCTTACCATGCCGTGTACAGGCAGGGCTGTTTGCAGTGCCGGGTCTCTGGTGCACCCTCCCCTTCTCCTCTGTGGCACAACTTGGATGAACTCCAAATGAATTCTATTGTCCTTATGGAGATCCAAGAGTCAAACCTCTCGTATGTTTTCTCTTTGCTAATGTGAGTGTATTAATCGCATATTCTGTGGCTCCCAAGTGTTTTAAAAGAAGCCTCATCATAAACAGGAACTAGTATTGGTTGAACAGACATGAAATGTACACATGCCTGTAGGCAAACAGATTTGTAAGATCAGAATCCCCCAGGGGTCAGGAAGAGGCCTGGGAAATCAAATTCTGGAAAACAATCAACTTACATGTTTTTGTTTTTTTTTAAAGTCAGTCCAAAAAAGAAACCACTGTGGGGTGGGGTTGGGTGGGGAGGGAAGAAGAGACATTTAATTTTCAAATTAAAATGTATAAAATAATCTGTGGCAAGATAAAGATACAAAGATAAGATGTAAGCTATTCTCGACATTACCAAATTCTTAATACCCCTTATGTTTTTGTATAAAATTCTGGTAAGAAAGTGGGAGCAAATTCCCTTTTTTTCCATTTTGCGGAGACTATCTTTTCAATACCAGTCTGTCTATTGATGCTTGTGTTTACAAACCGTATTTGTTGGGTTTTTGGGGGTGGTTTTTTGGGGCATATTTTTTCAGGTCACTTTGCTTCAACAACCAAGGCAATTGTTTTTCAATAATTTGTCTTTAGCCTTTTTTTCCTGTATTTGTATATAGTGACTCAGTATTAGAAGAAAGTGCATTGTTTTCTCTTATTTCCGATCTGTGTTGGTGCTCATTTGAGAAAATAAAGTTTTCAAATATTCTGAGAGTGTTGGCCTTGTCTATTCCGACTTTAATCCCCCCATCCCTTTAATAAAAGGCCCGGCTTAATTCATCTTGACATGTGAGGCAAATCAATCTAGATTTAGAAGGCAACTCTCAAGGGATCAAGTTTCCTGCCTTACAGGGATGAGGGGTGGTGGGGGCAGGGAGAGATCACCCTTGGTATAATTTTAGATGGAACTGAGGACCATAGGATTGACTTACCCAAAGTCATGGTTCTAGTAAATAATTGGCATGGAGGGATTGAAGTGGCAAGATAGAGCTCAGATCTCCTACAATCTCCTCTATATAGTCATACAGGCCCCCTGTCCAACATTACCAATGGGTTTCCTGAAAATATATCTTTAGGTGTAGCAATATTAAAGGAGGCAGTTAATTCCATGGGAACAGTGCTCAGAGGATTGAAGCTGGATCTGCTGCCTATGCATAGGGTGTGGTAGGACAGGGGAGCAGAACCAGGTAAGCCTAATGCTATTAACAAGGGCTTCTAGACACTGCCTGGGCAACTGGTTTATAGGGTATAAATGTTACTATGTATGCCTATCGGATGCTGTCTCCTGATGGCTGGCCATTTTCCAAGTTGATGGACTCTATACAAAGGGGTCTGTGGTGCCTTGCCACCCCCCCAGATTAAGAATTGCCCTAAAACAATTCTTGACTTCCCCTTCTCTCAAACCCTAAATAGTGGATCTTACCAAAACCAAGACGCTGGAGGAAACCCAGAGCATTGAGCATAGAGAACGCACCAGAAATGCGAAATGGAATTTTATTTTTTGGCTGACTCCAGCCCCTAAATCGTCCTCTTCCCCTTTGTGTTCTATCTCTTTGAGGACCAAGTTAACAAGATGGAAAGAATTGTTCCAGGGAGAACGTGACATTCGTATGTTGTGCCCAGGAAGGGAAGGGCCTAGAACCAATGAATGTGCTCAGGAGGGATGGAACCTTGATTAGCTGGCTGCTTCCCTCAGTGCCTGAAGCCATCAGCAGCCCCACAGGCTCTCTCCTGCTGGTCCTGCTGGCCAGTGCCTTCTGATTGATGTTATCTCTAGAACCAGCAGTTCAAATCAAGGCCAAATCTTGGTGAAACACAGACTGACAGGCCTGCAGTGTGTATATGGGGACGAGAAATAACAACCCCTAGAGGTGAATGCACTGGTGCTCAGTGCATTCTCTATGCACTGGGTTTCTTTCAGTGTCTTGGTTTTAGTAAGATCCATTATTTAGGGTTTAGGAGAGGAGTAAGCCAGGGATTGCTTTAGAGCAGAGGTTCTTAATGGGGGGATGATGGGGTAACAGACCCTTTTGCATGTTGACTTTAGGGAGTCCATGAACTTGGGAAATTAAATCTTTAACTGAAACTTAGCATTTAATTTAATTATAAATAAAAAAATTCAGAGAAGCCCACAGTTTTTACCAGACTGCTAGAAGGATCCATGGCATTAAAAAGAAAAAAAGTCAGCTGTAAGCATTTACATCCTTATTTCTGTCTGATGTGTCAGCATCACCTGGATGCCTCACTGAAGACACCAGGCCCTACCAGCTGCAGTGTCTAATGTATTTAAGCTTTGAGAAGAAACTGTCTCTCACTCTGTAAAGCATTAAACCAAGGCTTTTTGTTGAACTAAAGCAGGTGACTAGGTCTAAAGGAGTATTTTCTGACCAATGGCCCATAGGCTGGCACTGGGCTGTGGCAAATTTTTGTTGATACATAAAATCTTTAGCCCCAAAGGGCCTTACTTCTTAAAACCTATGAATTTTTAAGGACACTGACCCAGCTCCCCTTGGACTGTTTTCCCACACCCACCTTTCTGAGAGCAGCTAGGTGGTGCAGTAGATAGAGCTCTGAGCCTGGAGTCAGGAAGACCTGAATTCAAATGTGACCTCAGACACTTACTAGCTGTGTGACCCTGGACAAGTCACCGTTTGCCTCAGTTTCCTCATCTGTAATATGAACTGGTGAAGGAAATGGCAAACCACTGGAAGAGGTGGACAAGATTGAACAACAAACTTCTCTGAGGCTGCAGAGGGCGCTGTCCAAGGTAAAGATGTTGAATAATTTACTAGTCCACAGTGTAATGATTTTTAAGAGACTTCAAGATTGTAGATTTTTAGCTGGATGGGATCTCAGGTCATCTAATCCAATCCCCCTTCCCCAACTGATGAGGAAACTGAAGCCTAGAGGTTTAAGGTGGCTTGCCCAAGGTCACACTGGTTTTTAATTGGCAGAGGCAGGCTTTAAATCCAGGTTCTCTGATTTTAGAGCCAGTGCCTATGCCCAGCTAATTTGGACCAGGTCACACTGGTCCATGTGGAAAGCTGAATTTCAGGAATAAGGCACTGCCTATAGAAAAAACCTGATGTTGTGAAAAGGTCCCTATATGTAACTAGCCCAATGTCAGTTCAGAATAAGATTAGGGAAAGATTCTTCTTAGTCAACTTTCTCTGTTTTGTCTTAAATAACCTCCTCTTGGACCCAATCTGGTCATTTAAGTTTTCTGTTTCTGGTTCTTAAGCACATCTCTGGAAATGATACATTAGAGTCTAAATAGCATGAAAAGGCTCATGCTAATATCTTGCTATGGTACATTGTGTGGTGTGGGAAATAGAAATATGGTAAACCCAACCCACCCCACCCCTGAAAAAAAATGATTTTAGGGTGAAGAATGGCAAGAATGTTGACGATCTCATTGTAGTCTGTCCATGTCAGGCCACATCTGGTTCATTTTGTGCTTAGTTCCTGGCACTATATTTTAGAAAGGACATTGACAAGCTAAAAATCATCCAAAGGAAGGCTACCAGGAGACTGAAGAGCCTCAAGGTCATACCCTATGAGGAGTGCCCAAGGAAATTGAGATTTATTTGGATAAATATCAGGGGAAATCCGAGAGCTATCTTTAAAGTATTTGGAGGGCCATCAGGTGAGAGTGGGATTAGATTAGTTCTACTTGGTTCTAGAACATAAAACTGGGAGCACTGAGTGAAAGTTGGAAAAGGAGATGCAGGCCTGATGGTAGGAAAAAAAAAAACAACTTCCTAACAATTAGTGTTCCAAGGGGACTTCCTCAGGAGCTGGTGAGAAGGCCATCAATGGAAGTCTTCAGGGTCAGGTTGAAAGGGTTGAATTGGATGACCCCTTCCAGCTCTGAGATTCTATAAAAACCAATGTTAATTTAGGGAACTGGTCTTTGTTTAGAAAATTCCTAATAGTGTCTGCTAAGCCTTACCCTCATTTTGGGCATGAAATGAGCTGTTTCTGTCCTCCCTGCCCTATTCTCCTATTGTGGACCAAGCTTCAGTCAACTCTTCCTGTTGTAAGTTGGTCATCTGCTTCAGGGATTATGCGTCTTGTAAATTATTTCTTGTCAGTGTTCTGACATCTGTCCCTTGAAGCCATGCCTGTTATTAGTCCAGTCTGGCTTGCCTGTTTCAGACAAAAACCATGATGACAGATGTGTGCTTGGGCAATACCGACCAATCTCAAATAAGCACTTCTCCCTTCCACCTCTCCTCCAGAGTACACTTGCAGTCTATAGTGAGCTTTAGGAAGATAAGCCATCTTTGCCAAGACTGATTGTAACCACCCCATGCCCAACCCCCACCAGCCCTTTCGCTGACCTTGTTAATCCTGGGCTAGCTTCACTCAACTCTTTCCCAGGTTGTTCCCCTTAACTGCTTAGTGTGGCCAAAGAATGCTAATTAACCTACTAGCCTTAATTAATCGATTAGGAAAAGAAACTACCACTTAAAAATCATAGATTGTACCCTGGAGGCAAAAATACTGAGCTTGGGGGGTAATCTGATATTTTGGATTATCTATGTTCATTCTCTTCCACCAATGTGAGCATTAAATGTATGGAGAATTGTTGAAAAAGTGGCTCAGCTGAGAAACAACTACTTGTCTTTGTCTGGTTTAATAGTTTGAGTGAGGAAGGGATGGATATGATATAGGCTATATGCCATGACTCTACCACTTACCTGTGTGACCTAGGGCAAGTCACTTGAAATTGTCTGGGCCTCACTTTCCTAATTCATCAAATGGGGACATCGGATTAGATAGCCTTGATCCTAAGTCACTTAAACCTATCCTGGCCTCAGTTTACTTATTTGTCCAATGAGCAGTTCAGACTAGATAGCCCCAACGGTCACTTCCAGCTAAATCAATGGACCTACATTCCTCATAAGCAACTGGTTACAACACCAATAACCAATTACTTTTTTTTTTTTTAAAGATTCAGTCATTGAACATTTTTGAGCTTACTGAGACATGGTTTTTGTTTTGTTTTATTTTAGTGGGAGGATGGATGGATCTAAATCCAGGAAAGACCCGAATTTGAGTCGTACTTCCAACACGTACTAGCTACGTGACTGGGGACTTGTTACTAATAGCTCACATTTTAAGGTTTCCTCATGACAATCCTGGTGAAAGATGGCAAAATGGATAGAATACTGGTTCTCAGGTCAGGAAAACCTGAGTTCAAATCCAGCCTCTGACACATACTAGCTGTGTGACCTTGGCCAAGTCACGTAACTTCTGCCTGTCTCGTTTTTTCCAACTATAAAGGGGAGATAATAATAGCACCTTCCTCCTTCCTACGAAGATCAAATGAGATAATATTTACAAAGCACTTAACATGTTACCCGGTTCATTGTAGGTGCTTAAAAAATTCTTGTTTTCTTCTTGCCCTTCCCCTACCCTTTTGCAGATGAGAAAATAGAGGTGTTAACTTGCCTTATATGGTTGCAGTGGGTTTCTGATGAGATTATGGATATAAAACACAGTGAAAATCTTAAAAATACTAGCAATGTTGGCTAGAATTATTACTATCTAGTCAATTTCCTAGGGGAATGAATCCCAGGGAACAAAAAGTCAGTAGAACTTAGGACGCTGGGTAGCTTGAACTATGCTCTCTTGTAAATTATTCTCCCTGACCTTCAGCTCACTTGACACATCTCCTAAGTTCATCCCGGGGGGTGGCCCCAGCAAGCAGCTGAGAAATGGTGGGTGAATTCCCAAGAGCAAACCCTTTCGACACGGGGCAGCTACCTTCTCCCAGGAGCAATCAGTCACCATGCCTGGATTGGGAAGCCAAGGTCTCAAATGGCTGGTGTCCCACAGACAGCTCATCCAGTTCAATAGAGTTTATTTTTTTTGAGTCAGGGAAGGAGATATTTAATGAATAACTGGAGCAGCTCAGATTTTTAGAGTGCTTTATGACAAAGCATTTCCCTTACAACTGCATTGTCAGGCAGGAAGTAAAAATATTATTAACCCCATTTTACAGATGAAAAAGCAAGACCTCAGAGAAGTTAAGGTACTGACTTAGGGTTACCCAGCCAGTCAGCATCTGAGCTAGCTTCAAACCCATATCTTCTGATTCTAAAAGTATCACACCTTCCACTCTTCTTTAGACTCATGGATCTAGATTTAGAAGGGACCTCAGAGGCCATCAAAGATCAATCTCTTCATTTTGCAGATGAGGAAACCAAGGCAGAGAAATTTGAAGTGACTTGCCCAGGGTTACACAGAAAATAAAGGTCTGAGGTGGGATTCAAACCTGGGTCTCCCTAACTCTATCCACCAAACCCTACTACCTCTTAAATCTGAGAGTTTTTTTTTTTTTTGAGGTGGGAAGGAGAAGGAGTGCTCATCCTCTTTCTCACTTTTATAAATGCACATCAGAAACAACTCATGACTATTTTGGTCTCTCACATTTAATTCTGCTGAGTGAAATAGATATCTTGAACTTTCAAATATTGGATAGACTTTCTGTTCTATTAAAAAACTACGGGCCTAAAAGCATCTATCCAGGCATAGCTCTGGATCATCAGAGAAAAATGCCTTTTCTCCTCCTCCAGGGAAGCACTTGCCCTCATACAATTGCCCACAAAGAAGGGCCTTTGGGTTTGGTGTCTATTTGGTTAAAATGCAAGGCTGGGCCTAAAAGTTCTGTTTTTAAAAAAATTTCCTTTGAAATTTGAAGGTGAATTTTTTTTTTTTTTAGAATATTCTGATAGTCATGGGTTATTTTGTTGTTTGTTTTCTGGCAAGGAGTAAAGAGGGTACTGTGCCCTCCCTGGTGCCGTTAAAAAACAAAACCCATGCATACATTAAGGTGACCTCTCTATAACCTACAGAATGAAAGGCAAACTCCTCAGCCCACATTTGAGGCTCTCCACAAATCTGGTTCTCACCCCTCTTTCCAACCTTATTTCTCACTACTGACTTTAATGAAGTCAACATTCTAGTCAAATTAGAGAGCTGAAAAGCCAAAGCTACTTGCCAATAACTCTAACAAGGATATCAGTCTCCTAGGCTCATTGGTACAGTGGTGGGAGCCCTGGGCCTGGAGTCAGAAAGATCTCAGTTCAAGTTCGTACTGAGACGCTTACTACTTGTATTTGTACCCTGTGGTATTGTTTGGATCAGGGGAAGTGATGTGCACTAGGCTGCGCTGTAAACTTGAGGTCTTAGGCACAGAAAACATTGAAGGATCTGGGCAATAATAGCCAAGTTACGAGGTCAACAAGAGTGATGCTGTTCACCATACTTTGTACTCTATTTTCTCAATTGTGACTGTGTTAAAGATTGTGGGAGCCTAAAACTAGCAAGGTTTTAGAAATTAAAATCCACCACTGATCATTAATTTGAGTCTTATCTAGTTTAAGATATAATGTACTCACTATGAAAATAATGTTAATGATTTAACCTAAATTGGTGAACCAAGAAATTAAATGCTAAGGCATTTAAATTGCCTTTTAACTCTTTGTTAACTCTTCAGCTTTGTTAAAAGATTGCCAACCTCCTCATGGTTGAATACATTCTCAAAGGTCATCTAATCCAACCCTTTCATTTCATGTATGAGGAAATTGAAACCCAGAGAGAGGAAATCCAAGGTGAGACAGCTAGCTAATGACAGGTAGGACCAGAATCCAGGTTGTTTAATCTCTCGGGCTGGTTTGTTTTCCACCATGGAAAAGAAGAGCCACTGTGGTGGCTTTTCTAGCCAAGGAGAGAAGAGAAGAACCTTTATCATGAGAGAAGTGGTAAGGTGAGCAGTTGCCAAGAGGGCCCTGAATTCCAAGGATTTATTTGAGATCTATGTGTTAACTACCTTTCATTCATAGGATTTACAGCTAAGAAGGCATCTTGAGGTAATCTAGTCGAATTCATTTAACAGAAGAGGAAACTGTAGCCCAGATGGGTGAATCTTCTTGCTCAAGGTCATAAGATTAGTAACAAAGGCAAGATCCCAATGTAGGTCTTTTAACTCCAAATTCAATGCTTTTTCCGCTAAATCATGCTTCCTCTCTTAAGTCTGTACCCAGGAAAATGTGTGCCCCACAAGCCTCAGTCTTGTATACAGCCTGAATAGGGTTGATTGACTAGGTGAAATTCTTTCAGGTGCATTCACTGGCAAGATTCCCCTGGGGTGTGTGCCTGTATTTCTAAACTGTTTTTTACAGTGTGGGTCATGCAGATACGGCAAGAGCAGCTCAGCCAGGCTCCGGGTTGTTTTATTTATGGTTTTAATAATGGAGTCTTGGGGGGTAAGGATGGGGAGGAGAGGAAGGGAGGGAAGGAATTTCATTACATATTCCCAGAAGCCAAAATGTAGCTTCAGAATGTTTATTAAATTTACAACTGTTTATGGTTTGTCCTAAACTTATTCTTTGAACTACCTTAATAAATATAGCTTAAATGCCCCTTCACAAAGGAGGCAGAATAATCTGAATTATTGTTCGGAGGCTCTGTTTCGTATGTTCCATAGTCAAGCCCAGCACATTGTGGGAGTTTGGGGCTAGGCAGGGGGGAAGCCTCTAAGTTGGGGTCCCAAAAGTTAGGGTGATGATAGAGGAGGGTGAAAGGGGGAAGGGCTTGAGTTTCCTCCTTTGCAATAATAATAATAGTAACAATAACTCCTCTACTAAAGCTCTACTCTGCTTCATCAAAGCTCACAGACCTTGGGTTCTTGGAGGTTTGGCACATGCCTTGGAAAGTTCTGCCAAGCTCAGGAAAAGTTCAAATTCAGGCTCTGATGATGGCTTCTGTGTGTCTATTTGTCATTCACAGACCAGCCTAGCCAGCTGCAAAGAGGCTCTTCACTAGATGCCTTGTAATATGGCGGATTTTTTTTCCAAGCATAACAACTCATGAAGACTTTCTCCTAAGGTGTGCAAAGAGTTGCCATTAGCATTTGGTGGAATAAAAAATGAACTCACTACGAGGAGTACTCATACCAAACGCAACTGCACATTACTGAAAATTCAATTCAACGGACGTTTTTAAAGTGCCTGTTACGTGTTAGGCACTCTGCTGGGTACTGGATATATGAAGACAAAGAGTAAGTCCCTGTCCCCGAGGAGTTTACGTTCTACTGGGGAAGGAGGGAGCATAAATAGGGAAATATAGAATATATACAAAAAGAAACATAAAGCAATTGGAGAAGCCCTAACTGGAGGCCTCAGGAAAATCTTTATTTATTTTTTTTTTAGGAGGTAATATTTGAGCTGAGCCCTGAAGGAAACTAGGAATCCCAAGAGGCAAAGTTGAGGAAGGAGGCATTCTAGGCATCAGAAGACCTACTGTGCAGCTAAAGAGGCAGAAAATGGAATGTCATGTTATAGGGGAAGGCAAGTCAGGTAGTTTGGTTGGAAGACAGAGTATATGATGGGAGTATGAAATCAGTCTGAAGGACAGACTGAGACCAGATTGTGAGGGGTGACAAAATGGCAAACAGAGAAGGTTATATTTGATCCTAGAAGCAATAGGGATCCAATAAGTTTATTGAGCAGGGGAATGACATGGTCAGACCTGTGCTTACAAATAACATTTTGGCAGTTGTGTGAAGGAAGAATTGGAGAAGGAAGAGACTGGATGCAAGGAGACCAATTAAGAGCCTATTGTAATAGCACAGGTGAGAGATGATAGGGACCTGAACCAGGGTGATGGCTATATGAGTAAAAAGAAGGGGATATGTGTGAAAAATGTTGTGGAGATGAAAGCTTTGACCTGGCAACTAATTGGATTGGGGTGGGGGTGGGGCACAGTTTGAGGGTTACTCAGATGCCATGAACCTGGATGACTAGAAGGATGATGGTTCCCTTGGCAGAAATGGGGAAGTTAGGAAGAGAAGTGAGTTTAAAGGTCCATCAATCAATCAACAAGCACTTATTAAATACCTACTGTATGTCTAAATTCTAGGGATTCAAAGATAAAAGTGAATCAGTTCTTAATCTAAAGAAACTTATGTTCTAAGGGGTGAGGTAGTATGTGTGTTTGTGTATTTCCTTCCCTCCCTCTTCTCCCACTTCATACCCCCAAGAATCCATTATTAAAACCATCAATAAATATATGTGCACCTATCTAGCTATCTATATCTCCATATACAAAACACATACAAAGCATATTCAAGTAACCTTGTGTAGGAAGGCAGTAGCATCTGGGGAAACCAGGAAAGGCCTCCTACAGAAGATGCCACCTGAGCTGAGTCTCAAAGGAAAGTCAGGGTTTTCAGAGGCAGAGGTGAAGCTGGAGACCATTCCAGGCACAGCAGATGGCCAGTATAAAAGCAGGCATTGAGACGGGAGATGGAGCACAGTGTGTGAGAAATAGCAAGAAGGTGGGTTCACCCGGTTTACAGTATGTGTGGAGATAAGTAATATATGATGACACAAGAAGGGTAAGATGAAGTTAGCTTGTGAAGAGCTGTAAATGCAAAATGGATTCTAAAGATAATAGGGAACCTCTAGAGTTTGTTGAGTGCAGCAAGGTGGGGACATGGTTAGATGTGCTTTAGGAAAGTCACTTGGGCAGCTGAGTAGAGGATGAATTGGAGCGGAGAGATACTTGACTTGGGGAAGACATTTAGGAAGCTGTTGTAATAGTCCAGGAAGAAGTAAGGAGGGCCTAAACTAAGGTGGTAGCTGTGTAAGCGGAGAGAAGAAGATGTATGTAAGATATGTGGAGGTGAAAATGACAAGATTTGGCAGCTGGATGGATATGTGGGGTGAGGGAGAGGGAAGAGCTAAGAATGACTGAACCTGGGTAACCAGAGAGATGATGGTGACCTTAATAAAAAATAGTAAAGTTTGGAAGAAGGTTTTTTTGGGGGGTGGGGCGGGGAAGGAGAGGAAGAAAAGGGAATAAGCATCTGCTAATGCACCAGGCACTGTAGTAAACACTTTGCAAATATCTCATTTTATACTTACAACAGCCCTAGAAAGTGAGTGCTATTATTATCATCCCTATTTTACAGTTGAGGAAACTGAGTCAGACACCAGTTAAGTGACTTTCCCAGAATCATGCAGCTAGTAAGTTTCTGAGGCCAAAAGTTGAAAAACAGAAAAGTTGTTCTATGGAACAGATTACATATACAAGACCCAGGAGCAGCTGAACATAGTAGCATGGTATTATTCAATAAGCTTCTGGGGTAAGGGCTCATCATTTGACAAAAATTTATGTGAAAACTGGAAAGTAGTCTGGGAGAAATTAGGCTTACACCAACATCTCACACCATTATATCACAAAAAAAAACTCTAAACAGACATGTGACCCAGATATAAAAGGTCTTATAAACATGTTAGAGGAGAGCAAAAGGATATACCTTTCACAACTATGAACAGGGACAAGGTTCTTGACCAAATAAGGGATGGGGATGATTATAAAAAATAAAATGGACAATGTTGATTATACAAAATTGAAAAGGTTTTGCACAAACCAAATCAATGTACTTTGAATCAGAAAGGAAACAGTTAAATAGAAAAAAAATAAATGAAACAAATTTCTCTAATAAATGTCTGCTGTCTAAGATATACTGGGAATTGACAAAAATATATAAGAACAAGAGCCATTCCCCAACAGATAAATGGTCAAGGCACATGAATGAGCAAGCTCTCAAAAGAAAGGTGAATTATCAACAACCATATGAAAAAAAATGCAAATCACTAATAATAAGAAAAATGCAAACTAAAATAACTAAAATTGGTAAATTAGACCCCCCCCCCAATTATAATCATTGGAGGGGCTATAGAAAGAGAGGCACATTAGCATACCATGAATAAGTGAAACCTATTTAGGAAGTGGTTTGGAAATATTCCCCCAAAGACAAACAAATTTGACCCAGTGATATCACTGCTACTCATATTTCCCCAAAAGAAACACAGAGGGAAAAGACCCAGATGTATAATATTTGCTAGCATTTTTATAGCACTTTAAGATTTGCAAAGCACTTTCCAAATGTTACCTCATTTGATCCTTGCAACAACCCTAGGAGTCAGGTGCAAAAATGTTAACAGCAGCATGTTTTATTGTTGAAAAGAGCTGAAAACAAAGTAACAACCCATTGATTGGAGAATGTCTGATAAACTATGGTATGTCAATGTAATAAAATATCACTGCTCCATAAGAAATGTTGAAAGGGATGCATTCAGACATGGGTTAGACTTTTATGGACTGATGCAGACTGGAGTGAGCAGAGCCAAGAGGACAATTTATACGATGACT
The DNA here is from genome assembly GCF_011100635.1 of Trichosurus vulpecula. NCBI lineage: Eukaryota > Metazoa > Chordata > Mammalia > Diprotodontia > Phalangeridae > Trichosurus > Trichosurus vulpecula. The sequence continues at coordinate 169,347,956 of NC_050576.1, read as the reverse complement.
ATAATTTGTAAAGGAGAGCAAGTTTGATGGACTTTAGAACTCTGATCAATGCCTTGGTCAACCATACCTTGAGGACTGATCAGAAAGCATACTTCCTCCCTGTTGGCAGAGACACTATACAGTTGTCCCTTCCATATTGCAGGAGTTAGGAGTGAGGCACCCCTGTGATCTGGAAAATCTGCGTAAAATTTTTTGACCCTCCATTTATACCAGAGAAGTCTGAATTTTTTTTTTCTTTTATGGGGTGTTTACAGTACTCTGTAATCGTAAAATTTGGGTTAAGTATTTGGTCAGAGGCTACCTGTAAGTCAATGTTAAGTAAAAATACTATGGCTTCCACAAAACTCTCCCAAATTCCCATTTGTAGTAATTTCTTAGGCTGATCTGTGAAACATTGAAACGGTGCTATGTCAAAACCATGATGGGGAAAGTCACAGTGTGCAGGATGACATACTTTTTCAGATATGAACAATGTTTGAATTTGTTTTGCCTGACTATACCTAAACTTATTTGTTACAGGGGAGTGACTTATTTAGGGGAGGAGAAGGTGGAGATTTGGAGAAGCGCAGGGAGTGGTGATAGTGATGCAAAAGAAATGAAAGCACTAATGACACATTGAAACACACAGATAGTGGAAGAAAGTTCAGAAGGGCACACAGACAGTGTTGGTATTACCTACCATGCTAAATCTCACATATATTATAAGAAATCAAAACTGTACTTAATAAAATTCCTAATTTCATATATAATTCTTTGTTTTTCTTTGTATATAGAAATGTTCATGTTTGTTGATGTTTGTCAGATTCATAATAAAAATAAATAAAATAGGTAAATAATTGGTGGGTCGGGAGGGTGACAAGGTCCAGATTTCTCATCCTGTCATGATGTATCTCTAAAACTGGGGAGCTCTCGCACTTAGCTATTCACAAAGCTACCTGCAAGACTGAAGTATCCAGGAAATTTCCCTTCTCTCACTAGAAAACTAGATTTCAAGAACATGCTGCTCAGAAATTCAAAATACCACCTCCTCAACAGGAGAATAAGTTCGGGAGTATCATCCATGACCCCCCTTCTTGGGCCAAGTGTGCTAATATGTTAGATTCTGCTATGTGCTTCTGCAAGAAATCTATTAGTGCCTCAACTACTGACATAGACTGGAAAAGTCCATTGGAAAAGACACATTCCTTGCAGCCCATGGTTTTGTGGGGAGCAGCCATTTCTCCAGGAACACAAATTGCAAATGACTTTGGGAGCCAAAGGTGGAAAATTGGGGAACTTGTTTTACTGAGAAATAGACAGGAAAAACAGCAATTTTGCCAAACAGATCAACCAGAAACATTTGGCCCCAGAGAGTGTTCCCCAGGAAAAGAGGATGATGGAGAGACATTTTGAAGTGGTAGAGCATTGGATTGTGGTCCTGGTTCTGTCCCTAACTCTTTTTCTTTTTGGAAAGGGGAAGGCAAGGCAATTGGAGTTAAGTGTCTTGCCCAAGGGCACACAACTAGTGAGTGTGTCAAGTGTCTGAGGCCGGATTTGAACTCCTGACTCCTGGGCCAGTGCTCTGCTTGCTGCTCCATCTAGCTGCCCCCCTAACTCAATTTTTGACATTGGGAAAATAATTTCATCTCTTCTGTGTCCGTTCCTTCTAATTTAACATGAGATCAGACTTAGCTTACATGCCCCAAAGTCCGATTCTAAATGAGGCTAAAAGGATGGAGATGGGAAAAAAGCATGAGTTCTCAGTGCCACCTGGGAAAAACTGCCCTTACCTCAGAGAGCTTCCTAACTGAGCCTCAAGCCAAGAACTCACACCCAATAGGCACCACTTTTTTTTTATTTCCCATACCCTATGATAATATTTTTTGTTTAGTTGATTAGTCATGTTTGACTTTTTGTGACCCCATTTCTGGTTTTCTTAGCAAAGATACTAAAGTGGTTTGCCATTTCCTTCTCCAGCTCATTTTACAAATGAGGAAACCGAGGCAAACAGGGTTAAGTGACTTGCCCAGGGTCATACAGCTAGTAAGTGGCTGAGAGCAGATTTGAACACAAGTCCTCCTGACTCCAGGGCAGGTGCTCTATCCATTGTACTATTTATATGATAATATAGATTTCTCGAAATTACCGTTGAGTGTGTGATTCCAAGTTCTGGTTTCTAGGATCATGGTTTTCAATCACCTCTGATTTCAGTCAGAGTTAACAAATACCTTAGATGCTATGTAACCCAGTCCCCTTACTTTACAGATGGGGAAACTGAGACTCAAAGAAATTAAGTGATTACTTTGCCTATTGGTGTAGAGCTACCAAACAGTAGAGGACTTGAATCTTGCTCTTCTTTTATCTCAAGGTAAAATGAGATAATATTTGTAAAGTGCTTAGCACATTGCCCAGGTACACAGTAGGCACTTAATAAATGCTTGTTCCCTTCCTTTCCCATTCCAAGTATAGCACTTGAACAGCTACACCAGAGAGATCTACAATGGTTCTTTCAGATCTGAGTTCAGGGGAAAATCCCCTTCTCCCCTCTAATTTTTTTCCTTTCTTCAGAATTGGAAGCAACAATAATTTATATTCCTAGTATGCTTCTAAGAATATAAAGTGATTTCTCCACAAAATCCCTGTGAGGTAGGGAATACAATCATTATTATCCCCATTTGACAGATGAGGAAACTAAGGCACAGAGGCATGAAGTGACTTGGTCATGGTCATGCAACTGCTAAGTATTGGAGCCAGGCCTGGAATCCAGGTCTTCTGGAGGTCAGTTCTGTCACTCTTCCCATTCCACCTTGTTGCAAAATGAAGAGGTCAACTGATGACGACAACCATTATTTACTTTCCATGGTGAGTTTCCAATAATTATTACCTACAAGCTGTTGATAACCTGACACATAGTTCCTCCTTCTAGCCTGGAATCTTTAATCCCCAGGGAATCTTTGTATTTTTTAACTTGGTCCAGTCTCAAGGCCCTATTTCCATTAGAATCCAATAAAAAGTCCTCAAGTCTCCTGCTGGGACTCTGACTCATAACAGTTACCATGGTGAAGAGAGATACCCAGGGTTCAAGTTCCAACTGATTTTTGTTGGGAGTTGAATGACAAGAGAATCCATTCATCAGGAAGAATGATGGGTAGCTGAGAGGTAAAGCCTGGATGATGGGGTGACTGGCCGCCTTCCGGGGTGTAAACTACTGGGTTCCCACCACACATTTCTGTTCCACTGTTGGGTCAACAAGATCTTTTCTAGTAAGGGGACAGGTAACTCATTCCCATAGAGGTTATCACACCATGTCAGCTAGCTCAAACCTGTTGTGTGTTTTGTCTTGTCTGGGATAGTCATGGGGTCAGCCTGAAGAACAACTGCCTGAAATATCAGAAAAGCCACAGAAATGTTGGCTGAATTGAACTCAGTGCAGAAAACTCCTTCAACAAATGTGTTTTCTGTCTATGATAGCCAAGTAAAATAATGAAAGAAGAGCTGAGTACAAAGTCAGAGTACCTGGGTTTCATCCCAGATATGACTGTGGTTGTTGCTGTTCTTGGGCAGCTAGGTGGCCCAGCAGATAGAGCTCCAGGCCTGGAATCAGGAAGACTCATGTTTATGAGTTCAAATCTGGTCTCAGATACTAAGTAGTTGTGTGACCTTGGGCAAGTCACTTAACCCTGTTTGCCTCAGTTTCCTCATCTGTAAAATAAGCTAGAGAAGGAAATGGCAAACCACCCCAGTATCTTTGCCAAGAAAACCCCTGCTGGGGTCAGAAAGAATTGCGCATGATTGAAAAACGACTGAATAGCTTCTGCCGTCTGCTCCCTGTGTAACCTTGGGCAAATTATTTAATCTTTCTGGGTCTCAGTTTCTTCATTTCTAAAACGAATGGGGTAGATTGGACTAAGTGACTCCTGGGGTCCTTTTTAGCTCTAAACCTATAAGCCTATGACCTCTGAAATCCCAGCCTTAAATGCACAATTTAAATAATTTATAATAGAATTTCATAGGAGATACTGAGGAAGGCCCCTTCCAGACACACATTTTACTTGGTTAGTATTGATTCTTAATACATTGGTTATTCTTTTTCATTCAATCTCTTCTCAGTGAACACTTGCTTCCAGAGAAGCTGGCAAACATGCAACGAGCCCAAAAGCAATCATTCACCCAGTCACCTGGTCGGGGAGAGGCAAGGAAAGCTGTGGATCAGAGAGGTTATTAACCTCTACCCCACTTCAACCCCTCCGCAGAAAGGAAATGCAGTAAACCAGTTGGTTGGATACGAGGAAAGGGGTGGGGTGGGGTTGAAGGTAGCTCAGACGAGTTAGTGTTTTACCCGTTGTATCAGGCATTCTGAATGGGGGTAGTGGAAGGATTTGGGGAAAGGAGATGGAAAATCGCTAGATTTGAGGCCAGTGGACCTGGGTTCAAATCCCAGCTCTGTTCCTTACTGTTGAGGGATCATGAACAAGTCTTCCCCTCCTCCCCCCAGACCTTAGTTTTCTCTTCTGTAAAGTGGAGGGGTTGGATTAAATAATCTCTTCCAGCCCTAAACTATACAATCCAAAGACAAGAGACATAAAAAGGAAGAGAAGCAAAAGGAGGAATAGGAGAACTGAGGGGACCAGGATGGTAGGAGATAATAAGATGTAAGCACAGTAGAGTTAAGCTCCCTAGTAAAGTGTAAATTCATTGAGGGTAGGGACTGCTTTTGTTAACATTTGTATCCCTAGTTCCTTATAAGTAGTAGGTGCTTAATAAATGCTCATTGAATAACATGAGGTCAGTCAATAAACAGCATTTATTAACTACCTACTATATGCCAAATAGGGGCAGCTAGATGGTGCAGTGGATAGAGTGCCGGACCTGAAGGCAGTGGGGCTCATCTTTGTGAGTTCAAATCTGGCCTCAGACATTTACTAGCTGTGTGACCCTGGGCAAGTCACTTAATCTTATTTGCCTCAGTTTCCTTATCTGTAAAATGGGCTGGAGAAAGAAATGACAAACTACTCCAGTATCTTTGCCAAGAAAACCACAAATGGGGTCATAAAGAGCTGGACACTACTGAAAAGATTGAACAACAAAATACGCCAGACATTTTGCTAGGAACCAGGGATATAATTACAAAAGAGAGACTGCCCTCAAAGAACTTACTTTCTGTTAAGGGGAATATGGCCAGTAAACTGAAAAGGAAAAACAGGATCAATTCAGAATAAATACAAAATAATGGGGGGGGGGGAGGGACAGTTTACAAACCAACTGGGGGCATCCAGAGAGTCCCCTTGAAGAGAATGACATTTGAGCTAAGTCCTGAGGCATACAGGTGGCTCAGTAGATAAAATGCTGGACTTGGAGTCAGAAAAGTCTGAGTTTGAATCCAGCCTCAGACGCTCACTAGCTGTATGACCCTGAGAAAATCACTTAACTTCTCTTCCTCAGTTTCCTCAACTGTAAATGGGGGATAATAGCACCTATTTCCCAACACTGCTGAGATCAATTGAGATAATATTTGCAAAGTGCTTTGCCAACCTTGAAGCACTATAGAAATGCCAGCAATTTTCATCATCATCATCGTTGTTATTATTAACTAGAGATTCCAAAAGGCAGCGATAAGGAAGGAAAACATTCCAGGCATGGGAAATAGCCTATGGAAAGACAGAAATTAGGAAAATGGAATGTGTCATGTGTGGGGAATAGCAAGTAGACAGATCTAGTTGGAGGGTAGAATTCATGAAGAAGGGGTGGGGAGAAGCTTGAAAGGATAGAGCCAGATTGTAATGGGCTTTTGATGCCAAGTAAAGGAGTGTGTATTGGATCCTAGAGGCAATAGGGAGATAGAGAGGCTTCTTGAACAGGAACATGACATGGTCCATCCTGTGCTTTAGGAATATTCATTTAGCAGCTTTTGGAGACTGGGTTAGAGAGGGGGGAGACTGGAGGCAAGGAGAGCAATTAAGAGGCCATTGTAACATATGGGGGAAAGGCTGGTGGGTATGCAAATAGAGAGAAGCAGATGGATCTGGGAGATATTGAAGAGGTAGCAGAGAGAAGTTCTGCTGACTGATTGGATGTGAAGGATGAGTGAAAGATAGGATCCTAGATTTAGAGCTGATCTGAGCTTAGAGACTCCCAAGTCCAACCTCCTCATTTTACAGATGAAGGAACTGAGGAACGAGGAGCTTAAGTGACTTGTTCAGTCTGAGGTAGGACTTGAGCCCAGTTTTCCTGACTCCAAGTCCAGTACCTTAACCCTTACACCATTCTACCTACCTCTAAGGCTGCGAGCCCAGGTGCCTGAAAAGACAGTGCTATCCTCAGTAGAAATCATGAACATGCAAGAAGAGGAAAAGTAAGAAATCCAATGATGCTTTTAGCCCCCGACCATCCAGTTCAACTCCTTCATTTTACATATGAGGAAGCTGAAACTCAGAGAGGTTAACTGTGTGTCTGAAGTCACACAGCAAACTAGTAAGGTAATTCTGGGCTCCTGACACCAGTCCAATGGTCTTTCTACCACTGCAGGATGCTTTGCTGTCCCCTGCCTCCCATTGTGCCAGAGAATGCTCCCTCCTACCAAGTATTACTGGCTAGCTCATTTGCTGCTTCTTCTGTCTAACTCTCTTTGCTCAGGGCACAAATTTGAGATACCAGTTATTCAACCCTTTCTTCCACACCCCAGAACAATCCTGATTAAACTCAGAACACTCCTAGAGTGATGCCAGTTATCAAGGAAGGGCAGCAGGGGAACTGGCATTACTGGCATATTCATAGAAAAAAAAAAGTACATTCCTGAAAGGCCTTATCCTTGGTCAGATTTTCAATGTTGTGCCTTCCTTGTTATAGAACTTCTTGGGACATGAAGGTTCTCCCTCATCATTTGAAGAATTATCTTCTCCTGTGACCTTTGAATGCCCTCCCTTTTTCACTCTTCTTGGCCCATAGGCTTGTAACAGAATTTCTGGCAGCAGTGGCCTGGGCAGACTAATCCAGGGCTCTGATGACACTTAGGATGACCTCTGGCAGAAGCCATATGGCCATGACACAGATTCAAGGCCTACAGGAACCTGGCCTGAGTGTCTCTGTCTCTCTGTCTCTCTCTCTCTGTCTCTCTCTCTCTGTCTCTCTCTCTCTCCCTCCCTCTCTCCTCTTCTTCCTCCCTCTTTTCCTCCCCCCTCTCTTTCTTCCTTGCTTTCTCACCCCTTTTTCTCCTTTTCTTTTCTCTCTTTTTCTTTTTCTCTATCTCTCTCTGCTTCTCTCTGCCCATCTGTCTTCTTTCCTCTCCCTCCTCTCTCTTCCTTTCCTTCCTTTCTTCCTTCCCTCTTTTTCTCTCTTTCTTTTCTTTTTCTCTACCTCTCTGTTTCTCTCTGCCTGTCTTCTTTCCTCTCTCTCTTCTTCCTTCCTTCCTTCCTTCCTTCCTTCCTTCCTTCCTTCCTTCCTTCCTTCCTTCCTTCCTTCCTTCCCTGTTTTCCCTTTCTTTTCTCTCTTTTTCTTTTTTATATCTCTCTGCCCATTTGTCTCCTCCTCCTTCTCCTGCTTCTTCTTCTCCTTCTCCTTCTCCTTCCTCTCTCTCTCTCTCTCTCTCCCTCCCTCCCTTCCTCCCCATCCCCCATCCCTCCCTTGTCCCCTCCATCTGTCTCTTTTCTTTAAAATTTTCAGGGAAACAATCCTAGAGACATAAAAGAAAGCAAGATTTCACCCAGCTCTATGTGTGTTTGTGTGTGTATGTAGGTCTGTGGTAACCCATTCTGAGAACTTTGTCCACTGACCCTGACCTAGCTAACTAATATGAGGCCACTGTGGTGGCTGACCAACAGGAGCAGCTGAAAGCTGACCATCCTCCTGCCCTCCCAGCTTTCTTCATGTTCAATTTTCATTTCTCAGAAGAAGAAATGTTTGCATGTGTCCCAAACTGCCAAACCACATCATCTCTCTTTCCCTGGGTAGAAATGACGACAGGGGGTATTGGGGGAGTGAGGACGGGAGAGGGAATAGTGGGGGAGAAGAGAAGAAGTTGTGTTTCTGCTGGCTGGCTGGCTGGTTGGTAATATTTGGTTTAGGTTACCAGGCAATAAATCATGGCTTACGAGTGAAAGGCCACTGCTGGTTTCAGACACCATCTGGTTCCATATTCCCTAGGGCTCTGTATCCAGGGTTACCCAGAAAGATGGCAGATACAAAGCCCACAGAAATCAAGGGTCCACATTTCTGTTTGGCTCAGAGTTCGAATGGAGATATTTTATTCAGGAGGTGATGATGACAGAATAGCTCCTTCTAACAACAACTCCCATTCACTTAGTGAGTTTGACATCATATTTTCCCCACCATGACCCTGGGAGGTAGGGCGTTGCATGGGTTGCTATAGACAGAGACCACTCTACTTAGTGGCCAGCCTACTGGTGATGAATCTCTTCCTATTTAGTCAGCCTGATCCTCAGACACACTCAGGCTGTAACCTAGCATGTATTCAAAGGCTTCAGTAAGTCACTTAGCCTCCTTGGGCATCAGTTTACTCATCTATAAAACAAAGGGGTTGGATTACATGGCCTCTCATGTCCTTTCCACCTCTAAATCTATGCTCCTGTATGTCCACGATCCTATGTGTGACCTTGGACAAGTCACTTGACTATCTCGGGCCTCAGCTTCCTCATTTGTAAAATAAGAGAATTTCAATAGATGGCTTCTAAGGTCCCTTCTAACTCTAAATCTATGGTCCTCTGAACCTTTGAACCTTTCCAGATTGTGCTTAGCTATACACAACAAGGTGCAGTTGGTAAAATGCTGGACTTGGAATGAGGAAGACTTGGGTTCAAATCCTGGCGCTAACCTCTTGTCTGATAGTGGGCAAGTCATGTTACCTCTCTGAAACTTAGTTTCCTCAACTATGGGCACAATGATATCTGTAGTACCTAAACTATCCTGAATACCTTCCTTGGGCTCCTATGTCCCCATCCCTACCTAGGCGGTTGGGTGGCTCGGTCCACAGAATGCTGGATTTAGAGTCAAGAAGATCTGAACTCAAATCTTGCCTCGGATACTGAATACAAAATGGGCTAGGGGCTGGGGATCAAACTTGATGGCTTCCAAGGTACCCTTTAGTTCTAAATCTAGGACCCTTTGACCAAGATTCTGCTTAGATTTTAAAAAGGTAGGTGTAATAAGGAGTAGATAGGACCAAGGGATAGCCAGTTAGTTACTTATGCTTCATCTAGAGAAATAACCAATTAATTAAGCAAAAAGCATGTGTCTTGTGTAGACCTAGTTATTAACATGTTGTCTCCTCCATTACAACATAAGCTTCTGGACGGTAGGAACTGTTTGTCTTTTTCTTGATATTCTCCGAGCTTAGCATGCTGCTGGGAGGATAATAACAGGTGCTTAATAAATGCTCGATGGTCAGTTCTATCAGGAAAGACAACATTTAACCACATAAGTACATACAAAATATATAGATAACAAATACAAGGTGATTTCAGGAGGGAATCACCAACAGTTGGAAGAGGGAGATGGTTCAGGTGCCTCATGTAAGAGTAGGTGGTTTAAGTTGAACTTTGAAGTCGTTTGGTCGTTTCAGTCATGTGCAACACATCATGAGCCTATTTGGGGCTTTCTTGGCAAAGATCCTGGAGTGGTTTGCCACGTCTTTTTCCAGCTCATTTTACAGATGAGGAAACTGAGGCAAGTAGGGTTAAGTGACTTAACAGGGTCACACAGCTAGTAAGTTTCTGAGACCAGATTTGAACTCAGGTCTTCTTCCCCGCCCCCCACCTCACCCTGCCCAATCTCATTTATTTATTTAGTTGTAGTTTTCAGCATTCACTTTTGTAAGATTTTGAGTTCCAAAATTTTCCCCCTTCCTCCCCTTCCCCCTTCCCAAGACAGCATGCAATGTGATATAGGCTATACATATACATTCATATTAAACATGTTTCCACTTTAGTCATGTTGAAAGAAGAATAAGAACAAAAGGGAAAAACCACAAGAAAGAAAAATAAAAAGAAAATAGTATGCTTAGATTTGCATTCAGACTCCATAGTTCTTTCTCTGGATGTGGATAGCATTTACCATCATGAGTCTTTTGGAATTGTCTTAGATCCTTGCATTGCTGAGAAGAGCTAAATCTATCAAGGTCAGTCGTTGCACAATGTGGCTATTACTGTGTACAACGTTCTCTTGGTTCTGCTCACTTCACTCAGCATCAGTTCATGCAAGTCTTTCCAGGCTTTTCTGAAGTCTGCCTGCTCATCATTTCTTATAAACAATAATATTCCATTACATTCATATACCACAACTCGTTCTGCCATTCCGCAGTTGACGGCATCCCCTCAATTTCCAATTCTTTGCCGCCACAGAAAGAGCTGCTTTAAATATTTTTGTACAGGTGGGTCCTTTCCCCTTTGTTATGTTCTCTAGTAGTGATAGAGCTGGGTCAAAGGGTATGCACAGTTTTATAGCCCTTTGGACATGAACTCAGATCTTCTTGACTCCAGGCCCAGCATTTTACCAACTTGTTGTGTACAGAAGAGGAAACCGAGACTTAAAGAGACAAGGTTAGATGTTGGTATTCCATGAGAGTATTTTTATTCTTATTTTACAGAAGAGGAAACTGAGACTTAAATTGATAAAGTTAGATATTGGAATAGGAACTCACATATTTTTATGCTGATTACAGATGAGGAAACTGAGACTTAAAGAGACAGCGTTAGATGTTGGAATAGGAATGTATTTTTATTCTCATTTTACAGGTGAAGAAACCGAAGCTTAGAGACATGTGGGACTTTCTCAGGACAGCTAGTAAATGTCAGAGCCGTGTCTTGAACTCAGACCTCCTGACTCTTAAGCCCCCATCCTTCCATAACAACTTTTTTGGGATGGAGTTCTCAATCAAGCTAGAGTTAGGCTAGAATAGAAGATTTTACCCCTTAACATTCCCTCCCCTAGGGGTGGGACTAGGATGATTTGGGATAAATAGAACATCGTTGAGGGAGTAAGTCCCCCAGATCCCAGAGTCTATTATGACCTCCTAATGCAGTTGAGTAATTCACTCCACAATGTCAGGCCTAGGATTTAAAGGGCTCATTTAGCTATGGAATAAAGGGGACCAACGATGCTTGCTAATTGCTCAGGGTTCTAGGTTCCTTGTTGCCTCAAACCAATGCTTCCTCCTGGCTTGGTGAAAGTTCCCAGGAGATAATTTTCAAAGATCACAGATATTTCACGTGACACTAATGCTCTTAAAGTAACCTAACCTAAGATAAGTTAGTTGAACGAGGCTGTGCTTCTTTGCACAGATGAACTTTTGTTATTGTTCAGTTGTTTCAGTTGTGTCTGACTTTCTGTGACCCCATCTGGGGTTTTCTTGGGAAAGATACTGAAGTGGTTTACCATTTCCTTCTCCAGCTCATTTTACAGATGAGGAAACGGAGGCAAACAGGGTTAAGTTACTTGCCCAGAGTCACACAACTAGGAAAGTGTCTGAGGCCACATTTGAACTCAGAGAGATGAGTCTTCCTGACACAAGGCCCAGCACTCCACCTTCTGCACTACTCAGCCGCCCCTGAACAGATGAACTAAACACTCCAAATTCATCACACACACACACATACACATATACCTATGATTTCACTGGTGTAGGGAACTCCCAGTTGAGGAAACTCCCTCTACCAACGTAGGTTTTAACCTTCTACAAAACCGAAGGTCTTAGGGCATTGAGAGATTAAATGAGTCTCCCAGGGCCATCCAGCCAGAGGCAGACCTGAACACAAATCTTCCTGACTCTGTTTTTTTGGTGGGGGAGAAAATTAGGGTTAAGTGACTTGCCCAGGGTCACACAGCTAGTAAGTGTCTTGAGGCCAGATTTGAACTCAGGTCCTCCTCACTCCAGGGCTGGTGCTCTATCCACTGCACCACCTCACCACCCACATCTTCTTGATTCTAAGCCCCACTCTCTCTGCTTGCTCCCCCTTTCCTTGCCCCCACCAAACTTTTGTGTTATGAGTTAGCTCATAAATACTTCTAATTGCCAAGGCTGCCTAGACGTGCTCAAAGATGAGAATTTCTGTCTAGTGTCCCCAGTCCCTTAATTTTTTCTCTGCCTTCAATTTTCCTCCATCAGAGTATTGGTGTAAATACACAAGGAGCCTAGAACCCCTAATGATGAACAAGGGTCTCTCATGGGTACTTGAGTCCCTTCAATCTTAAAGCCCAGTTTTGTGGGAAGAATAATTGAGCTTCCCTTCATGGCGAAATGCAGGTCCTGAAATCTGGAGGACTTTTTCCTTCACTTCTTCTCCCTAGCTCCTTCACCCTTCTAGAGTTCTAAAGGGGCAGTATTTTAGGTACGCAATGGATAGAGCATCAGGACTGGAGTCAGGAAGACTCAGCTTCCTGAATTCAAATCTGGACTCAGACACTTCCTACCCGTGTGACCTTGGGCAAGTCACTTAACCCTGTTTGCCTCAGTTTCCTTATCTGCAAAATGAGCTGGAGAAGGAAATGGCAAACCATTTAAGTATCTTTGCCAAGAAAACCCCAAAAAGGGTCACGGAGAGTTGGATATGACTGAAATCATCAAACAACAAAATCCTAGTAGCTGTGGGGACTTCTTCCTGGAGGATATGGATGTGGAAGGCTGCTGAACTGCCATAGAGGGACTTATAAAATCTTGAAAAATAGTAGATGCTTCCCTTAAACCTGACATATCTGATATTTTGGGGAAGGGATAAAAGGTGAAAAGGGAGAGGAAGAGGAGGAAGGCAGGAGGAGCTCTCAGAGGTGAAAGCAGATCATGGCTGTCAAAAGAAGAAATGAGTTACTCATATCTCCTTAAATGCATTTATCAAATGAATGTTCATTTCAATGAATACTGGAAAAAAAGAAGCTTCCCATCTGTCCAAAAATGTGGAAATTTGCATGTCTTAATTCCTGTAAGTCCTCATGGGTGAGCTAGGTACCCAATTCTAGGACCTCAAAAATACAGTGGCCAGCTAATGTTCCCTGGCAAGTTCATGTTCACTGCTGATTGTCCAGAGGCTTGGAAACAATTCGCAACAGAGGAGCCAATTACCTTCCACAAGGCCCCACCTGACTTCCTTATAGCTGCGTGGTTCAGTGAGTAGAGTGCTGGGTTTTTGTCTTCTTCAGTCATTTCATGTCTGACTCTTCATGAGTCCATCTGGGGTTTTCTTGGCAGAGATACTGGAGTGGTTTACTATTTCCTTCTCCAGCTTATTTGACAGATGAAGAAACTGAGGCAAACAGGGTTGAGTGACTTTCCCAGGGTCACATGGCCAGATCTGAACTCAGGGAGATCAGTCTTTCTGACTTCAGGTCCAGTGCTCTATCCACTGTGCCAGATCTAACTTCAATTCCTCCCTTAGACATATATGTGACCCTGGGCACCTCTTTAGGACTCAGTTTCTTCATCTGTACAATGAGGAAGGGGAAGTTGGATTGGATGATCTTCAAGGTCCCTTTTAGCTATAAATTTATGATTACATAATCAAGATTTTGCTTAGATTACGAAGCAGTAGGTATAAGGGGTGGGAAGAACAAGGCAATAGCAGTAAATTGAACTTCATTTGGGGAAGTAATAAATTATTCAAGCAACAAGCATTTATTTGGAGCCTACGACATTTTAGGTGGGGCACATTTGTGTCCAGGAGGACTAGCACCTCTGGTATGAGGGCTGCTCATCTATCTTTGGTGTCCACCTTTCGCCTAACTCTCACCTGTTGCTCCAAGAAGCTGTAGCTTCTCCCCAGTGGCCATACCCTGGTAAACTGGGGCTATGATAACCCAACAGATGTCAAACCCATCAGTGAATTAGGGGGATGACTACCCCAAGCATGTGAAGACTTCCCTGGGCAGAATGGGCAGATGAGAACAATTTGGTCCAGTGGAGCTATGGAGCACTTAAAGCTTGGTCAGACATTGAAGAGGATGAGGTTGTCCACCGCATCCTGGACCATCACCAGTCTTCTTGACTTTTGTCCTGCCACTGCACTTGAATGACTCTGAAAGAGAGAGTGATGCTGATGACTTTGTGCAACTCTGCCTCACTTAAATCCAATTCACCCATGAGTCAAGACATCCATTGTGACGTCATCGGTTCTCTTCGAAAATGAAGGACAAACAATACTATATGTTAAGTATAGGGCATAATGGCTATAGTTCCAGGTCTGGAGTTAGGAAGACCTGAGTTCAAATCTGACCTCAGAAACTTATTAGCTGTGTGATCCTGGGCAAGTCACTCAACCCTGTTTGTCTCAGTTTCCTCATCTGTAAAAAGAGCTGGAGAAGGAAATGGCAAACCACTCCAGTATCTTTGCCAAGAAAACCCCAAAGGGTACCACAAAGTGTCGGACCCGACTGAATAACAACAACAATATGTTAGGCCTTGAGAATACAAAAAGAGAAATGAAATAGTCCCTGTCCTCAAGAATTTTCACCTCCCTCTCACCAGGTCCTAGGGTCTTTCCCTGTAGGACTACCTTCCATCTATTCCATAGGTATGTGTTGTTTCCCCATTAGAATGTAAACTCCCTGAGGACAGGGACAATTGTGGCCTTAAAAAAATTTCCCTCAGGAAAAAATTTTCCACTATGAAAATTATCACAGTGCCTAGCACATAGTAAGCACTTAATAAAAACTTACTGATGCTTCTATCAAGCGGGACAACAAGTACATGCAAAATAAATATGAGGAAATTTCAGAGAAAAGACACTAGCAGCTGGTGGGGGTGGTCAGGCAAGGTTTCACGTAGGAGGAGATGGTTTGAGCTGAGCTTTTGGAAGAAAGCTAGGAATCCTAAGAGGTGGAGGTGGAGAAGGAAGTAATAGAAAGAGACAAAGAGTCCTAGTAGCCGGTGGTAAATAGTCTGTGGGTGATGTGAGCTGGGCCCTGCGCTCAGAGGCTCAAGAGGAATTCAGGGAATCCTGGGAGAAAACTGCATTCACAAAGAGTGATGTCCATGAAGGATTTCTCTGTCCTGTGCCAGGGAGGGTAATCTCCTCATGGTGTATATAGCAAAACTGTTGTCAGGAATTGGCAAATGCGTGTGAGAAAACAGGTGCACCTTGTGAGAAAATTGAGCCAAGAATAGCACTCTGACAGAGAATATGCTGGATGCGGTGGGGAGGGAGTGAGGGGGAGGAAGGGAAGAGAAGAAAAGTAAGAAGAGTCCATGGGGGGAGAGAAAGGAAATGTTTGGAAGGGAGCAATACTAGACTCTTAGTATCAGAGATTTTGAGTTGGGAGGTCGTTGAGCTAACCTTATTTTGCAGATGAGGAAACTGAGACCCAGTGAGGCTCAGTGACTTGCCCCTTTGGGTGCTCAGCTGGTCTGTGTCTGAGATGGATTTCAAACACAGGCCTTCCTACCTCCACATTCACTTCTCCGTGCTGTCCCCGCTACCTTTTTCCATAATGCCGTTTATGATGCCATCTCCTTCAGCTCAGGGTCCCTGTTATGCTTTTGATTAGGGAAGGAGGCTTTTTGACTGAGAGAGGAGGAGCCATGGTAGGCAACTATGCCTGAAGATGGTGAGTTCACCGAGGGTACGATACCTGCACATTTTGAAGTGCAGTTCAGGGAAGGCACTCATTCTAAGAACCTGAATTATCCGTGAAGATAGGAGGGGCCCTGGGTTACCCCTAGCAAGGTTTAATAGCAGGTGGGAAATACCACTATGGACTCAGTGTCCCTCCCTCCCCATCTTCTAATAGACATATGTTAATCCAGGTGAAATCACGTTAAAATGAACATCAGCGCAACCTCAAAAGGGAATAAGACTTCAATTCAATTGGGAAGTGGGTCAAGTGGCTACTAGGTGCTAGGTGCCCATAGTAGATACTGGTGATACCAAGTTACAAAGGGGAAGCCTGAGCAGGGTTGGGGAAATGAGAAGGGTCATTCCCAGACTTGGCCTTGATGACCGTATGGGAGTTTAAAAGGTGACTGTGTGGGTCTGGGTGTGTGCCACAGGCTATTTTTAACACCAGCTGTTGCAGCCATTCCTCCCTCCCACTTCCTTCTCCCATCACTGTCTAGGCCAGTGGGGCGGGGGCTGGGGTGGGCAGAATGGGGCAGAAAACAGTGCCCTTTTTTGTGGACTACCTGAGCTGTAGCTCTGGCCATTAGTGAGATGCCAAAACAAATTGTAGGCAAGAACACAAGCCCCCTTCCCAGACTGGAAGATGTAGACAGAGAGATACGGATAGATATATAGATATAGACACACATACTTATCGCCATACCTGTATAAATATGTATGTATGTATGTATACATATATGTATACACACATACAAATAAACACATACACTGAGAGAAGCCAGCCAGACTCCCTGTCACATGAATGATGTTTGTAGTCCAATAACCATTTTGCCGTTTGGGAAAGATTCTTTCCCAACAGTCTTGGGAACCACAGTTAGAATGAGTAAGATTTTCCATTTTTCTCTAGGCCCAATTGATGACATGGTTGCCTATGAGAGATCTGCTCAGCCTAGTTGTTTTTAGGAGAAAGCTTAAAATGGATATGTCAATGTGGTTCATTTGAAATCACCAGTTCCCCTTCTCCACTGATGGACAGCCTTGTTAATAATGTGGATTATTTCTTAGACAATTTGTTGTTTATTTTTTAAAAGAGTTGTACTGATACCTTTTTTTTCCTTAAAAAAATTACCTCAGTTTCCCGCTTTATTCCTCCCCTCCTAGAGAGTTATCAAAGAATTTTTTTTAAAGATGAAGAAAAGAAAAACATTCAGCAAAACCAATCAACACATCAAAAAATCTGATGTCATATGCAATTTTCCACATCCATGGACCCCTCCTTTGGCAAAAGAGCAGTGGGAGGTAGACACAAAGAATTTGACAAAGATGTCTCTACTAGGGACCAAGCTGCCTATGTTTTGGATGATTCCTTCCTCTTCTGAATTTCTAAGCATGGCAGCCTCAGGAAGCATTCCTTAGATTTGAAATGGAGTTATAATATATTTATATTATATAATAAAACAAATTTTAAAATAATTTTAATGCATATAATATATAAATTTAGATATAATTTTATATGTATAATTCTAAAAATAATTTTATAATAAATAACAATATAAATTAGGGAACAGAGGTTCATAGAGTGGGTAATGCCACCTCCTGGGGGGTGCTGGAACAATCCAGGGGGTGGTAGTAGCCTTGGGTATAATTGGGGGGCATTGAATAAAAATAAGGGGGTGGTGGAAGCACCAAGAAAAAGGAGAAGAAAATTTTGAAAAACTGTTCATACATGTTTTATCTGTTGTGCAACAGAGTTAAAGTCATAGTGATTACATTATTTTCCAAATAAACACACAAAATGCATGTTATAACTGATCAGTGGTCAAGTCTGCTGAGAGGTCTTAACAAGCAAGTGTTGGCAGGCAAGCGTGTTGCGCATTGTCCGGAAGTCCAGCATGCATTGGCAGGAATATGTGCGTGTAATGACTTGCTTATAATACGATGCTGTAGGGTTACATGATGCAATATTGTGTCATCTAAATTTCAATGCAAGGAAAAAACCCACAAATTTACAATAAATTATTAAATTTAAGATGCATCATTTAAAAATATATTTTATATTTTTTGAAATGATGCAAATTTCAAAAAAAAAAAAACAGGTTAAAGATTTCCAGGGGGACACTGAGTAATTTTTTTAAGGGAGTGGGAGGCCAAATAAGTTTGGGAACCTCTGTATTATTATATAGAGATGTAATTCACAGGGACAACTAGGTGGCACAGTACATAGAGCACTGAGCCTAGAGTCAGAAAAACCCTAGTTCAAATCCATCCTCATATACTTACTAGTTGTGTGACTCTGGGCAAGTCATTTTACCTCTGTCTACCTCAGTTTCCTTAACTGTAAAATGGGAATGGTAATAGCACCTACTTCCGAGGGTTGTTGTAAGGATCATATGAGATAGTATTTATAAAGTGCTTAATATTGTACTTACCCTAAAATAGGCTCTTAATAAATGTTTATTTCCAGGGGCAGCTAGGTGGTGCAGTGAGTGGAGCACCAGCCCTGGAGTCAGGAGGACCTGAGTTCAAATCTTGACCTCAGACACTTGACACACTAGCTGTGTGACCTTGGGCAAGTCACTTAACCCCAATTGCCCTGCCTTCCCCCCCTCCAAAAAAACCAAAAACAAATAAAGGTTTATTTCCTTCCTTTCTTACCTTATCCTCCTGAGGTTTTCACTGTATTCTGGAAGCTCCAGGATTAGAGATCTACAGATAGACTGGACCTCAGGGGCCATCTAATCAATGCCCTTACTTTATAGTTGTGGAAACTGAGGCCTAAAGAGACCTGAGCCATACAGATATTAAGCATCAGAGGAGGGTTATGAACCCAGGCCCTCTGACTCAAGAGCCAGTACGGATCATCAGGTCTATTTCTCTGGACACACATTTAAAAAAAAACAGATAAGGAAACAGAGGCCCAGAGAGCCGATTTAATTAAACAAACATTCATTGGACATTTGTTACAGGTCAGGCACTGTGCTAAGTGCTGGAGATATAAAGACAAAATTCTCAAACTATCCCTTCCTTCAAGAAGCTTGCATTGATTGTACTGGGAGGACCCAATATAGACACAGACAAGTACATATAAAGTATATTAAAGCAAAACAAAGCAATTTCAAGGGAGCGCTAATTACTTGGGTGGGGGCAACATTGAAGGAGCAGGTAAGGAAAGACATTGAACCGATATCTTCTGGTCTCACATTTAATACTCTTAGATTCCATCTCCCAAATACTTTCCCTGCTTTCTTTCCCAGTTAGGAAAGATAGTCACCTTGTTTTGGCCTAGCCTGAAACAAGGTGACTTTAGCTCCCTACCTCAGCGCTGTCTAATCCACCAGTAATCCAGACTAGCTGCCCAGGGTGACTGGGGGAATCCTCATTAACAGATCAGGGGAAACCATGCTTTTCCAGGGTGTTCCCCCTAGTGCTTCAGAGGAGCGTATGTGAGAATTCGGGTCCCACTCTGAAGGAGGAAAATGAAAGAGAGCCTTTGTGGTGCTGCCAGGATGGAACCCTGAGGGGGCTCAGCAAGAAGGGAACCCGAAGCACCTGTCCCTGTGCAACAGACTAAGCTTAGTTTCCCTAACCTCTCTAGGGCTGCACCTTGTGAGGAAACTGATCCAGGGTCACCAGTCTCCAAGGCCGAGAATGTATGTGCCCTTCCCAGTCCAGCTCCAGGAAGTTTGCTGTGTGCTTGTTTTAAGTGTATTATTAAACTGTAATCATACTCTGCACAGAGCCAGCCAAAGCAGTGGCTATTTATAGGGAGGTGAAGAAAGCTGACTCAGACAGGAGCTGACTTGGGGTTTAGAGAGGGAGCTTGGCTTCCTGGCTGCCACCCTGGCCTGCTGTCCCACAAGGCTAGAGGTGAAAGAGAGAGACAGAGAGAGAGAGAGAGGGACAGAGAGGGACAGATAGAGACAGAGACAGAGAGACACAGAGAGAGAGGAGACAGAGACAGAGAGAGAGGGACAGACAGATAGAGACAGAGAGAGAGAGAGACAGAGAGAGAGAGAGAGAGAGAGAGAGAGAGAGAGAGAGAGAGAGAGAGAGAGAGAGAGAAAACGAGAATGAGAACAAGCCTGTTTTCTTTGTTCTTTCCTCTCCTGGGGTAAGAGTCAGCATCAAATTCTATTTCACAACATTGGAAGCTGAAACCTGAAACAGTTTGGATTAAAGCAACATTTAGCCATCTTACCCTGGTCCCTGGAGAGGCTCAGAGCCCTGAGGACCAAACTGCTCGACTGTAGATAAGCAGGTTTCACGCTGAAAAGGTTTGGAAAGACCATGCCCAGGGCTGGAGAGACACGCCAGCTGTGGCCTCCCCTTGCTTCTAAGCAGTGGCTTTTGGAAGTCCTTAGCAGGAAGGTGCTTCCCTTATTAGCGCAGCACTGTAAATCCAGCCTAGAACTGGAAAAGACCTCAGAGGTCAGCTAGCCCAACTCTCTTATTTTACAGATGGGTAAACCAAGGCACAGAGCAGTTAAGTGACTGACTCAAGTGACTGACAAACAGGCAGTAAAAAATCAGAGGTGGTTTTGAACTTTGGGTCCTTTGCCTCTACAACCAATGTCCTTTGGTCCATCCTCTGTCCTGGTTGGAGAATATCTAGAGTATTGTGTCCAGTTCTGGGCATTACATTGTAGGAAGGACATTGATAAGCTAGGTAGCATTCAGAGGGGGGTAATCAGTATGGTAAAAGGCCTTGAGTCCTTAACATGTGAGAATCAATTGAAGCTATATTTAGAGAAGAGAAGACTCAGGGAAGACATTAATAATAGTGATAAGAGCAACCATTTATACAGCACCTAACTACATGCCAGGCACTGTGCTAAGCGCTTTCCAAATTTTCTCATTTGAGCCTCACAATAACTCTGAGAGGTAGGTGTTATTCTTATCATCCCCATTTTACAGATGAGGAAACGGAGGCAGAGGTTGAAGTGACTTGCCCAGGGTCACACAGCTAGTTAAGTGTCAGAGACCACATTTGAATTCAGGTCTTCCTGACTCTAAGCTGGGCACTCCATCTACCGTGACAGCTAGTAGGCCCCTAGGACACGACTGCCATCTTCAAGTATTGGGAGGGCTGGCATATGGAAGTATAATCAGACTGTTCTGTCTCGTCCCAGAAGTCAGAGCTAGAAATAACAGGTGGAAGTTGCAGAGGGTCAAATCTAGGCTTAACAGTAAGAGAAATTTCATAACCATTGTTGTCGTTGAGTCATTTCGGTTGTGTCTGACCCTTCATGACCCTATTTGAGGTTTTCTTGGCAAAGATACTACAGTAGTTTGCCATTTCCTTCTCCAGCCTATTGGACAGACGAGGAAACTGAGACAGTGTTAAATGGCTTGCCCAGGGTCACTCAGCTAGGAAGTGTCTGAGGCTGGATTTGAACACAGGAAGATGAGTCTTCCTGACTCCAGGCCCAGCACTCTATCCGCTATGGCGCCACCTAGCTGCCCCTGACAACCATGAGAGTTCTTCAAAAGTGGAATGGGTAGCCGTAGGAAGTGATGCATTCCCCCTCAATGGAGGTCTTGATGCACAGGGTCGATAACCCCTTGTTGGATGTATTGTAAAAAATAATAATTCTTCAGGTATAAAATAAACTAGGTAGCTAGTGGGATGACTTTCTAACTTTTGGATACGGTGACATTTGGGTCAGACACCGATGTTCTGATGGTGATTGTCAGGGATGAGAGTGGGTGGTATAAAGAAAAGTATGATAGCCAGAGGTGAGAGGTGAGCCTCTGAGAGGATGGGTCAAGCTGGAGGAGCTAGCGACCTGAGACAAAGGGCTTTTCATTTCTCTAATGTCCAGTGCATCTTGAAACAGTTAGGTGGTACAGTGGATAAAATGCCAGGCTTGAGGTCAAGAAGACCCGAGTTCTACCCGAGTTCTGATCCTGCCTCAGACACTTACTAGTTGTGTGACCTTGGCCAAGTCACTTCACCTATTTGCCTCAACTTCCTCACCTGTAAAATAAGGATAATAATAGCTAATAACAGCACCAATCGAATGAGACAATAATTGTAAAGCACTTAACACAGTGCCTGGCATATACAGCATGTGCTATATAAACATTAGGTAATAGGATTTTTTGGGAACACATCTGTTTCTTCTTTTAGATTTGCCACCCTGCAGTATCTGGAAGAGGTAGGAAAGAGCTCTGCTCTTACTGTCAGTATAGGGTCAAATCCTGGCCACTTGCTTTCCGTATGACCATGGGCAAGTCACTACGTCTCTCTGGGCCTCTCAGTTTCTTCTTTTGAAGAATGATGAGGATGGACAAGGTGGCCCGCGAGGCTGCTTCCAGCTCTAAATCTATGATACTGTGAAATATTAGGAGGCCTAGGGAACTAATCAATCAACAAGCATTTACATAGCGCTAGGCGCCTGTGGTTCAAGAGATTACATTTTGATTGGAGAGACAATATGTAAATAAATAGATACATGCAAGATAAATGGAGAGCAGATGGAAAGTAGCCTGCTGGGACAGGAGGGAGGGTACAGGAAAGGCCTCCTGAAGAAAGCCTTGCTCTTAATTCTAGTGCCTTCCCTCTATTAATTAGGTACTCTTGAGCCTGCATATAACTTGCTTTGTATGTATTTGATTGCGTGTTATCTCCCCAATTAGATTGTAAGGTCCTCGAGGGCAAAGACTGTCTTTGCCTCTTTTTGTATCCCCAGCCCTTAGGACAGTATTTGGCACATAGTAGGCACTTGATAAATGTTTATGGTTTTATTGGTTGATTGGTGACTCCCTTGCCTAGACCACTATTTCAGGGGAACTCATCTATCACTCACCCTTCAACTCACTCTCTGGACTTCTCACTAGCTGACTTGCCCTAACATGGATACCCTTCCCCTGCCACATTTCTGGCTACCCCTTATGTATTGTCTTCCCCTATTGGAATGTAAGCCCCATGAGGGTAAGGACCATGTTATTTGCCTGTAGTTCTATCCTTAACGTTTAGCACAGTTCCCAGCATTTAGTAAACAATAAATGTGTGACCTATCTACACCCCAACTGATGGAGAAAGGCCTGCAGCACATTCGGTGGTTTCTTCAGATAGGATTATGTGTAAGAATGTAGCCAAGAATCACACTGCACCAAAAAGTAGAAAAGGCAAGACCACAGAGCCATGGAAACATCAAAATATGTTTCCCTAACAGCTCTCCACAAGGAACCCTGAGGCTTTTCCCAACTGTTTTTCATTTATCCTCAATATTTTTCAACAACAGAGGCAGCACCTCTTTGTAGATGAAAAACTGACCTCTAAGTCAAGAAGACCTAGGTTCAAGTCTTTCTTTTGACACATATGTACTGACTCTGTGACCCTGGGCAGGGGGCAAGTCCCTTCACCTCTCAGGACTCCCAGGTAACTCTCTGACAGCAGAGAAGCTGTCGACCTACATTAATAAAGACAGTTTCCCAAACCAATGAAATCCCCAACCTATATTCCCACAATAATTCCTAACAGCACTATTAGGTAAGTAAGGAAAATAATATAATCCCCACCTGTCATTGAGGAAACTGAGGTTCTTAAAGGGATTCACCTCCTGCATTCAGAGGATCACAAAGAATTTCAGAGTTGGAAGAAAACTGAATAACTCTCTAGTCCAATGCATACTTGACCAAAAAAAACTTCCCTTGGTAATGTATTTGACAAGTGGTCATGAGGCCATTTAAACCCAGACATCAATCTTTTATCTGCTATCTCATGCTATTTTGCCTGCCTTGAGATTGGCATTACACACACTTGTATATGCATACATCTAAGTCATTTTCTACCATTCATCAACTAATAAACCTAGATTTGGAAGAGACCTCAGAAGACACCTAACCCAGCCTATCCATACCTGCATAGGAATCTGTTCTTCCCCGTCCTTGACAAGGGTTCATCCAGCACCCAGCCCTGAAGACCTCTGGAAACAGGCGACTCACTACTTCTTCAGCAGCCCTGAGTGAAAGACTAAGGGGCAACTGACTTTTCACTACAGTGGTTACACAAGATCGTAGCTGGAAGGGACCTTAGATGTCATCAACTCTAACCCCCTCCTTTTACAGATGGAGAAACCAAGACCCAGAGAGTCTAAGAGATTTACCCAAGGTCACACAGGTAGTAAGTGGCAGAGTGGGATTTGAACTCTCTTCCTTTGACTACAAATCCATTAGTCTTTCTCCTGGTGGGGGTGGGTGTGTGTGTGGGGGGTGTCAATGCCAGAATATACCCAGGTCCCAATTAGTATGAATAATGAATCCAACAAGGTGGTTTAATTATTTGTCTTTTTACTGTATAATTCCATTGGGCTGGAACCAATTACTGTATTTGACATAATTATAACTTCAAATTGTATGAATGCAAATACATGAAACCATTTCATAGGACTCATTATTTGCACTAATGGGAGTGTAGATGTAGGACCCCTCTCCACCCAAGTCTTAATGCTATTCCCAGAGCTCCATATTATTATAAGGTAGTCACCTGCCATCATCTCACTGTGAGGCTGAAATAGAGGTGTGATGATAAAGTAATGAGACCCATTGCTTGTGTGTATGTGTGGCCTTTAAAAATAAATGTTGCTACTTTCTGATATCACCATGTGCTACTCTGAATGTGCTGGGCCTCTTCAAATACTCATTAGAAAACTCTTGATCAGAGAGGAATCCAGGCTGGTCCCTGTGATTGGGTCCTTTGATCAATCACCTTTTTTTTTTTCTTTGTCCTGCTCTAGAAACAAATAACATAATAGCATTAGTTTCTAAAGGGCTTGTGGGAAGCTGCCAGGCTGCAGACAGCTGTCTCTTCTCCTCTTAGTCAAAGTTCAGTAATTTTCACTGTACCTTGAACTAGGTCACTGTAGCAGGGCCTTAACTCCCAGTCTGGCAGGGGCAAGCTTTCCATGTCTATCTCTTGATATGCTTGTCTTGGGAAAGGGATTCTATTTCACCTTTGGAGGGGGAGGGTGTGTGTGTGTGTGTGTGTGTGTGTGTGTGTGTGTGTGTGTGTGTGATGGGGGGAGATGTCGTGTGTCTCCTTCACTCCTCGGGGAGGGCCATTTTTAGACCAGTGAGTGGGGAAGAAAAATCATCTAGGCCAAAAATAAGCCCTTTCTGCAGCAAGCAGGGTTTGAAACTGGACTGATTTGCTCCAACAATTTTTTTTTTAACCAAACTGGCATTTCAGGGTGTAAATAGAAGCTCAGGCTGTTTTCCCTGGGACTGACAACAGGGCTGGGCTTCCTATGTAGATGGGGCCCTGTGACATTAGGAAAAGTGAAGTGCCACTCAGGAAAGCTTGCCCGGGAGCTCATGAGATAAGGGCTCAGTCCCTTAGTCAATGTTCAGGTCTGGATTGTATCTTCGTGGGCAGGTTGTTTCTAGGACCCTCTGTAAATACAAAGACAGCTCTTTTAAAGGAGAACAACAAAGAAAAAAACAGGATGGACCATGTACATATACACTGAGCTATTTTGGGGGTAAAGCAGAAATATTTTTTAAGATCACAGGAACTGTAACTATGTAGGACATCAGATGTGTAAACCAACAAAGGAGAAAGCTGATGCCCAGAGGGGAAATGATTTTCTCAAGGTCACCCAGATTGTTAGCAGCAGAGTAGGAATTCAAACCAAGTCACCTTGAATTTTTGTGTGTATCATGGACCTCTTTGGCACTCTCATAGCACCTATGAACCCTTTGTCAGAATAAGGTTTTTAAATGCATAAAGTAAAATACATAGGATTAGAAAGAAAACTAACTATATTGAAATATAGGGTGTCCCAAAAGTCTTAGTGTGGTTTTAAGCTATGAAAGCTTTCAAAGCTTAAAACCACTAAGATTGTTGGGACACCTTGTACAATAATCAAAATATCAAATTACCAAACAATTATTCAAAACATTTTAAAAACAACTTCATAGACCCCAGGTTAAGAATCCCAGTCTATGGAGTTCAAGTGCCAGGGTCTTTCATACATGTGCAACTCTCGGATCTTCACCTCCCTCATTCTGTCTCTCCTTTCCTTCTTCTCCTCACCCTCCAGTCTTCTGAAGTACCAGCGGCATTCCTCCATGTGCTCGTGCTCTGACCTGCCTCTTTCACTCTAGCCTTCTATCCTGGCACTTAACAGAGGAGAGACTTTGACAAACTTCCATTAAAGGAAGCCTAGATGAAGAGGCATCTCAAAATATGTGAGATGGGGGGAGCTTGCTATTGGTGGGACTACAGGCCCCTGTTGCGTTTCTACACCTGCTATAGTCAGTCAGGGGCTAAAGTAAATAGAGTGTTGAAGACCTGAGTTCTAACTTCCTAGCTGAGGAACCGTGGGCAAATCACAACCTTTAGGAGTCTCAGTTTTCTCACCTGTAAAATAGGAATAAATAATATCTGTTGGGTTTTTCTGAGGTTCAAATGAGAGTGTGTATATGTAAGTATGTATATACATATATTTACATACATACATGTGTGTGCGTGTGTGCATGTGTGTATGTGTGTGTGTACCTTTGCAATCTTTAAAGCATGGCCTTGGAGTCTGGAAGACTAAGGTTCAATTCTAGTCTTCTATCACATCCCAGCTATGTGATCATGAGTAAATCCCTTAATTCCCCATGGCCCCCAAGCAACTGTCTGACTTTAAGTAATGGATCGGCTACTGAGCTGCATTGGTGAAGGGTTTTTTTCAAAGTGGGAGTTCCCTACATCTTTGAAATCACAAAGGAAAAAACAAAGGTCTGTTGTGTTTTATTTGTTATCTTAAGAGGAGACCTACATGGAGCCTTATTCCTATTTGACATGTTAAAAAATTGTGAAACATCTATCGTGGTCCCAGACCTTGACCGTTTCCAGCTTTAAGCTCAAGTCCATTCCCACGTTGGGTCCCTTGCTGTTTACTGTCAATCAAGAGGAGAGAGGCAGTGTAATCTAGTGAAGACAGAGCTGTGTTCATCTTAGTTGGCAATTTCTCACTACTTATCTTCAAGGGAACGAACGGACTTCGGCAGCCTATCTTTCCAACCAGGTTGCTTACCTAATCTGTCCCTTGTGTCTCCGGCATGAAATAAGCAAGGTGTCAGCCAGAAAATAGCCCTTCTTTATGAACTGCCTAGCAACCCCTAGTGGAAATGATGCTGGAGTCACTCTACAAGGCCTCATCCATCAATCAGTGGGTGTTTGCTAACCTGCCGCACTATGCCCAACCCCCCTCACATCTAGACCTGGTGCTTTTCCAGTCTTTTTTTCCTGTTATTCCCCCTCATACACTTTCCACCCTTATAAAACTGACCTGCTTCTTCCCCATATGTGCTAATTCATCTTCTGCCTTTGTATCTTTGCACAGCTGGTTACCCACCCCCAACCTGGAGCACCTTCTTTCCTCACTTCTACATGTTAGTAATAGCTAACATTTATATCAAGCTTACTATGTACCAGGCACTGTGCTCAGTGCTTTTCTAATCTCATTGGATCCTCACAACAACCTTGGAAGGTAGGTGCTATTTATTATCCCCATTTTACAGATAAGGAAACTAAGTAAACAGAGGTTAAATGACTTGCCCAGGGTCACATAGTAAGTTTCCAAGGTCAGATTTGAGCTCGAATCCCTAGCTGCCTTTGAAGCACAGTTCAAGTCCACCCTCCCACACAAGACCTTTCCTGACCTCCCTCTCCCTCAATTGTTACTATTCTCTCTCTTGAAAATATTTTGTATTGCTTTGTGAATACTTTATATTTACTTGATTGTGTATATATCATTTGTTCCAAATAGAATATAAGTTCCTGAAGGGTAGTAATTGAACTGGTTTTGTCCTTGTATTCCTAGCACTTTGTATCATCTTTTGTTCAACTGATGTTTGTTCAGTTGAATTGAAACAAAATTAATAGGGGGCAGCTAGGTGGTGCAGTGGATAGAGCACCAGCCCTGAAGTCAGAAGGACCTGAATTCAAACATGGCCTCAGACACTTACTAGCTGTGTGACCCTGGGCAAGTCACTTAATCCTGATTGCCTAAAAAAAAAATGAAATTATATAGAATTGATTGCCAGGCTGGAGAAGAGGCAGCGTGAGTGGAGAAACAAGTGGTTGAGAAAATCTCCTACCTCTTCTGCCTTTTAGAGGAAATGGGTCATGAGCATCATTTTGGGGATTGACCCCTGGCAGCTGTTACTAGCAAAACTCACCATCAGCTATTGATGGATAAAGTAGTGTAGGAGAGATTATAATGGTAAAAATAGGCCCAAGTAATAGAAGGGAAAATGGTTTTGCGTTTGAGATGAGGAGACGGACACAAATTGTATTAATCGGCTAGGTCGAGAGTTTCCATTATTAGCTTCTGTTCCCTTCCCCCATGGCCAACAAGCTCTATTCAGTGACCTCTAGCAAAAACAGGTCCCACTCATGAGATAAGGGGAGTTTGATAAAAGCTTTCTATTAACAGCCTCGCCAGATAGCAGGAACCACTGATATGTGTGGGACAACTTGGCTCTCCCTATGCACGCAAATTTAGCACCGAATTTTCCAATAGAATCACTTAAGGGGCATAATGTAGTGGAATGACTGGACGAGGAGACAGAAGGACTGGGCTCAGATCCCATCTCTGCCTTTAACTCGCTGCGTCACCATGGGCAAGTCACTTTACAGCTCAAGACCTCAGTTTCCTCACTTGTAAAATGAGGTTATTCCTCTCAGCTTTAAGTCTGAATTTGAAATCCACCATCAGCTAAGTCAAACAGGGAATTGATTATTGGATACTTCTAGAGCCCTCCTCTGACAAGTCACTGGGGCATCGAAGTGACCATGGTTTTTGGGAGCTAGGCCAGGATAATGACAGCTCTGTCAAGTATGGACTCGCTGGTAGACTCTATGTATCTATCATCCAAGAGACAAGCTGGTAAAGTACAAAGGGGTTCATAGTGGGGGGATACACGGAGATTGATTTGTTTAGCTGGCTTTTAAGGTCCAGCAAAGGGTGTAGCCTATATCCATGGAGTGAGCATCCATTGACATGAAATCATGCATCCTGGTGCCATTATTGGCCCAATGGGCAGATAACTTTGCCTACTAAACGTCCGAGTAAAATACAAACAAAATCTCATAAATTCATTGACTTAGATTTGGAGGCTATCTAGCCCAACGCTCTCATTTCACAGAGGCAGAAACTGAGGCCAAGAGAGGTTAAATGAATTATCCAAGGAGTCCTAGATTTAGAGCTGGAAGCTACCCTGGGATCATGTAGTCCACGACTTTATTTTACAAACGAAGAAACTGAGACCCAGAGAGTTTAAATAACATGTCTAGGGTCACACAGCTTATAAGTGACTGATTTAACCGTAGAACCTAAGTTTTCCTGACTCCAAGTCCAGTGCACTACCCACTATACCATACTGCCTTTTGTGTTCTTGGAAACCCACATAATAAATGCTTACCTAAATATCAGCAAGCCTCTTTCTAGTTAGGTAAAGGAAAGACCTTTTGCAGGCAGCCATGCTGCTTGCTGCCCCTTACCGGTGTTTGTTTCCTGAGCTAGCATAGCTGCCATCCCCTGGCTTTCTGCCAAAACAAATGGACAACATCTAAGGTAGCGGGTCCCTCATGTTGAGCATTCACCTGGATTGTGTTGAATTCGGCTGACAGCATGGCTCTTCCCCATACCACCAAGGAGTTAACATTTTTTTGCCCTGCTTTCCTGGTGACTAATGCATTGTGTGTCTCAGAGATCAGTGAGGAAAGAGACTGACAGTCAATGTGGGAAGTGGATGAGATTTCAGCTCTCCTTGTAATGCCTTTGATGGGTACAATGAGTAAGGAAAGGGATTGTTGATGCCTCTATGGTGGCCTGGGTTGCATAATTTTGTCTTGAATGCCTGCTTCTTCCTTTCTTTGCTCTGTGGCTTGCATATCACATGACTTAAAATGGATCTCCCTTTCTAGCTTGTTTGGGATCAGGATAAAATGGTTTATAAATAGCCCCTTTCAACGGGTACTTCGGCTCTTGAGCACATCCCATCACTTTGAAAAATGACCTGTTTTGCTGGAACTGCATCTGACGATGACCTCACCAAATCACATGTATTCTCTGTACATTTTTCTTTGTTTCAAGGGCCTCCCGAAAATATGCGAGGCCTCCTAGACAGCTCATCCCTGCTCATCATGGAGTCATTGTGGCCTAGGAGACCCAATTTTGGCATAAGAATGGGGAGATCTGACTTCTAAACTTTGCACAATGTTTTGACAACTGCCACAGAGATACTTAATAAATGCTTTATGGTTGATTGATTGATAGGCTCCCAAACTTGGATTTAGAAGGGATTCTATGAGTCAAATGGTCATAGACTTTGAGCTTGACCGGCCCTCAGAGGTCATCCATTCCAGAGGTATCAAATACAGTGGGCTAGGCAACACTCTGCACCCAGGTTAAAATGTAATTGGGAATTTTTTTTAAAAAAAATACAACATAGATAACATTACATTTTAAAACCAGATTGATGTTCAGCCCACAGGGATTGTTAGTATTGAATGAGGATCAGTGGCCCCCATTTCTATTTGAGTTTGACACCACTAATCTAGTCCAACCCTTTCATTGTGCAGAAGAAGAAATTGAGCTCCAAAGAAGTTAGTCGATTTGTTCAGGGTCATATTGTTTTGTTGTCGTTGTTGTTGAGTCATTATAGTCATTATAGTCATGTCTGACTCTCTCTGGGTTTTGTTTTTTTTTTAGCAAAGGTACTGGAGTGGTTTTCCATTTTCTTCTCTAGCTCATTTTACAGGTGAGGAAACTGAGGCAAACAGGGTTAAGTGATTCGCTAGTACGTGTCTGAGGCTGTATTTGAACTCACAAAGAGGAGTCTTCCTGATTCCAAGCCCAGTGCTCTATCCACTGCGCACAGAATTAAAACCAGAAGATACCTCAGCGGCCATCTGATTCAATTCCTTCAGTTTACGGATAAAGATATTGCACTCCAGAGAAACTCAGTGGCAAAGTAATATTGTCAGAGGCAGTGTTTGACCCCAGGTCCTCCAGCTCTCAATCCAGTGTTCTTTCTACTACAATACCCTCTAGTCCAATCTCTTCATTTTACAGATGAAAGGGCTAGAGCCCTAAAAGGTGAGGTGAGCCACCCCAAGTCACACAGGCAGACACTGTATCCATGATTGTAGTTTTTCATGACAATAATGATGATGGATTCTCTTCTTAGGTCTGTCTGCTTCCTCGCTGGGTGACCTTAGGCAAGCCTTTTTCTTCCCCTTTCCTGTGAAATGCTTCAGTTCCTCTTCATGAAAAATGAGGAAAGTAATATCTGCCTCAGAGGGATACAGAAAGGATTACTGAGGTGATGGTTGCAAAACGTTCCACATACCATTGTTCCTAAATAAACACATGCTATCTATTTAACTGTCGTCATTATTCTCTCAGATTTAAGGACACTGAGCCCAGTGGTTTATTAACCACAATGGAGTGGGGCAGTACCATAAGTGCTGTGAGCCATGAAGGGATAGGACTTTGTTAGTTTCAGAGATCTGGGTGCTGCAAGCCATACCTTGAGTGAGAAGAAAAGGGAGCTGGCTGTGGGGTTTGGGGATCTGGGGGCAAATACTCAGAGATGGAGGTAGAGGAAAGATGGAAGAAATTGGGATCTGAGGGCACATACTCAAATATGAAGGTAGAGAGACCACTTCAGGCCATCAACATGGCTCTACTTGAAGGCCACATGTGTTTGTCAGATAAATAAAGGCCTCACCAACAACTTATACAGAATAGGATTGATTATTTCCTCCCACCTCCCCAGTTCATCTGGCTTCTGTACCACCCTATTTCTTTCATGGGTACTGCCATCTTTCCAGGTACCCAAGTTTACAAACTTTGACTCTTCTGTAACTTCTTGTTCTCCCTTACTCCCTTCCCCAAGTCCAATCAGTTGCCAAATGTTCTTCATTCTATTTCTAAAATATCTCACAACTATTCCCTTCTTTACACTAGCACAGCCAGCTCCCTAGTTCAGATCCTCATCACCTGGACTCTTACAAAAGCATCCTATTTGGCCTCTCACCTCCAGTCTCTCTCCTCTCTACACACCCTCCTCTTCACAGCAGCCAAATGTATATGTCTGCAGCACAAGTCTTATGCTCAAGAAGCTTCAGGAGTTCCCCACAGCCCTTGGGATAAAATAGGAATTCCTCTGTTTGCCAGTTCAAGCCTTTCATAATCTGGCTCTGATGGTAATTATAATAGCCAACATTTTTTTTGAGGGTGAGGCAAGGCAATTGGGGTTAAGTGACTTGCCCAAGGTCACACAGCTAGTAAGTGTCACGTGTCTAAGGCCACATTTGAACTCAGGTCCTCCTGACTCCAGGGCCCACGCTCTACTCACTGTGCCACCTAGCTGCCCCAATAGCTAACATTTTTATAGCATCTACATTATGCCAGGCACTTTACAAAGATTATCACAATTGATCCTCACAACAACCCTAGGAGGTAGGTACTATTATTAACCCATTTTACAGATGAAGAAACCGTGACAAACAGAGGTGGAGTGACTTTCCCAAGATCATACATGTCATAAGTATCTAAAGTTAGAATTGAACTCCCTGAGTCCAGATCAAGCACTCTATCCACTGAACCACCTAACTGTTCTAATCTAATCTGATATCCCATTACTAGAGACAGCTAGGTGTCACAGTAGATAGAGCAATGGGCTTGGAATCAGGAAGACTCCTCTTCATGAGTTCAAATCCAGCCTTAGATACTTGCTAGCTCTGTAACCCTGGGCAAATCACTTAACCCTATTTGCCTCAGTCTCTTCATCTGTAATATGAGCTGGAGAAGGAAATGGCAAACCACTCCAGTATCTCTGCCAAGAAAACCCCAAATAGGGTCACAGAGAGTCAGACACAACTAAAATAACTCAACAACAACACATTAGTCTTTGTTGCAGCCAAACTGATGTACTTGCTATCCCCTGTACATAACATTCAATCTTCTCCCTGTCCTTGCATATGCTGTGCCCCATGCCTCCCGAATACTCCCTCTCCTCACCCTTACCTCCCCTGCCTTTTAGAATTCCAAACTCCCTTCAAAGCTTAGCTCAAATGACACCTCCGACTTCCCATTCCTGTCAAATATTAATGCTTTCCTCACTTCCTTGAAGTTCCTTTGTATATATTCATCATTTACATATTTGTGCGCATATTGTTTCTCAATCCTGACCCAGGGAGACTATAAATTCCTTGGGGGCAAAGACTATTTAATTTTCATCTTTGTATGTGTTCAAGGCCTAGCACAATGTAATAGCACATAGTAGGTGCTTAATAGGGCAAATGGGGGATACAATGTTAGGCCTGGAGATAGTAAGATCTGAGTTCAAATCTGGCCTCAAACGCTTACTAGCTGCATGACCCTAGTCAAGTCACTTAACCCTGTTTGCCTCAGTTTCCTCATCTGTAAAATGAGCTGGAGAAGGAAATGGCAAACCACCGATATCTTTGCCAAGAAAATCCCAAATGGGGTCATGAAGAGTCAGACACAATTAAAAACAAGTGAACAAAAGGTGCTTAATAGACACATTGAATTTAACTGAAATAGCTCAAGAATATGAGTGAAACCTGAACACAACAAACATAAAATCTTTTAAGAAGAATCTAATCTGTCTCCAATATGGGGAAAGATTTCACCAGTATGGGAATTCCCTCTGCCATCATAAGTTGCCACTTGTGTAGACCTAAGTCCTAGGGAGTTGTCTGAGGCTCTGAGAAATTAAGTGACTTGCTCTGGGGTCACACATCTGATAAGTGACAGATGCTGAATTTGAACCTATCTTCTTAACTCCAAGTCCAGATCCCTATTCACTCTACCATGGAGGGTTTATTTTAATAGTTTATATGAAAAAGCTAAATTGAATTGTTTTCCTATCATATAGAAAGTAAAACTGACTAAGTACAGGGAGGGTTGGCCATTGTGCTTAGGTGACAATTATCATGTAGGATTTGTGAAGGAATGAATGAAAAAGCATTTAGTAAGCACTTACTATGTGCTGAATACTATGCTAAACACCAGGGATATAAATAGGAAAAAAATTAGACAATCCCTGGTCTTTAGGAGCTCTTTTTCTAATTAAGGAAGACAACACACAACAGAAAATTCAGATGCAGGTCAGAAAGAAAGATCCAGATGTGTTAAAGATTGTTTGGAGGCGAGGATGGCAAGGCTCAGGGATCCTTAGCTTAAGTGGGTAGGTAAGATGATAGTTCTGGGGGTCTTCAGGGCTTGGAGGTAAGGCAGATGGAAAGGCCTGGTGGTTTCTCATCTCCCTAAAGCAAAGGAAGTTTTTGCTGAGTATCTATCAGGTCAGTGATGTAATACTCAAACTGAAATGGGGCCACTAAACTATACCACAGGATCCCTGTGAGATGCATATTGACTTAGAAAACCACATATTAACATTACCTATGTTCTATTGTATTTTATTTATTTTATTAAATATTTCCAAGTTGTATTATAATCTGGTTCTTCTGGAAGAGTTGTGGGAATTTAACCAGGGTTGCTTGTTTGATCTCTCTCTGTTAGGTATGGAACCATAGGCTGGGAAATCTGGATTTCAGTGACATCTGCCAGAGCAGGGACTATCTTTTGCCTTTCTTTGTGTGCCCAACACTTGGCACAGTGCCTGGTACATAGTGAGCACTTAATAAATGCTTATTGACTGATTAAGGAACAGGTGATATAATGATAGCTCACATTTACATAGCTCTATAGAGTTTGCAGAGCTTTTGATAACCATTATCTCATTTGACCATCACCAAAAAAACTCATAAAATAGGTGCCACTTACTACCTACATGATTTTGGGCAAGTCATTTAACTTCTCTGAGCCTCAGTTTCTTCATCTGTAAGATGAGGAGATTAGATTTGTTTACCTCTAAGTTCCCTTCTAGCTCTAAGCCTCTAACCTCATGACCTTATGGTAATTATTCTAGCTTTTTCCAAATGAAAGGTCAGACTCCAATGAAGGGTCTCATAACATTGAGGATAAGGGTGGAAATATCCTGGAAGTATATCATTAAGCACCCTCACATAAGACCCTTTGGAAGCATGACCTCTATAGTTAGTGGGGTCATGCACCGTAGACTTGATTTGATACAATCATAAAGATATTTATGTTGGAAAAACATTTGAGGTATGTGGGCTGTCTTTCTTCAATATGGAAGTTGTTGTTCAGTCATTTTCAGTTATGTCTGATTCTTCATGACCCCATTTGGAGTTTTCTTGGCATAGATGCTGGAGTGGTTTGCCATTTCTTTTTCCAGCTCATTTTACAGGTAAGGAAACTGAGGCCAACAGGGTTAAGTGACTTGCCCAGGGTCACACAGCCAGTAAGTGTCTGAGATCAGATTTAAACTGAGGTCTTTCTGACTCCAGGCCGGGCATTCTATCCACTGAGCTGTCTAATGAGGAAATTGAGGCAGAAAGCAATTAAGCAATCTGCTCAGGGTCACACAATTCATAAGTGTCTGAGGCCAGATTTAAATTCAGAAAGATGAGTCTTCCAGGCCAGACACTCCATCCACTGTGCCACTTAGCTGACAGAGACACAGATCAAGATTTGGTGTGTCGGGCTACCTTTTAGGAGTGTGAGTCAGAGGGCCTGGCTTCAAAACCTAGTTTTATCATTTACCACCTTAAGCTATTTCACTGCTTTGGGACTAGGTTTACTTATTTGTACAATGAGAAGGTTGGACTAGATGACCTTTGAGGCCTCTTTCCATCTCCCAACCTAGGATCCGAATGTGGTCAAAAATCAGTCACATCCTGAAGTCATTATGGAACCAATAAACAGACAGATAGGAAACATCTGGCTGCGAGTGGGTTTAAATCCTTCCTTCAGGTCAGATGCACTTCCTCTGCTGAGCTGTGTGCTCTATAGGAGCAAGGCCGAAGAAGATTCAGATTTGGAGTTATTCTAACCCATCTTATACTTACTTACATTGTGGCCCTTTGGAAGAGACGCATTGGATTGTTAACTTTGAAAAATGAGAAAGCGGAGGAAATGCAATGCCCAGAAGAGGTCAAATATGAGTTCAGGTGTAGTCCTTAGATCACTTAAATGAGACCAGGGATGTGTTTGACCTTTAAAAATGTCAGTTAGTGGGCTTAAAGAGCTGTCTGGTGTCTGCTTCGGGAGTCATGTGCCAGTCTTAGCTCTGACTGGTGAATACCAAACTCTTTGGATTAATAATATTGGCACACATTTATTAATGTTTAATGGATTAATAATATTGGCACATTTATTAAGATATATATGTATGTGTACATACACATATATGTATACATCTGTATATACACACAGACACACACACACACAGACACACACACACATATATATATATAATATATATATATATATATAAAAGTCTGTATGTATATATGTGTGTACATATATATAAATGCATGTGAAACTACCCTATATGGGGTCTCGACCCACAGTTCAGGAAGGCCTGGATAGCAGACTACTGACTTCCCTGGCTTCCTTTAAGTAAACTAAAATCCTATCTTTTACAGGGAGCCTTTCCCAATCCCTCTTAATTCTAGAGCTTTCCCTCTGTTAATTATTTCCTATTTATCCCATACATAGCTTGTTTTGTATATATTTGGTTACATGTGGTCCCTGCTATTATACTGGTAAGGCTATCTGAGGGCAGGGATTATCTTTTGCCTCTTTTTGTATTCCTAACACTTATTACAGTGCCTGACACATAGTAGGTCCCTAACAAATACTTATTGACTGACTGACTGACTGACTGACTGATATCACTAATGGGACTTTTGTGCTGAAAACATGGGTCTTTGCCCCAGGCTGCAGCTTAGGAATTCTGAAAACACTGTACAATTCTTCCACTGAGACATCTTTTTCCTTTCTTGGCCCACCTCAGTTGTCCATCTGCATTGTCTATCCCAAAACCAAAACATTCCATCCTCTGGAGGAGTTTACATTCTCCTAGCACAATAGAAAGAACATTGCTTTTGTTGATAAAGATGAAGGTTCAAGTATTTCCTCTGACACAAGCTGGCCACCTGTGTGACCTTGGGCAGCTCCCCAAGGAGTGACCTCTCTGGGCTGCAATTTCAGACTCATGTAATCTACATTACTAAACCATCCCATTCCCTTAGCTTTTTGGTTCCCCATCTGTATTGGTAATTAAGGTGGGACCTTTTTTTTTTTTTTACTGTTTTCTCTTTTAGAATGCTAAGGTAATCAAGTACCTTTCATTAAGTCTTACTAGGTGCAAAACTCCAGGCCCACACCCTTTTGCTGATTAGGTATGAAGCCTTCAGGCCCTAAGAAGGGTATATAAACTCAGAGGTTAGCATTTTGTTTGGGGCTCTCACTCACTGAAAGAGTGTTGTATGATTTGATTAGATGAGACTCTGGGCAGCCATTTTTAAGAGTGCCCCTGGCTTTGAAAAAACCCAGATGTTGGTGCTTCTCTTTTTGGTAACTGTGTATGTGATGTCTTGATCAGACAAAGCCTGTCTGTTGAATTGTGTTATTTGTTCTGTTTATATTTTCTCTGTTTGTAATTTCTGTTCGTATTTGCTCTGAAGTTCAGGGTGCTGGCTTTTCCTCCTGAACTAAGTGAATGATATATGTACGTTTGATTAAAGTGAAATTGTAAACCCCTTAAAGTTGCTTTCCTTAAAAAAGCAGATAAAAGAACTTGTGCTAGCAGCCCTTCTGTGTGCTCTTGTTGCTGGTCTTGTTGGGTCTTAAACTCCCCACAGCAGCTGCTAGCAACATTGTTGTTACACCATCTGAGTACTTAGTAAGCAACTTGTCATCTTTTGTGTTCATGTGTTCTTGTTTTGTGTTCATGTATCTGCCCTCCACTGTAAACTCAGTTCAGAGGCAAAAACAAAAACAAAAAACCCAAAGGTCAAGAACATCTCTGCAATACTCAGAGTGCAGGGGAAAGAGTGCTGGGTTTGGAACTGGTCACCTGAGTACACAGTGATCTGGGATTCTGTTTGCTCATCTGTAAAATGAAGGGGTTGGACCAGATGGCTTCTGGAGTCCCTTCCAGCTCAATAGAGCCATAATCCTGTGATCTCTATGCCTTTTCTGCATAATGTTCTTGGAACTCAGAAAGTTGATCTTCATGTAACTTTAGAAAGAGTTTTGTTCTCTAGGTCAGAGATACCAAACTCAGAGGAAAAGGTTCCCTGGAGTCATATTGATTTGTTGTTCAGTCATTTTTTCAGTCTTGTCTGACTCTTCGTGACCCCATTTGGGGTTTTCTTGGTAAAGACACTGGAGTGGTTTGCTATTTCCTTCTCCAGCTCATTTTTGCATATGGAGAAACTGAGGCAAATAGGGTTAAGTGACTTGCCCAGGATCACCCAGCTAGAAAGTGTCTGGAGTCAGATTTGAGCTCAGGAATATGAAACTATACCCAGTGCTCTCTCCAGTGCACCACCTAGCTGCTTACATATTGACTTAGAAAACCATAAATTAACATTATCTGTGTTGTGTTAGCTTTTTACTTATGTGTTAAACATTTCCCAATAATTTGGGTTGGAATTTTGCAGGGTTTGGGGCCTTCGGGGCTGCAAATTTGATCTGTGTTGTAGCTGACGGACAGAGAATTCATCTTCATAACTTTCGTTGGGGCTATTACTTGTGTCAAAGAGGAAAAGGGACTTTTACCAAGCCATGCTTACGAAGAGCACCTACCTGGATTGTGTCAGAATGAATATTACAAAATGGACCAGGTTGATGGACATGCTTGGTGGATTTTCTTCGCTCTCACTTAGGAATGTTTTTGTCATTTGTTTGGGCTGAAGGGTCCAGGCCATTTAGCTTCTCTTTCTCAAAATAGCCATTCCCTGTATATATGCAGACAGATAGAACCAGGACATTCATTTGTTGAAGTTGAAGGCCTTGATCTGGTGACAGCATCCTTTTCCACTGATGCTCTTTCTAATTATCCAAATTCTCAGGGTAGATTTAGCAGCCCTTTCTCTAGGCATGCCCTGCCAGCTGCTAGAAAACTGCCCATTGACTAGCTTAGATAACTCCTGCTGCTCTACGAGACTGTTGTCTTAGCTAAAAAATGTGTCGTTAGGCAAAACAAATATCAGTCCTAAACTGCATTACTTAGAAATGATCATAAAGATAGTTAGAATTTATATGGTGCTTTAAGGTAGGTTTTCTTTCTTTCTTTCTCTTTCTTTCTTTCCTTCCTTCTTTCTTTCTTTCTTTTCTTTTTCTTTCTTTCTTCCTTCCTTCCTGCCTTCCTTCCTTCCTTCCTTCCTTCCTTTCTTTCTTTCTTTCTTCCTTTCTTTGCAGGCAATGGGGTTAAGTGGCTTGCCCAGGGTCACACAGATAGTAAATGTCTGAGGTCCAATTTGAACTCAGGTCTTTCTGATTCCAGGGCCAGTGCTCTATCCACTGCATCACCCAATTGCCCCAAGGTAGGTTTTCTTTCCTTCCTTTCTTTCCTTCTTTTTATTCTTCCTTCCTTCCTTCCATAGGCAATGGGGTTAAGTGACTTGCCCAGGGTCACACAGATAGTAAATGTCTGAGTCCCAATTTGAACTCAGGTCCTTCTGACTCCAAGGCCAGTGCTCTATCTACAGCATCACCCAGCTTCCCCAAGGTAGCTTTTCAAAGTACTTTATACATGTTGTCACATTTGAGCCTTACAACAACCCAGTGAAGTAGGTGCTATTATTATAGACAGCTCTTGCTGCTGTTGTTTGCCTTTCATTCTAGAAGAGGACCAGCGACATCACGAGCGTGATGTCTTGATTTGCTCATGAATTGGATTCAAGCTTCGAAGCCCAATGGCAAGACAAAAGTCACAATGACTGGCAATGGCCGTAATGGAAGCATAGAATCTAGAAAAGGAAGGTAATATACTCTGCCTTCTTCAGAATACATCTGAAGTATTTAATTGAATCTAGGCATCACCTTTCAGGAAAGACGTTGACCAAATAGCTAGGTGGTACAGTGGATAGAATGCTGGGCCTGGAGTCAGGAAGACCTGAGTTCAAATTCTGGCTGTATTCAAATAAAAATTCTGGCAGATTCTGAGTTCACTTCTAGCTGTGTGACCCTGGGCCAATCACATCATCTCTGTTGACTCAGAATGAGGATAATCACATCACCTACTTCTCAGGATTATTGTGAGGATCAAATAAGATAATATTTGTAAAGTGCTTAGCCTGCTACCTGGCACAAAGTATGTGCTATGTAAATGCTTATT
Source organism: Trichosurus vulpecula (assembly GCF_011100635.1). Classification (NCBI taxonomy): domain Eukaryota; kingdom Metazoa; phylum Chordata; class Mammalia; order Diprotodontia; family Phalangeridae; genus Trichosurus; species Trichosurus vulpecula. Next base: position 169,308,171 of record NC_050576.1, on the reverse strand, counting down.
CCCTTCCTCCTATTCCTCCTATTCCCATTTTGAGGCTGAGAGAGGTTAAGTGACTTGGCCAGGTTCACAATGCTAGTCATTGTCTAAAGCAGCATTTGAATTCGGGTCTTCCTGATTTGGAGTCCAACACTATATAGTGTAGTCTACTAATCATAAGAGGTAAATACACCCAAGAAGAGAGAGAGTCAGTGCTCACTCTGTCTTTGCTCTAAGTACTCGTCAAGGTGCTTCAGGAGCTAAAGCCTTCCTGAGTTTATAGACAAATGCTGAAAGTATTCTGTAAAGATGATCTTCCTAAGGTTTCAATGCTCCCGGGATCTCTGCTTTCACCCTGCTCAGGTTCTAGAATCATATGCCCCAGTGTGGGGGATGCCCTCCATCAACAAAGATGGCAAGTTCATTTACAATTTAACAGAAGACTTTAAAGACTTCATCACCAAGTAGCTGACCTAGGAATGAGTTTCCCAAGGGTTCTTGAGGCTGATCATATAGCAACACACATGTCAGTACATCACCAGCCTAGAACATGAAGCCTTGGTAAGACCTGACAGACCGTGGGGTTCTTCTGGCATAGTCTTCAGTCCTTCAATCAATCAATTAAGATAGTATTGAGATAATATTGTAAAGCTCTTTGCTAGATGGTGCTATAGTACACAGAGTGCCAACCTGGAGTCAGGAAGACTCATTCCTGAGTTCAAATCCGGCCTCAGACACTCATTAGGTGTATGACCCTGGGCAAGTCACTTAACCCTGTTTGCCTCAGTTTCCTCATCTCTAAAATGAACTGGAGAAGGAAATGGCAAGCTACTGCAATATCTTTACCAAGAAAACCCCAAGTAGAGTCATGAAGAGTCTGACGTGACTGAAAAATGGCTGAACAACAATAAACCTTAAAGTGCTATATAAATGATAGCTATTATTATTATTAATGATGACTATAACAGTGATGATAACAATAAATATCTGTTATGTGTCAGGTAGGATGCAATCTACTTGAATGTTAGCAATTATTATTATTAGCATTGAAAGAGTTTATATTTGATGAAGGGGGAAAACACATATACATATTTGTATATATACTATTAAGACATAATTACTTAAAGCCACACTGAGACTTTTGGGACACCCCGTATATACAAAGTACAGTAAATACAAGGTAATTTCATGGTGAAGCATTGGCAGATGTGAGAGGATGGATCAAGAAAAGATCTTATTCTGTGGGTTACCTTTGAGCAAAGCTCTGAAGGAAAGCAGGGATTTTAAGAAATAGAGGAGTCCATTCCAGGCATGGGGAACAGACAGCATGGAAGCCCTTCAGAGATAGGCCATGGAATGCCATGTGTGAGGGACAGCAAGAAAGTCAGCTTGGCCAAATCAGAAAATACAAGTAGAGAAGTGTATGATAAGACTGGAAAAGTAGGTGGTAGTTAAATTGTGAGGGGCTTTAAATTCCAGGCAGAGTTGTTTGTGTATGATCCAGAGGTGACAGGTAACCACTGGAGTTTACTGGGCCAGGAAGCCACATAGTTAGACCTCTGCTTTAACAATATCTCTCCAAGAACTTGGGTTACTTTTATGCCATGGCAGCAGGAAAGGGCTTTGGTGGAGATTTCCCTTAAATAATGAACCTAAAATTTCATATTTAAGCTCTAAACTCTTTGTAAACATTGACAGTCAATCCCAGAGCTACTCTAGGGAGGAGACAGAGCAAACCATCAATGTTTTCCGTCAGCAGCCCAGGAAGAATGCTTCAGATTAGCCACTTGAAACAAGCTGCTGGCAACTGTTTGGGTTCCCATATCTCTGTAGCTGGTAGGGCTACACTGTTCAATTTCCCTGAGAAAACAAACACTCAAATTCTGTATTTTGTCTTCTGCGGTGCTTAACTCACACTCTGATACCTACGCATGGACCCAGATTGTAGGAAATCACTACAGGAAGTTGCTGGATATGAAGATAATATGGGGAAACATCAGTGAACTTAGCGTCAGATAACCTGAGTTCAAATTATGACTTCTTACTTCATGCATAAACTTTTGTTGTTGAGCCGTTTCAGTTGTGTCCAACTCTTCGTGATTCCATTTGGGATTTTCTTGGCAGAGTTCCTGGAGTGGTTTGGCATTTCCTTCTCCAGCTCATTTTATAGACAAGGAAACTGAGGCAAACAGGGTTAAGTGACTTGTCCGAGATCTCACAGCTAGTAAGTGTCTGAGGTCAGACTTGAATTCATAAGGATGAACCTTCCTGATTCCAGGCCCAATGCTCTATCTACTTTGCCACCTAGATGTGTAACCTAGAAGTCATTCGACTTCTTCGGCTTTTCTCATTTGTAAAATAGAAAATTGGATTAAATGATTTCTAAGTTCTCTTCTAGCTTTCTATCCTATATTCATACTAAGACTATGTCTTCCCTCTCCCCCAATCCCAGTACTTCAGAATGTATTCGAGGGTTGAGAACTGAGTGGCATTCTGGGATTTGTAGTTCAGAGGGACAAAGCATTCATCCCTGAAAGTAATTTGGACTATCTCGATCTTTGAGCTAGAAGGCAGACTTAAGTCACACCTGGGAGTTTTGGAAAAGATGTGTGTGGCCTTTAAGATGACAGACTGAGAGAAAGGAGCTGACACCACATGATTGGTGGCAGCAGCATTGGGAGACATGGGTTCTCAACCTGGTAGGGACTTTCACAAGCTTAACTGGGGAGAAGCTACAGCCCAGGGGCAACAGATAAAAAGAGAAAGAATGGAGGAGTAGTTCATCTGAACTACAAATCCCTGAATGCCAATTAATCCTCAAGTCCCTGTTAAAGGAAAAAAACAGAAAAGAAATATGATTTCACAGATGTGAATATTCCATTGCTAAAGTGGATTGAAATCCCTTCACATCACAACTGATGGTTTCAGAAGTGTTAAAAAAAAATTCATCTCTTGACCAACCTTCTGGTAATGAGACTTTTCAAATTTAATGAGGCTGGTCAATCAATCAACAGGTATTTTTAAGTATCAACTATGTGCCAGGCACCATGCTAGGAACCGGAGATAGAAAAATGACACCTGCTCTCATTAAACTTATGGGCAAGCCTTGGGTCAGCCAAACTTGGGGCTTTTCTAGTTTGGGAGGACCTCTGGCTGAGCCTTAGAGAATCCAGGGTCACCTCCAAGCTACAATGAGGCAGCAGACACAGCAGGATTTTAGTCTTATTACCTCCCATCACAGATAATTTCAAGTAGTAGCAGAAAATACATTTGAGCTAATCACATGTGAAATCTGATTAACCGATTTATGAAGGAGCTTTGGACCACTGTTTATGATAGGCTCAGACAACAGAAGAGGCTGCTCATCCAAGGAATTTCTGTTTACCTTAATACACAAAAGCAGATGGTAGCAAGCTGCTTGTCTTATAATCATGGCAAAGGGATATGGAAACACATTTCATTTTGGTATGCATCTGGGGAATTTTTTTGGGGTATTTTTAAAGATAAACACTTATTGAATAATTAATTTTAAAGGATATCACTTTTATTCATCAAACTAAAGCAACTAAAACTTAAATAAATTAAATTTTTAGGAAAACTTTACTTAAAAATGTAAGCTTTACAAAAACTGCTTTTGATCAAGCCCTTCCTTTCCTCTAAAATATAGAACAACCTCTTCAGCCTTGTCTTCTTGGCTAAAAAAATATCTTTCCATTTGGACCCTGATTCCCAAGTCCCCACTTTGCCTTGAAGGGCCAGGGATGGAGCTGAAGAACTGGAGAGCCAAAGCCCATATATTTAAAACTGAAAAATTTAATTTTTTTGCCTTCTTTGCCCATGCCAAATTGAGTCCCAGGGTTATATAAAGTGGGTTGAGTCACGGAAAACAAAATGGTCAGAGAAGTCAAAGAGGAAATATATGTTTAGTTGATTTTTTTTTTCCTGACTTGGTTATAGCTAGCTGGAGTCCCTGGGCAGGAATAGGACCTTTTGGGAGTGAGAAGAGAGAAGATTGTAGAAACATTACATTATAACATTGTAAAAACAAACTTTAACAGTCTTAAGAACTCTGATCAATGCAATATCAACAACATTTGAGAGCACCAATGATGAAGGACCACTCGACCCTGTCAGGAATTTGGTCCCACCAGAAGAAGCACAGAGAGAGAATGGGGGCAATTAAGCCACTAAATGTTTCTCCTCCCTCTCACACCAGAACCCCATGGAAGTGATAGAGGGGAGGGAAGAAGCTAAGAAAGTAACCAGGTTGGTAAATATGGCTTCAGCAAGCTGGAGGCTGGGAAAGCTGCCCCCACCCTTGGCAGGCCCCAGATGTCAGGCAGCTCCATTGTGGCAAAGGAGCTGCTGGCTGGCATATTAGGATGGGCACACACAACTGGGGTACTCTATCTGTACACCTATGAAAGAGAGAGATGGGCACCTGTCTGGAATGAGTCCAAAGACATAAACCTACCTATTTATATGTTTAGGTGTGGCCATTTTTGAAGGGATTGTGCCAAGAATCACTTACTAAGACAAAATGTTTCACAGTAGTCCAAAGTATAGGGTTGGAAAGTGGTATTGGGTGTATGCAAATCAGAGCACAGGGGTCTGAAGAGTGTGCAAAGGAAACAAAAGGAAAGGCCAGTGGAAAAATGAAAGGAATGGCTGGTGCCCCTAATAAAATTATGGTGTTTTAACATCATCTACTTTTTAAAAACCTTTTTCCCCCCAATTAGCAGCTTTTATTTTTTTTCCTTCCTCCCTCTTCCCAACAAATGAAAAAAAGAAGAAAAACCAAAACCTTGCAGTTAAGCAAAACAAATTTGCTCATTATCCATGTGCAAAAATGTATGTCTCATTTTGGATCGAGAGGCCATCATCTCTCTGTCAGAGCACCATATCTACTGTAGATACACACATGAAAAAAAAATGCTCCATATGACTAGTAACTAGAGAAATGCAAATTAAAGCCACTCTGAAATTTTACCTCATACTTATCCTTTTAACAAAGATGACCAAAAAAAGAAGTGGAAATGACAAATGTTGTAAGGGCTGTGGGGAAACAGGCATATTAACGCACTGTTGGTGGAGTCGTGAATTGGGATAGCCATTCTGGAACACAATTTGTAATGATGCCCCAAAAGTTAGTAAACAGTACCCTTTGACCCAGCAATGCCACTTATAGACCTATATCCTAAAGAGATCAAAGAAAGGGAGCAAAGACCCTTATGTCCAAAAATATTTAAAATAGTTCTTTTTGTGATGGCAAAGATTTGGAAGCTAAAGGGGTATCCATCATTTGGGAAATGGTCGAACAAATTATGATATATGTGTGTAGCAGAATACTATTACATTGTAAGAAATGACGAAAGAGAGTGTTTCAGAGATACCTGGGGACACTTGTGTGAATTGAGGCGGAGTAAAATGAGGAGAACCAGGAGAACAGTCAATATCGTAACAACAGCATTATAAAAACAAACCTTGAAAGACTTAAGAACTCTGATCAAGGCAATGATTAACCATATTCAAAAGGACCAATGATGAAGACACACATTTTTGAACCTGACCTATATGAGAATTTGTTTGGCTCCATTATATATATTTGCTACAAGGGTTTTCTCCTTTTTTTCTTTTTTTTTTTTTCAGTCAAGGAGGGAGAGAAAATAAACACTTGTTAATTTTTTTTTTTAAGGATGTTTAGGCCTCCATATAGAGTATCCTCCCTTTTTCTCTCCACTAACCAATTTTATCACCTCCTTCAAGAGCCTGCTGAGAACTCACCCTTCAGGAAGCTTTCACTGATTAACCCCACCTGGAGGTCACCGATTGACACATCCTCGGGAGCTGATGAAGCCAATCTGTACTAGAGCGTTTCGTGTGCCACTTGAGGACGCATTGCTTTGTAATTATTTTCATGCTATGAAAATAGAAGCTAGACTGTGAGCTCCTCCCTGATGGGACCTGGCTTTATTCTTGTTTTCTTTTCTGTATAACTGCCAGTCTAGTGTTTCATGTGTATAATAGGTTGTTAATAAATAGATAAATTTGTTAAACAGAGTCAGACTGGGTGATATGGTAAAAAGAGCACTGGTTTTAGAGTCAAAAAGATCTGGGTTTAAATTCTGGTTCTAACGTTTGCCAGCTCTCTGGGCCTCGGTTTTCTAATTCACAAAATGGGGATGATAATATTACCTCCCTCCCCCACAGGATTATGGGGTTTTGTGAGCCTAAAAGCTCGATGTGAACTTCAGTTGTTTTTGCTTTGTTCAGGCTTATGATTTCATTGGTGTTGGGAGCTCGAAATGAAGAAACTCCTTCTACCATGGATCAGCAATGTACTGGGCCTTGTAGCCTTAGAGAGCTGCCTGCCATCATTGAAAGGTCAAGCAATTAAAAAAAAAGAAAGGAAAAGGAAAGGAAAAGAGAGGTGAAGGGGAGGAGAGAAGAAAAGGAGAGGAGAAGAGTCAAAGGAGAGGAGAGTAAAGGAGTGAAGAAAAAAGGAGAGAAGAGGAGAGGAGAGAGGATCTAGCCAGCTGCAAAAACAAAAAATGGTTCTGAACCCCATTCCCTTGACAATAAAACTTACATAGTAGAATGATATGGGGAAGAAGGAAAACAAATATTTATTAACTAGGTGCCAGGCATTTTGCTAAGCCCTTTACAAATATTAACTCTGGATCCTCACAACAACCCTGGGAGGTAGGTGCTACTATGATTCCCATTTTACAGATGAGCAAACCGAGACAGACAGAGGTTAAGTGACTTACCAGGGTCACACAGCTAGTAAGTGTTTGAGTTCAGATTTGAACTCAGGTTTTTCTGACTCCTGGCCCAGCACTGTATCCACTGAGCCCCCTAGCTGCCTCTAGGAGTTTTTAATCATGGGACTGCAGAAATAATTATGTGATATATGAAAAAGAAAGTCCAAGGGCAGGGAAGTGAGGACTTCTAGTTAAGGTCTAGATGTCCCCCAAAGCACTAGGGCATGTGGTAGCAGCCCTGCTATTATTATGCAGTGGAAAAGTAGATGGATTTAGAGTCAGATGATAAAGGTTCAAATCTTGGCTCTACTGCTTACTACCCAAGTAACCTTGGGCAAATCACTTAACCACTTTGGTCCTCAATTCCCTCTTCTGAAAAATGAAGGGATTGGAGTTGTTGTTCAGTCGTTTTTTCAGTCATGCCTGTCTCTTTGTGACCCCATTTGGGGTTTTCTTGGCAAAGATACTGGAATGGTTTGCCATTTCCTTCTCCAGCTCATTTTACAGATGAGTAAACTGAGGCAAACAGAGTGAAGTGACTTGCCCAGGGTCACACAACTGAAAAATGAAGGGATTGGACTAGATGATTTCAAAAATTGTTTCCCTTTCTTGCTATGATCTGAAATATACAGATTCAGACCTCCCTACCCCCACCCCCACCCCCATCCTCCAGTCTCTTGAAGATCTCCAGCCCTAGAAGGCTGCTTTAACATCCAATTGTAGCGCCATACGAGTGAGCCTTCCTCATGTTTCTCTTGTAGATATTTCATCTTCCCAAACTCAGAGAACTTGGGTTTCTCAAATCAACTGACTTCAAATACAAAGAACTAAACACATGCCCTGTGCTGCCACCTAATGGTGACACCTATGCCATCAAGGACAGTTCAAAACAACCCCATGAAACCTAGAGGTCTATTATAATCTTGAGATCTATTATATTATAAGCTCAGGCCACATTCCATTTATCCATGCAATACATTCTTGTAGTTATTCAAGAACAATTATTAGGTTGCGTTAAGGCAAGAGAAACACAAAACAAGGAAAAAATGGTTCTAAACTCCATTCCTTTGACAATAAAACTTACATGGTAGAATGGTCTGGGGAAGAAGAAAAACAAGTATTTATTAACTAGGTGCCAGGCAGTTTGTGTTCAGGTCCTAGAGGTACTAGAGGAAATACAAAGATACATCATAATAGCTTGTAAACTCCCCAAATGTAGGAACTGTTTCATTTTTAGTGGATATAGTATCAAGCCTAAAGTCAGAAGACTCATATCCCTGAGTTCAAATCTGGCCTCCAACACTTAGTAGCTGAGTGACCCTGGGCAATCACTTAACCCTGTTTGCCTCAGTTTCCTCATCTGTAAAATGAGCTGGAGAAGGACATGGCAAACTACTCCAGTATCTTTGTCAAGAAAACTCCAAATAGGGTCACAAAGAGTCGGATGTGACTAAAATGACTGGACAACAACAATCTCCAGTTCCTTAAATAGTGCCTGGCACATAGTAGACACATAATAAATGTTTGTGGATTGATTGAATGAGGCATGGCTCCTTCTCTAAAGGAACATGATAGTATAGAATGAAAGTCTGGCCAACAACCACTCTGTTTGAAAGAGAGAAGAATTTCTCTTTATTCAGAAATGAAATATAGTACTTTTCACTTCTTTTGAAACACAATTTTTACTGTTACCTTTGTTTTTTTTACATCATTTTCATTTCCAAATACATCCCTCTCCCTCCTCTCCTCAGCAACCATCGCTTGTTACAGAGAGAGAGACAGAGAGACAGAGAGAGAGAGAGAAACTTCAGAAAAACTAACCAACATAGCAATCAAATCTGCCAGTATATAGACAGTATTCCAGAGCATTAGTGCCTCAGCTCCACAAAGAAAGAAGAAAAATACATTTTCACCTCTCTTCTTTGGGACCAAGTGGATCGTTATAATTTCAGGATAGTAGCTTTCTTTTTGTTGCTCTTTCCATTTACATTGTTGCACTTGTGTATACTGTTGCCCTGGTTCTGCTTACTTCTCTTTTCATTGGTTCATATAAGTCTTCTTAGGTTTCTCTGCTTTCTCCATAGTCATCATTTCTTACAAGACAGTAATTTTCCATTATATTCAGGTACCACAGTTCATTTAGTCATTCCCAAATCAATGGATGATGGACATACGCTTTGTTTTTTTTTTTAGTTTTTGTGGGACATCTTTAGTTCTTTTCCTGTCCAAGAGTATTTATAGAATGTTATGGCCCAAAGGAAGATCTCCAGAATGTTGGCTGGGCCCTTCAGGGGGATTTATTAAAGGACATGGGTAAGACTCACCCAGGATGAGAAGGCAGGGATGAGTTGTGATTTGTCCCACTGGAGAGAGTACCCATATGTATGAGAGCCCAGATCTGTGGAAATACTGAAGTGTAATGTGATTGTTATTAGAATGAGAGGGTGAGACACAAAAAGTTCTACTGAGTTGTTCCCTTGACAGTCTTTCATATGGATGCTCAGTTATGGCTCAGTAGCCAATTCTTTACCAGAGGTAAGGGAAGGAAATAGTCTTAGCATACCTACTCATATTCTGAAGTCCACATTGGGGATTATATGCTCTTAAGAGCTGATCTCTCATTGGCCAGTCCCTATTAAATTTAAACCATGAAATACTTTGAGAGACTTCTGAATGGGCATTTCACTTTCACTTCAGATCTGCAATGTTCAAGTAATTCATTCAAAGACCCCCAACTTCTAGCAAGTCAGGTGGGCATGGCTTGGGACCATCCTCCTGCTTAGCACCCAACCCTCAGACCTAGGAGGTCCCCATTTCTCAAACCTATAAGGATATTGCCTAAGCCAGGAACATCCATCTTACAATCCCGTTCAATCACACATGGTTAGGAAAAGAAGCACAAAACAGAAGAGGGAACCAGAGACTTAAGGTCCTGTTTCCAGCTCACCTAGACAGTATATGCTCTTCCTACCATGTGTGAGCAGCCACAGTAGCTGCCAGGGAAGGTAGGGAGTGACAGAAAGGTGGATTATTTCCTTCTCCCCCTATGGAATCTGAGGGAGAGGTTCAAAGAGTCCTGACATGCCCAACAGACAGAAGAGAAATTGATAGTAGAAGTTGTCTCTCCTGTTAAAGTCTTCTAAGCGGGTGGTTCTTTCTGCTCAGTTGGCAATTCTCTTTGACTCAGCCCTTCCTTTCCTACCAGGTGACTATCAAGTCAACAAGCATATATTAGGCACTTACTATGTACAAGGCACTGTGCTAAGCACTGGAAATACAAATACAAGCAGAAAGGAGCTAACATCCCTGCCCTCGAGGGGCTTACATTTTAATGGGGGAAGACAACACATAAGAGAAAGCTAGAAAGAGCTGAGGGGAAGATGAAGGTAGATAAAGTTTAGGAGGAGAGTCACTAATAAAGGATAGGAATGAAGACATGGTTGGCCTGGGCATCCTCCTTAAAATGGAGGTTCTAGGAGGAACCAGCCAATCAGAGGAAGCAGCTGCAGGAGTGCAGGGTACTTCCAATTGGAGAAATAGTCTAGGACTAGAATGAACTTCCAAGGTGGAGAGATTTTTTTTTCTTTAATAATATTTTATTTTTTCCCCAGTGACATGCAAAAACAATTTTTAACATTCATTTTTTTAAGATTTTAAGTTCCAAATTCTCTCTTTCTCTCCTCTTCCACCCTCCCTGAGACAGTAAGCAATATGATATAGGTTATACATGTGCAATCATGTAAAACATATTTCCATATTATTCATTTTGTGGAAGAAAACTTGAAACCCCCCCTCCCCAAACTGAAAAATAGTATGCTTCAGGCTGCATTCAGACTCCATCAGTTCTTTCTCTGGAGGCAGAAAGTATTTTTCATCATGAATCCTTTGGGATTGTCTTGGATCACTGTTTTGTTGAGAATAGCTGTCATTCACAGTTGATCATCATTCAACATTGCTGTTACTGTATACAATGTTCTCCCAGTTCTGCTCACTTCACTCTGCATCAGTTCATTTAAGTATTTCTAGGTTTTTCTCAAATCCGCCTGCTCATCATTTCTTTTTTTCTATTATTTTTTTTTGGAGGGTGGAGGCGAAGCAATTGGGGTTAAGTGACTTGCCCAAGGTCACATAGCTAGTAAGTGTCAAGTGTCTGAGGTCAGATTTGAAGGCAGATCCTCCTGCCTCCAGGGCCAGTGTTCTATTCTCTGAGCCACCTAGCTGCCCCTGCTCATCATTTCTTATAGCATAATAATATTCCAATACAGTCATATACCATGACTTGTTTAGCATTCCCCAACTGAAAGACAACCTTTCAATGTCCAATTCCTTGCCACCACAAAAAGAGTTGCTATGAGTATTTTTGTATTTTTTTTAAAATCCCTTTGGGACACAGACCTAGTAGTGGTATTGCTGGATCAAAGGGTATGCACAGTTTGATAGCACTTTGAGCATAGTTCCAAATTCCTCTCCAGAATGGCTGGATCAGTTCACAACTCCAGGGGAAGAGATTTCTGTGGATTGTAGGGAAAGTCCTAGATAAGAGTCAGAAGTGCAGCCTGGAAAGGATGCATGGGGACTAAAGAATCGACTAGAGAATTATTTTGTAACAATTCCCTCCCATAAGGGGTTGTTGTATCATCCTAAAACAAAAGCAGAAATGGCCAGCGCAGAACGAATCAGCTCCACACATGCTCCCTGGGATATCCCCTACAGACCTGGACCCATTTTTGCTTTACGGAGTGCATGCCAAGTCAACCCTTGCTACAATATACATCTGTATACGTATTTTCCCCCAACAGAATGAAAACTCATTAAGGAAAGGGTCTGGTTTTTGTTGTTTTTTTTTAGTGCTTGTTGCTTTTGAATCTCCACTAATGAGTACGTTGTTGTGCTTCAGCCATTTCAGTCATGTGCAACTTTTTGTGACACCATTTGGTGTTTCCCTGGCAAAGATGCTGGCATGGTTTGCCTTTCCTTCTGTAGCTCATTTTACAAAGCACCTGGTGCTGATTCTATTCCAGCTGAGATTTATGAAGTAGGGGGTCCATTGCTCATACAAAAGCTGACTGAAATTGTCCAGGTTATATGGCAAGAGGAGGTTCTCCCCCAGGAGTTCAAGGATGCCTCTATTGTTCATCTCTATAAAGGCAAAGGAAATAGATTGTTTAGCATTCCCCAACTGAAAGACAACCTTTCAATGTCCAATTCCTTGCCACCACAAAAAGAGTTGTGACAATCCCAGGGAGGTCTCTCTCTTAGTCATTGCTGGCAAGATTCTTGCCAGAATCCTCCTTAATAGACTGATCCTTCACCTGGAAGATGAACATCTACCTGAGAGCCAGTGTGGTTTCAGAAAGGGCAGAGGAATAGTTGATATGGTGTTGATGCCTGACAACTCCAGGAGAAATGCCAGGAAGAGAACAGAGGTCTGTACACAAAGTTTATAGATCTGACCAAGCAAGGCCTTTGATATCAGTCATGAGGGCTTATGGAAAATTATGTCAAAATTTGGTTGCCCAGAGAAGGTCATCAACATTGTACATCAATTTCATGATGGCATACTTGCCCAGGTTCTGGATAATGGACAATGCTCTCATGCTTTCCCAGTCACCAATAGAGTGAAACAAGGCTGTGGGCTTGCTCCCATGCTTTTTAGCATGATGTTTTCAGCCATGTTGCAAATGCTTTCAGTGAGGATAAACATGGCATCAAGGTCAGCTATTGCACTAATGGTAAATTCTTCAACTTAAAAAGTCTACAAGCCAAGACCAAGTGGATGGAGTGTTGGTGCATGATTTTCTGTTTGCAGATGATTGTGCCCTCAATGCAGCCTCTGAAGCTGAGATGAAACAAAGTATGGATCATTTCTCTTCTCCTTATGCTAATTTTGGCCTAACCATTAACACTAAGAAAACACAGGTGCCTCCATCAGCTACCACCACACCATCCGTATGTGGAGCTATCAGTTACAGCAAATGGAGAAGTTTTGAATGCTATGCATAAGTTCACTTACTTTGGTGGTGTACTTTCCAGGGATGTACACATCAATAATAACACTGATGCACGCATTGCCAAAGCTAGCTTAATGTTTGGGAGGCTCCAAAGGAAAGTATGAGAGAGAAGGGATATTAGACTGATTACCACACTGAAGGTCTACAAAGCTGTTGTACTGATCTCACTGTTGTATGCCTGTGAAAGCTGGACAGTACACTAGCACCATAGCAGGAAATTAAATCAATTCCATGTGAATTGTCTTAGGAAGATTCTGAAGATCACCAAGGTACCAGACATTGAGGTCTTCATTTGAACTAAACTGCCAAGCATTCAAACTCTGCTTCAGAGAGTACAACTCCGGTGGGCTGGTCACATTGTTTGAATACAAAACGTACACTTGCCAAAACGATCATTTTATGGAGAACTTACACAGGGCAAACGTTCACATGGCGGTCAGAAGAAGCAATACAAGGACATTCAAATTCTTTCTTAAGAACTTTGGAATTGATTGTGTGACACAGGAGACACTGGCACAAGACTGCTTAGTGTGGCGTGCCCACATCAGAGAAGGTGCTGTGCTCTATGAGCAAAGCAGAATTGAAACAGCTCAAAGGAAACACAGGATGCGCAAATTTAGAGAATCTATCCCAAATGTTCACACAACTTTTTGTGCCTGACCTGTGGTAGAGCATTCTGAGCTTGTATTGGTCTGATCAGTTGGGCACATTGAAACTCAACTCTAGCATAGTGATATTATTTTGGTTCTCTTTGAGAATGAAGGATGACCAACCAACCAGTTCATTTCATAGATGAGGAAACTGAGGCAAACAGGGGTAAGTGACTCACCCAGGGTCACACAACTAGTACGTGTCTGAGGTCAAATTTGAACTCAGGTCTTCCTGACTTCCTGCACCACCTAGTTGCCCTAATGAGCATAGTAAGGGCTTGATACATCCTTGTTTATAGATCATTTTTACTAAAAGTAATACTAAAAAGCATTCCTCCTTGTATTCCCCTGTTTTATACCCTTACATTGCCTGCCCTTTCCCCTAATTCTGTTTGTCTCTTCTCTACTAGGTTGGCTCTTTCTTTGTTCCTCTTTGTACTTTCCCCAGTCACTTGCATAGGACTCTTCACATTACCAAGCATTTAAGAAAATGTTTACTGAATTGAATTAAATTGAATCACAGTTCAGGGAGTTGTTTTGTTTTGTTTTAGCAAGCCTAGAAAAAGGAGAAGAATTTTGGGTCTGCTCGTGTCAGGAATTTGAATTCAAGGATCTCTAAGCACAGACATGATCCCTGTGGGGAGTATTAAGATTATCCTATCCAACAGAACAGATAAACTAAGGTACACAGTGCTTATGTAATGTATTTAAATTAGCTACAAGAGGGAATTATAGCCAGATGTCAGTAGAGAAAGCTAGCTTGTGAAAGCAGGAAACCTCTAGTGCACCATTTTTCCTCTTATAAATCCATAGATTGATTACTGTAGCAAGAAACTAAGTAGATTTTTAGGTTACTCTTGAGACACGGGAACCAAGTACCAATGTTCTTACTCTGTTCCCTCTGCCATCTCCAACATTTAAGTCCCAGCTATAATGCTTCCTAGGTTGTGATTATGGATAAATCAATCAGTCACCAAGCATTTACCAAGTGTTTACTATGTGTCAGACACTGTGCTAAGGACTAGGGATACAAAGAATGGCAAAAATACTGTCCTTCCTTAAAGGAGTTCACCTTCCAGGGGGAGACGGTGTAATGGGAGATAATCTCAGAGGGAAGGCACTTGCAGTGGCAAAGGGACAGGGCCAGGAAAGGCCTTATCTAGAAGGTGGAATTTGATCTGCTCTTGAAGGATGCCAAGAGGTAGGAGGTGAGGAAGAAGAGCATTCCAAGCACAGGGGATAGCCAATGAGCAAGGTACAGGTTTGGGATATGGAGTGTTGTGGGTGAGAAATAGCAAGAAAGCCAATGTCAACTGGATTGTTTCAAGTATGAAAAGAGGAGTAAAGCATAAGAACACTGGAAAGGGAGGAGAGTTGAGGGTATGGAGGGTTTTAAAAGTCAAACACAGTTTTATATTTGATTCTGGGGGTAACTGGGAGCTAGTCAAATTTATTGAGTAGGGGCAGGGGCAGAGCTGTGGTTGAAGAAGATCACTTTGTCAGTGGAAGAGAATAAGAGAGGAGTGGGGAGAAACTTGACCCAGGAGGCATTAGTCCGGGTGTGAGGTAGTAAGCAGGGCAGCTAAGTGATGCAGTACACAGATTGCCGTGCTTGGAGTCAGAAAGATTCATCTCCCTCAGTTCAAATCTGGCCTCAGATACTTTCTAGATGTGTGACCTTGGGCAAGTCAGTTAACCCTGTTGGCCTCAGTTTCCTCATCTGTAAAATGAGCTGGAGAAGGAAATGCCAAACCGCTCCAGTATCTTTGCCAAGAAAACCCCAAATGGAGTCACAGAGAGTCAGACATAACTGAAAATAACTGAATGACAACAGGAAGAGGTGAGAAGCATCTTCCCCATGGTGGCCCCTGTGTGAGGACAGAGAAAGGCACAAATCAAAGAGATGTTGTGAAGGAAGAAATAACAAGCCTTGGCAACAGATTGGATATGTGAGATGAGTACAAGTAGGAGTCAAAGAATGACACTGAGATTGTGACTTGGGTGACTTGGAGAATGGTAATGTCCTCAGCAATAACAGGAATGTTGGAAGTGAGGGGAGAAAAAGCTAAGGTCCATTTTGGACTTGTTGAGTTTGTGATGCCTACAAGACATTAAAAGTGATGGAGAGCTAAAGATCAGGATTTGCATGGAGATAACTGAACTCATAGGAACTGATAAGAGCACTAGGAATATAAGTATAGGAGGAGAAGAGGAGAGGAGAGGAGAGGAGAGGAGAGGAGAGGAGAGGAGGGGAGGGGAGAGGGAGGGGAGGGGAGGGAGGGGAGGGGAGAGGAGGGGAGGGGAGAGGAGGGGAGGGGAGGGGAGTGTCTGGTTTTAAATTAATGGAAGCACACTGATGGGTACTCAAGGGCTTAAATAGTAAGTAGTGGGTATGCCACCTATAACAAGGTTACCCCTAGGACTTTGAGAGACTTTGACTATAATCATGAGGTTGTGGTCATTCTCTGGAAACCTAGACCTGTTAGTGTGAGGGCAGGTCAAAGCAAGCTAGACAGTACAGAGAGTGGGTAGATGTCTCCATGTTCCATATGAGAAGTACAAGTCACTACAGTGTGGGTAGCCACCCCACACATTCATTACACTAATCAGTTGTGTTCAGGGTTGCCTGAGACTAAAAAAAAAAAAGCCTTTTCTCTCTAAAATTAATACCTAGATTTAGAGCTGGAGCAGATCTTAGAGATCATCTGGTCTACCTACTCCATCCCATTCCTCCATCCCATCTTTATAGATAAGGAAATTGAAACCTTGAGGTGAGAAAGTATGCCTGATGGGGTACTTGAGCTCTTCTTGAATCTTCCCACTTGATCTGGTGTTGGCCTGAGGCTATAATCCGGTCAACCAGCCTTTCATTATCACTACACCCAATTGTCTGTTACCCTTAAGCTAGCCCAGCCTTCATAGTCTGTTACCTCCTGTGTTGGCAACCAAAAATGGGCTCCTTAGCACTTAGTCAACAAGTGCCCTTGACTAGTTTGGCTTTTTCCCCTGAACTGAATACTGTTTGTATGTTGGACTGGAGTAAGCTTGTCGGCCCCTTCACCTTGCTTCCCTTGCTTAAGCTGATGGAAAGAACCTGTGCTTTCCCAGTCAACCCCTTCACCTTGCTTAAGCTGATGGAAAGAACCTGTGCTTTCCTGGTCAACCCCTTCACCTTGCTTAAGCAGATTGAAAGAACCTGTGCTTTCCCCGGCATACCTTACACCCCCGCAGAAGCCGGATGGTTAAAAGCAGCTCCCGTTGGAGCCAGAGGCTGCTATAGCCACAGCCACAGCCGAAGCAGGAGCTGCCAGTAGCAGAGCTGACCTACAGGAGGAAGCTGAACAAAGACTTCAGGCCAATGGGTAGTCTTTTTACCATAGAGGGGAAAGCATGATTTTGCTTTACACAATCATGCTTCTCTGTAGCCTCCTGGTTACTCTTTCAAGGTGTACTTATTGGGCCTGGAAGCTTTTGATCAATATATCAAAATGGGGTTGCTGGTTCATGGGTTGGTTACTGTGGAGCCTAAATATATGTTTTGATTCTTCTGCCTTCTACTTTGAGAGTTTCTTATATCTGGCGGTTCCGAACCTTTCAGACATGTTTATGATCCTCTTTGAGATTATAAACTCTGCCCTCCTAATACATTTGGCGATGAGGATGGGATCGCTAGGTATAAGATCTCTATTTAGAAGCAGAACAATTTCAGAGGAAGAGATGAATATCCCAGGATGGGAGGATCCATTTTATTCCTCCCTAGCAAAAGAATTGGCTAAAAAAGCTGGACCCTGTGAAAACTGGGAACCAAGGCTACGGAGAGGAGATCCTAGGGATTTAGAAAAGTGTTTACAAGAAGTTGGGATTCAGTCAGGGGCATCACTATCTAGGCAAAGCTGGATAGTGTTATCAGCCTACCAGCTAGTATACGAAAGATTGAGATTAAGTGAAAGACATGGGGGCACTCCTACCCCACAGCAAGAAGGGGAATCTCAGATAGCAGGAGACCAAACTGACTCAAATGAGAACTTTTCTATTAATGTGGCTAGGAGCAACAGGAGACCAAATAAGCCAAGAGTACATTCCAACCCAGCCCAGAAAGAGCCTGACTGCCTGCTTCGTCCTAGCCATGTTGGCAGAGGAAGTGAGTGGGGGGAAAATGAGACAATGTTAGGGGCTGAGGCACAAAACACTACTGGGGTTCAGGATGTCCCTCACACAGAGAATAGGAGATGGTTAAATGATCAGACAAGGGCTCGACCCATACAAAGGAGGAAGACAGAAACCCGAGGTGAAGATTCAGTTACAAGGGAAATTCAGGAAGATTTCTCGCCACAAGAGGTCACAGATATTTTGAGTAGATTCAGCCAAAGAATAGGAGAACCATTAATATCTTGGATGGTAAGACTCAGTGATCAAGGGGCCAGTGGAATATCAGTAGATAGGACAAACTGTATGAGATTCATAGGTATCAGCCATGATCCTCTAGTTCAACAAGCTTTTAGGGAACATCATCAGCAAGGAGATGGTGATAGCAGGACTACTCTGTTGGCGTTAGCCGCTGTGGGATGCAATAAGAGATATGCTACTGATTCTATGTGGCCCACTGAGCACAGACCCTGGTATTCACTTAGAGATTGTATCATGAGACTAAAAGAGGAGGTGATGAAGACTGCCATTATGATAGGAACCGCAGACAAATATTACAATGATCCAATGGGACTGCCTCATAGGAATTTAATAATTAGGACAGCTCCCCCTGCTTATAAACAACTAATTTTGAATTTATTACTTGGAGAAGTAGGGAGCCGTCTTACAACAGTGATAAATAAGATTTTACAGTTACATGACTTAGGTGACTGGGGAAGGGATAGATCTCCTCGAGAGAGAAGGGTGAATAACCAGCAAACTTGGCGCCAAAGGAGAGTAACAAGGAAAGAAATGTTTACTGCTCTATTGAGAGCAGGGGTAGGTTTTGAAATGATAGATGGCATTCCAACCAATGAATTATACAGAATGTATAGAGATAAAGGACTTGATAACAGGAGAGATAGGGAAATAAGAACTGGTCCTGCAATGCTGAACCTTCAAACCCAAGTGAATCACATGAAAGGGAATACTAGGGAACAGGCCGAGCCCCAGTCCAAATTAAGGAAATACACAGGCTGGATTGCAGACCTCACATTAACTTGACCATATATTGGAAAAATGGGTCAAGTACGGTAACTGAGGCATTAATAGATACTGGGGCCGAGGCCACCCTTATTTATGGAAATCCAGACAAGTTCAGCCATGGAACTCCTATTACCATTACAGGACTAGGAGGGACTGAAATATCAGCCAGGCAAGTTAAATTAATGATGAAAATTGGACAGTTGCCCAAGAAAGAATATAGTGTGGTTATTGTGCCTATTCCTGAATACATCATTGGAATAGACATATTGAAGGGTATGACTTTAAATTTACCTGAAGGGAAATACCAATTTGCTGTGAGGAAAATGGGCATTAATGCAGTCTTAGTGGGGAAAATCAAGATGGATCCAATCACTTTGCCCGAACCTTCTAAAATAATTACTTTGAGGCAATATCGTGTGCCAGGTGGGCAAGATGAAATTGCCAACACACCTCCAGATTGCCTCTGGCTACTTCCCACCCTTGATCCTATCTAAACCCCATTCTCTTGGTTTCTCCCACCTCTAGTCACCCCAACCTACTGGCCACTCCCATCAAGATCCTCCCTAGACCCCTCCTCCAGTCACCCCAGACTACTAGCCAGCCCTAGATCCCTCCCACAGTCATTCTGTATATAAGATCGGTTTTGTTTCCATAAATGTGCTTGGATTCAATCTGGCTGGCTTGCATTAGTGATGCAAATGTTCAGATTACTTAAGAGTCTGGCCAATATGGCTGATCTTTAATAAACTTTGTTTTCCTTTGGCTGAAAGAAGGCTTGGGTCGAATTCATTCAGGCAGGATGCGCATGTGGCTATTTCAGGGTCCAAGCACCCCTAAACCTCAACATGCCTAATGTCTCACAAGAAGCATGTGTCAGAGCAAGAAGGAAAACTCTGGTCCTCTGACTCCAAAATCAGTGCTCTTTCTACCCTACTTTTTTACCATCCTGATTTCAGAATCAGAGTTGAAAGGGACCGCAGAGTCCATCTAGTCTTAGAACCAGAGGATCGTAGAAATAGAACTGAAAGGGACCTCTGAAGCCATGTCTCTAACTCTCACTTTACAGGAGGTTAAGTTACTTGTCTAAGGTCACGCAAGTGGTAAGGATCAGAGATGGGATTTGAACCCAGACCCCCAGACTCCAAAGCTAGTGCTCTTTCCAGTGAAAAAAAAGCAATGTATACCTGTATAGGTTTCTGTTCTATGCCATCGTCAATAAGTGTTCATCCAGCCTTCACTTGAAGCCCTCAAATCAGAGACAACCGATTATTTCCTGAAGCAACTCACTCCTGTTTTGGACAGCTCTCATCATCAGAAGTCTTTCCTTACATCAATCCAAAATCTGTCTCCTAGCAACTTTCACCCATTATTCCCAGTTCTGGCTTCTAGGGGCAAGCAGAGCAAATGTAATCCTTCTCCTACCCAATATGATACATATATATCCCTGTCTGGATTTGAAACCAGCACCTGGAGGCAACATATTCCTATTAGTCCTGTTTATCTCCCATAAAAGGGCAAGTAGGTGGTGCACTGGATAGAGTGTCAGCCCTGAAGTTAGAAAGACTCCTCTTCCTGAGTTCAAATCTGACCTCAGATACTTCCTAGCTGTGTGACCCTGGGCAAGTCGGTTAACCCTGTTGGCCTCAGTTTCCTCATCTATAAAATGAGCTGGAGAGGGAAATGGCAAATCACTCCAGTATCTTTGGCAAGAAAACCCCAATAGGGTCACAAAATGCCAGACACAACTGACAACAACAACGAATCTCCTAAAAGTACTTACCAGTTGGGGCTTTATTGACCTGTTTTAAAAGGAAACCAGAAGCCTGACTATGGAAATGTTAGTTTCCTCACATGTCACCTTGGTGAAATATCAACTGAAGACACATAGCGGTGTATGGAGTTACAGGGGGGCTTTGTTTTCTCTTGGAGGCCTTCCTCTTCTCAGGTTTCCCCTGCAGCATGGCTGATGACATTAAAATTCATCCACATTCCAGCCCCCACTGCGGTTGTCTCAGATTTCCAGTTCTTCCCACTCCGCTGAAGAGAGTTGAGGTTTCATTTGTCTAAGTTAAGCATCACACACTCTTAAATAGCATGTCTGATTTATTGCTCGTTACATCAATTATTGCTTTTGGAACAGAATTCTGATTTCCTGTCAGCAAGATCAGTACGCACTGAGTGCCTTTCCTGGGAGACCGCCCTACTACAATACATCAACAGCCATTTCAAAGGAAAAAATATTCTACTGTAAACAGCCTTGGAGAAAATCAAAGAGACTCTCAACGGCTCCTTTGTCTGAACTTGTAGGAAAGAGATGTTTTTGTGCTCTGAAACCATCATTTCCCACCACCCCGAGCATCTCATCCAGACATTCGGGTTCAAAGTGTTGGAATCTCATCCCTCAAATGCAAAATGTTCTCTGAAAACACATTCAGGTTTTGTAAATACCCTTCAGATCTGAGACTTTATAAAGGCCAGAGGCTTGGGGTGCCGTAAAAAGAAAAAAAATAAACATTTGAAGTTCTAGTTATATTGATAATAATTATGCCTAGCTTTTACATAGAACTGTAAGTTTTGCGAAGTACTTTATAAATATCCCATTTGGTCTCCACAAGAACCTTGTGAGGTAGAGGCTATTATTACTTCCATTTTACAGATAAGAAAACTGAGGCTGACGGAAGCTAAAGTGAGTTGCCCAGAATCACACAATTTGTGTGTACCTGAGGCAGGAGTTCAAGTCAGGTCTTCCTTACTCCCGACTCAATTCAAACACTCCATCCACTATGCCACCTTGTGGCCTCAGTGAATAACGTGATGTACTTACAATGGCCGGAAAAGAGGTGTAGGGAATATGAGAAAGAGGGCCCAATTAATCTTCCTCTGGCAAAGCTTTGGACATATTATCCTTTGCTAAAATCTTTCAGTGACTCACAGCTGATTACTCAATAAAGTCTTGACTCTTTAACCTGGTAGCAAGACCATTTACAATTTGGTTCCAATGTGTTTCAACAGTGTTATTTCAAACTATTCCTTTTCATACAATCTATGCAACAACCAAACCCAACTGTTTTCTGTCCTCTGGGCATACTCTGTGCTTTCCTGCTTCCCTGCCTTGGCTCATACCACTCCCTACATCTGGAATGCCCTCCCCACAGCCACTTTCCTACCTGCTGAAATCCTACGCACACCAATGCCACATCCTTTCTTAAACTTTCTGTGATCTAGCTGAAAGCAATCACTCCTTCCTCCCTTCCTCCTCTCTTATATTAGTACCTCTCAAGAGATTGATACAATATCTTATTGTAGCCATTACAAACCTCTTTAAGAAAAATTATACTAATGTTTGAGGGAGAATTGTCTGAACCATTCATACTAAAAAGACAAAGTGGATGAAAAACACATATTTTTTTTTCCCTCTCAGACGATGACATGCAGACTATGACAGGCAGCCCAATAAGTTAGTCCTTCTATATGAATCTCTGACATAACTGCAAATGAATAAAGACCTGGGCCTAGAATTATGCAAGAAGAGATCAAGCAATCAAATGAGCATTTATTAAGCACATACTATGTGCAAGGCCCTGTGCAAGGTTCTATGGATAAAATGGATATGGATAAAAATAAAAGCCTTTTCCCTGAAGGAGCTTACAAATATGAATGTATGCAAAATAAATGCATGGCAATTGGATGGGGAAAAGGCAGCTAGAAAGATGAGAAAGAGCCTCTTCACACAGGAAATGATTTTTGAGCTGAATTCTGAAGAAAGTTAGGCATGAAGTAGGATTACATTTTGGAAATTCCATAGCCTTTTTGATGACCTTGAATAGCACTTTGTAGCAAAGGGCCATCTCTTTTAGCACCAACATTCTTCTCATGGTGCCCTATCACTGTGATTCGTAGAGTGCCGTGATCTCTGAAGAATTAGACTGACAAATCCACAAGGCAACAGAAAGACACATGGTGGGTATGAGCAGACTTCAGCTCATTAGTTAAAACAACTGGAACATGAAAAATAGCATGGAAGGCATGATTGAAGATATTTATGTTCAGAAAAGGGAGTGGACCAGGGGATACCAAGAATACCTCTGAGATAAAAAGGAAGAAAGAAAGAAGCATTTATTAAGTTTCTTCTGTATGCCAGGCACTGAGTTAAGTGCTTTATAAATGTTATCTCACTTAATCCTCACAACAACCCTGGGAGGTAGGTGCTATTTTGCTAAATATGGTGCTATCCTTATTTTACAGATGAGGGAACTGAGGTAGACAGGGGTTAGGTGACTTGCCCAGGGTCACACCTAGTAAGTGTCTGAGGATGGATTTGAACTCCAATGTTTCTGACTCATGGCCCAGCACTCTATCCACTGCGCCACTTAGCTGCCTCTAATACTAAAAGGAACAAAAGGAAGGTATAAAACATGCTAAACATGATAGAACTGCTGTGCAGAAAGAAATGAACCAGAATTGAAAAGGATAAGAAGGGGTGATAGGGTTGCAATTTGCACTTGTGGTAGAGAACCAACATCCTTGATATCGGGGATCTATCACAACATCAAATCCTACTACTGTTATGTACTATGGTGTTCCCTGGTTACTTAAGATAGTATGCAAGGCACAGACACAAAACAAAAAATAGTCCCTATCTTCAAGGAATGCATACTATAGTGTGCTGGGGAGGGGAGAAGGAGTGTCTTTCCAGGTAAATGTAAGCTCTTCAAGAGCAGAGACTATTCCCTTTTGGTCTTTATATTCCCAGAATTTATTGCTTTGCACTCAGTAGGCACTTGTGGGGAGAGGATATAAACATTTATATAATACCCACTACATATCAGGCACTTTGATAACTACTTTACAAATACTGTCCCATTTGATCCTCACAAAAAATCCTGGGAGGTAGGTGCTATTATTATCCCCATTGTCCATTTGAAGAAACTGAGGCAAACTGGTTAATAAATGCTAATTGAATTAAATGAATAAATACAATACAATGTGAGGAGTAAGAGAGTAAAAACACTGATGCTTTTTACTATAATAATTTATGATTGTGCCTTCTTTTTCTCCCCTAATGGACTATGATATTCCTTAGGGAAGAAACCACATTTTATTTATCTCTGTAGTCTTTCTATAGAATCTAGCACCATACCTTGTGCTTGGTAGGTACTTAATAAATGTTTGTAAAATGAATGAGTGAACAAACTAAGGTGAATAAACTAAAAGGAATATAGAGATAGGATTTAAGGTTGAAAAAATGGAAAGAATTTCTATTTTTATATGACTCCCTGAGTTTTGCATTGGTATTCACATAACAGCATGGGATAGAAGCCATCTAGTACACTGAGTGGATACTCCAAGGAGGATTGCTGGGAGGAAATGAACACATGCTTCCTAACATAGTGCCCGGCACATAGTAAGTACTAAATAAGTACTTGTTGATCTCCTTAACACAGTGGCTGGCACATAGTAGGTACTAAATAAATGCTTATTAGTCGACGAGAATCACACAGTATGAGGGCACATGGATGAATTATGACCTGGTGAAGAAAATGCCCACATTCATGAGACTACAGATCTATCTTTGAAATGCAAGTTGTATATTCATCTTGTTAGCCTCATACTCAGGACCAAATGCAATTACTATCCTGGAAACTTCCTTTAGACCAGTAGATTAAGGAACACAAACAACACACTGCTTGACTTCAAAGATGAGTGTGAAGAGTATTTGTTGCCTACATTCCTTTTCTCAGCCACAGTAAATGATGGCCAACTGCCCACTCACTCCCTTAGCAACTTTGGAAGGTGTTCGCCAAGAGAACTAACTTTATCTGGGTACAATGTGCCTTAAAGTTTCTCCTCCTCCATCACAGGAGGAAAATTATTCAGAACACTGCCACTAATGAAGACAGAGACAGGAGATCTCAATCCCTCACTCCACAAGGAAGAATATGACTCATCTGTGCTCTGAGTTAAAAGGAAACATGTCACCCGGGAACTTGTCTCTCCCGGCTTCACCGGGAATATTCTGCTGTAGGAAATAAAGGATGTGACCATTTTTATGTGATTCCATTTTCTCTTTATGATGAGAATCAAAGCCAAGCTCAGCCGTTTCCATTGCGATGGTTGATGTTCCTAATAGATGGAATCTGTCAGCGCTTATTAAGTCACTACTTAAATCGAAATTTCTTCATGCAGCATACTCAGTTGGAGAATATGGTTGGTAATATGGATATTACTGTGTCTGCTCTTTGCCTGAAAGGGGAAGGAGGAGAACCTAGTTCTGGAGTCTCGGTTTCAATCCTGTCTCTGAGGCCTATTAGATGTGTAGCTGTGTGTGTGTGTGTGCGTATAAGCTGATTCAGTGTCCATACTAAGTTGGCATTACTATGGTGAGCCCCACCTCCCCTAAAGGGAAGGGGAAGGGAAGAGATGGCAAGAGGTTACCCTATGTACGTGACTCATCCTGGGCCAGGAACAGAATAGGTCAAAGTTCCTGTGCTGATAGGTAGGGTGATTGGATCCATGACTAGATTCTGTACTTCTAGCCTGGGTGAGGTGGGGAGACCCAATCTAAAAAAGAGAATAGAAAACAGTGAGGACAGGGAGAGGGAGGGGGAGGGAGAGGAGAGGGGATAGGAAGGAAAATGAAAAGAGAAAGAGAAAGAAGCTTTCCTTTCTAACCTGCTCCAGGTGTAGGGATTTAGTTTTCCTTTTCCCATCAGTATTTTCTTATATATAATATAAATGCAGAGTGTTTGACCATGTTAACAATTAATGACAGTAAGTTGTATGGTTATTGATTAGATCTTTAACCTAATTGATTTGTCAAATATAAATTATATATTATTGCTGCTTTTTAAAAAATGAACTTTGATAAGTTGGATACCTTTATGCTCTGTTTGGACTGGAAATGAATAAAACAGTGGTGGGATTCAAATGAATTAACAACCGGTCTCCATGGAACTGAGGCAAGGACTGGGTTCTCAGAATTCAACCTAAAATTAGGTACCGGTTCTACCCAATCGGTGTAAACCAGCTGAATCCCACCACTGGAATAAGGATCTCCTAATTGGGGAAATATTGTTCAGCCATTCAGTCGTGCCTGACTCTTCCTGACCCTGTGGACCATACTGTTTGTGGGGTTTTCTTGGCAAAGGTACTGGAGTAGTTAGAATCTAGTAAGCTAGTAAGTTGGTGTTTAGTAGCTAGTAAGTGTCTGAAGGTGGATTGGAACTCAGGTTTTCTTGACTCCAGGCCCAGTGCTCTCTCTATCCACTGAACTATTTAACTGCCCCTTGGGAAGTGGACTTAGAGAATTAAAAAAAAGGACATTATAAAAGTATTGAAAAGGTATGTCAAAGAATTGGGAGTTTGTGTATTGGCAATTAAGTTGGGACTTTCTTACTGTTTTAGAATGATTAATTAAGTGTCTTTGATTGAGCCTCACTAGGTGCAAAGCCCCAGGCCCAAACCCCTATCTACTAAGTGCTAAGCCTATGTGGGCATGAAGCCCTCAGGGTCCTAAGGGGAGTTGCTAAGACCAGATGCCAATAGTAGGAGCCTGAGTTCTGGTTGCTCAGATGACATTTGTTGACAGCTAAAGAGTGTATAAAAAGAGAGGACAGAGCTATTTGCGTGGAGGCTCTCACTCCTGGAGGCACAGGACTCTGGGCAGCTGATTTAAGAGCCTCCCAGCTGAACTCAGATGTTGTTGGTTTCTTGGTAACTATGAATTGTATTTGGTCTATTTATGAATGTATGTTTGTAATTTGTTTGTATTTGCTCTTAAGTTCAGGGTGCTGGCTTTTTTCCTCTGAACTAAGTCAATGATATATGTATATGTTGGATTAAAGTAAGATCGTTAACCCCTTAACGTTGCTTTCCTTAGAAAAGCAGATCAAAAGAATCTGTGCTGGCAGGGTTCTTGTTGTTGTGCTAGTGTTTGTCTTTCACCCCCACAGCAGCTGCTAGCCAAATTGTTGCAACAGTTTGCAAGGTAAATTCATAGTAAAGTCAGATCTGGTGAGTCCATTCAGTCTGTATTTGATAAGCTGGAGAACTTGTAAATCATTCAAAAATACGAGATATCTTAATAACAGTGAATAGTACTTCAGAACTAATTTATATACTCCCTTCTGAGAATGTTAAAGAAGTAGAGATCTTTTGGAGAAAAGAGAGCCCAACAGCAAGGAGTTTGAAAAAAAAATGATTAGGTTAGAAAGAGACAGCTCACCTAAAAGAAAGGTCACATTTAGGTCCCTTACAGTAGAAAGATATAATTTATCTACATAAGAGACATGAACTATTTCCTCTGAATTGTATAGAGAAACATCACTGGTATCTCTGAGAAGGTTTCCTGAGTCACACAGAGAAATCTTGCTTATAAGCTTGTCCCAGATAAAATTCCTTGTTACAGGGAGCAAAGATAAACCCCAAATTGAAACTTTCTCAGGAAAGTACTCTTGCTATCCTAAGGAAAAACATGTAGAGGCCTGGACCAAGTGTGCAAACAGACCTTTCATAGAGCTTGTGGGCTTCTGAAGGGGACAAGATGAAATGTTTGATGGAAAGCCTGCATTTAAACAATTGCACGGTTTAAGCAGAAGAAACCTTGACTCGTACATGTCTGGAATGCATCTAAAGACTTGATTTGTTCTATGGTCCTAGACAAGAAATCACAATCGCAATAGCTGAGATTGGCAATATTGTTCAGTACAAAGGGGACCTGCCATCTGAACTCCTTTTGTGAATGGACAACAACTTTGCCAGATTGGTAGCATTAGGGGCAATAGCCTCTGAAGATGAAGATACAAGAAGAACTCAAGTTGCTAATCAGCTCCAGGGGTGGTTTGAACTGAGGATATCATTTAAAAATGGAAAGTGTCCCTGAACTACAACGCCTTGATAGATTTGATTCATAAAAGCATTTGAGCGCAATGATAAGAAGGGAAGAGATAGCCAGCTTTACAAAGACCCCAGCCTTAATCACTACAAGGGTATTTTCTCATGCATTAAAAAAAAAAAAAGCACAAGAGAGTTATCCTGATAACATAGATTCAAAGGCAAAAATTGATAAGTCTGTAGAAAGCTGGAATCATATACAAAATCGTTCTCTTTGTAAGAATGAAAGACCAAATGAATAAAGGTCACAAAAATCTGATGAAAAAATCACAAGCCTCATATTACAGTGAAAGAACAGAATAATTTTCAGTTACAGCTGTGATCTGGTTAGATATGAATGTTGAATGTACTAAAAAGAGGAAGATAGAGTTAGCGTACCAGAAGCAGAATTCCAAAGAATCAACATTAGGAAGGGAAGAGGAAAGGCATTTATCACCGTATTTCCCTGCATAATCGTTGCTACCACATAATTATCGCACCCTGTTTTTTTTCCCAGTCCAAAATTTGTTTTATAACTTTTCATCATGCAATTGTTGCATGATATAATTCTGTTCATCACGCCACTTAAAAGGTAAACAGAGCAGCAACGTATTCACCAGTGGCATATGGTTACACATTTATCTCTCTCGCACTGAGAGCCGCCAGCCTGGAATTCTCAGGGCACACAGATTGTCAGCCTATTTCCTAAACCCTACTTGCATGGTTTGTTTAGAGCACTGAGGTACTAACGGTATTGTCACTCAACCCAATGAAGAGCCGTAGGCGCAAGGGAAGTAGGCAGCCAGGCGAAGCGGCCATGAGTAAATCACGTCATACGGTAAGTCTTGCATCTTCCCATGCTAGCTAAACTGTACAGTTCATCTGCCCGTGATATAGTTTAGTAATAAATGATTTTTAAGTGATACTGGCCCAATTTTTTAAGAGTTTCACATAATGGTCATACCCCATGTTTTTGCAAAAAAAAAATGGCATAAAATCTGCAATGATTATGTGGTAAAACACGGTAAACACCTACACCATGCCAGGCACTGTGCCAAGCACTTTACAAATATTGTCTCATTTGATCTTCAAAACGATTCTGTGGGGTAGGTACTATTATCATTCTCCTTTTACTGGTGAGGAAACTGAGACAGAAAGAAGTTAAGGTGATTTGTCCAGGGTTACATGTCTAGTAAGAGTCTAAGCCACATTTGAATTCAGATCCCCCTGACCAAGCCCACTGCTCTATCCACTGTGTTATCTAGCTGTCTCTTAATTTTCCTTCTCAATTCATTGAAAATAAAGATGAGTGGCTACTCTGATCAAGACAATGATCCAGGACAATTCCAAAGGACTCACAATGAAAAATGCTATCCACCTCCAGAGAGAGAACTGATGAACTCTGAATGCAGACTGAAGCACATCTTTTTCACTTTCTTTATTTTTCTTGTTTGTTTGTGTGTGCTTATGTGTTTTCTTTTGCAACATGACTAATGTGGAAATATGTTTTTACATGACTCTACATGCGTAATCAATATCAAATCTCTTGCCTTGTCAGGTGGTTGAAGAGGGGCAGGAGGGAGGGAGAGAATTTAGAACTGAAAATTTTAAAAACTAAAAGTTAAAAAATGTTAATGTAATATAACAGGGAAATATTCAATGACATATATATATATATGTATATATTTTTTAAAAAGGAAATGAAGATGAGGTCAGGATTGGAAATCATCCCCAGAATGATCTCATCATTAATTGCTTATGAGTCTATCCTATCCAGACTCGTTGGACCCTGTATAGAAGTAATGGTGAATATTGAAAATATGTCATGCTTTGCGGTATTGGATAGTGGATCTCAAGTTACTATATTATTTCATTAATTTTATAAGTGACTGTTTGTATTGGGAAAAGGAGAAGGTACAGAGAAGGTACATGGGAAAGTATGGTACAAGTACAGGAGAGAGAAAGAAAATAAGACAAAGACTTGTAGATTTTACAGAAGTTTCATGCCTCTACATCATAAATACTTTTTTCAGAAAAAGAATCGGTAACCTGTAGACGTGGAAAGCACCAAGTGACATCACAAAGAATGAAACTGACTAAATTTTTTACAGGAAGGAAACATTATCCCTGAGTGAACTATCAGTGTACAGTCAGACCATCAACTTATCAGATCTAAAATCAGAACTGGTAATAAACAAGAAGAAAGGATAATAAGAAGAAAAAGATATGGCATACATTTAAGAAGACTTAGACAAGTCTTAGACAAGCAAGTAAAAATTGAAAATAGGAAATGGATAGCAAAAATGATATCAACATTGATTATAATAATTGCATTCAGAAATTAAACAAAGGAAAATTAATTGCTTTAACAGGAACAAAAAGAGCCCAGAAAGCACCTTGGTAAGCAAACATTTGACTTATTTGCTAGAGAAAGATGGATGCCAAAACCAACACTGGTTATGAATAGAAACGTATCTGTAAAATCTTATGAAGAAGGATGTTGGACGATTATGAGCAGTGTGGTCTCATGAAACGGAGGGAAACAGTGAAAGGTAAAACCAGGATAAAGAAAGCATGGCAACATATTCAACTAAGCAAAGGCATTCCAAGGGTATTCAAGGATGAAAACTGAAAGAGGAATGTAGCAGAGGAAAAATAGACATCATTGGCTAAAAAATAAAAAAAAATTTTAACAATTTTTTTCCATCAAGGAAAGTGGAACCATTACATTTTGACCCTAACATCATAGTCCCTGAAGTGCTGAGGCACAAATGACACAAAAGAAAAGAAAGACAGAATAAACAGCTTTACCGGACCAAGTATGTATGGAAGCTGTCTATACTGGATGGAGAATTGTGAAGAGCATTTAGAAACTAATTTACATAGTGTCTGAAGGAGAAGAAGCATGAGGGAAATTTTCTCCAATTTTATTTTAACAAAAAGAAAAGGCGACTAAGAGACCATCAGTAACTACTAACCCACTTCCCATCTATAGAAAATCTTTGTGAGAACCATCTATACGCAAACCAAAAGCATCCTCCATGAAGGGAATGGTAGGAAATAAGCAAGCTTTTGTAAACAATATTTAACAATAGACAACATCTTTATTTCACAATTGACTGAAAGATACAGAGAATATAAGATTTCATTATGTTTATTGTTCATTAATTTAAAAAAAATATTAAACTCAGTAAAATAAAATGGTCTCTTACAGGCCATCTACATTATCTCCCATCTACATTAAAACAAGATCACTCAAGATTCCTTGGAAGGTGTAACAACAATGTTAAATGAAAAATCATTGTTCAATAGCCCTCTGATAATAAGCATCAGGAAAGGCATAAAACAGAGAGAGGTATGATCACCAAAAGTATTTGCCACTGTGAGAGAGGAAATCCAGGACAGAGTCCAGATTGAGGAGGGATTTCTGTGGACGGTGAAATTTCCAGATGCTCATCTTTGTGGATGACAATGTGTTGATTGAATCAAGCCCTGAGACAGTGTATACATTATGCATTATAGGGCCTTCTAGATGAAATCAGGAATTACTCAAAGGAGTTTGTCATATTCATCTTCACAGGAAAGACCAAGTGGATGTAGAATGTCTTTTGCCTAGATGTTAACATGCATCTTAACGGCTACCTATTTGGTTGTTGGTTTTGTTGTTGAGCTATTTTCAGTCATGTCCAACTCTTTGGGACCCTATTTTGGGATTTTCTAGGCAAAGATACTGGAGTGGTTTGTCATTTCCTTCTCCAGATCACTTACAGATGAGGAAATTGAGGTGAATATTGTTAAGTGACTTGCTCAGGGTTACACAGTGTAACCAGAATGGCTTTTGTTTTCTTTGAATGACTCAGCTTACCTCATTGAGCCTCTGGACACTGTGGCTTGCTCTTCCGGGGCAGGAGGCCCGGGGAGCATGCCGGGAAGCAGACAACTTCCTGTGTGATGAGTCATGGGGCTGGCTGAGGGGAGGTGTTAACCTCTACCCTAGGGGGAGGGGCCAACTCAAGAACCAATCAGCCCTGGTCATTCAGGCGGAGCTTGATGATGTCAAAAACCCTATAAGAGGGGAGAGGACAGTTTGAAGATCCTCTTTTCCTTTTCCGGTTGGAGCCAGCGACAGTTACGACAGTTACGTCAGTTACAGCCACAGCCACAGACACAGCTGAAGCAGGAGCTGCCAGTAGCAGAGCTAACCTACGGGAGAAAGCTGAACAAAGACTTCAGGCCATTACAGCGACAGTTACAGCGACAGTTGGAGCCAGAGGCAGTTACAGAGGCAGTTACGACAGTTACGTCAGTTACAGTTACATAGTAAGTGTCTGAGGTCAGATTTGAACTCAGGGAGATGAGGCTTCCTAATTCCAGGTCTGGCACTCTTTCCACTGCACCACCTAGAACAATACTGGGAACAAACTATATAAATGGATAATAAACTAAGCTGAGAGTTGAAAGGGAAGGAAACAAGCATTTATTAAATGCCTGCTGTGTGTCAGGCACCATGCTAAGTGCTTTACAAATAGCATCTCATTGATCCTCATAAGAACCCTAGAAGATACTTGCTATTATGAACCCCATTTTACAGTTGAGGAAACTGAAGGAGACAGGGATTAAGTTACTTCCACAGGGTCATACAGCTAGTGTCAAAGGCTGAATTTGAACTCAGGTCTTCCTGACTCCAGATCTAGCACTGTGCCTTCTCAAAAGGAAGAGAGTGGGCTAGACTATTGCAATTTTATTGATCCTAACCTTCCTATAACAGCAAAGTACCATCTTTTCATTACAACCATTTTATCAGCATTACCATATAGCTGTGAGACTTGGAACACCATGGCCTCTAAGAATTAAAGATGACCATCACTCAGAGATCAATGGAGAGGTGTATGGTGGGTGTGAGCAGGCTACAACAGGTAACCAAAGAGCAACTCTGACAAAGAGCAGAAGTAAAGGATAATTAAATAATTCAAGAATAGAAAGAAAAGATGGGCTGGCTGTGTGGCAAGAGGTGGGAATGGACTTGTGGGTGGCCAGAGTGTTCCATTGGCATCTTTGTGATATCGGGAGAAGTCAAAGAAGGCCTCTAGCATGTTGGGTGGACATCCCATGGCCAAATCTCAGGAGGTAGAACAAGGGTTGCACAGGATGGGAATGCATGGATAGCTTTCATCTGAATATTTTCAAATTGGAGTCCTTACCCTTGATCTTAGCACAGATTAGACTAAGAAATGCTTAGTATTAAATATTTACAAGTGACATTTAAGATAAATATTTTACAACCTATGAGCAGATGAGATAAAATCTGTAAAGCATAGTGCCTGGCATACAGTAGGTGCTTAATAAATGCTTGTTTTTTTCTCTTTCCCCCATGAAAGGATTACTACTTAGTGGATAGGATGATATCAACTGCCCACATTTGGGATATATCAAAGTTATTCTAATGTTTCCTAAAACTGTCTTTTATGCCAACAAGAAGGTGGACCTTACACTCTTACTCCCAGCCACCTCAACCCTATCCCCCAACCATGACTCCCCATCCCCACCTCTGACCCCACTAATGCTGCTCCATAATTAATAGACTTCCTTTCATCTTAAGCCTCTGGTGTATCTAAATCCACCAAGCCATGGCAGGACGAATTATGCCTGGTTCCAATGTACTTAAAGTATTGGTGAACTATTATAAAGTCAGGACCCAATATCTGAACACTTTTACTATTTATACAGACTGTTCAAGGAACTTGCAGAAAAATAGAAGCAAATGGCCTTGTCTTATTAGGCAGACAGTGGTTTTCAGGTTTGGACTTGGGCAGCAGTTATTTTCAGATTCCTATGGGAGAAAAAGACAAAGAGAAGACAGTTTTCATCTGCCTAGCAGGATTTCACCAATTTGAGAGTGCGCCTCAAGGAATCTCAGGGCCACTGACTGCTTTTCAATAGCTAATGGAAAAAGAAGCTAGAGCTATGAATTATTTGGAAGTGTGGGTGTACCTAGATGACCTTGTTGTTTTCAGAAAGACTCTTGGAAGATCATGAAAAGAGACTGATGAGTGCATTAGATAAGAGAAGGCTGGTTTGAAGCTGCCAATTAGTAACTGCCAGTTTTGTAGAGCATCCGTTAAGAGCGCGGTCATCTAACCTCAGCAAGGCATGAGCATTCACCTGGAAGAAACAGAAGCAATCTTTAAAAGTAGTCAATGTCACTGGCATCAGTGGGATTTAAGAACTTATCTGGGATTTGGAGGTTATTATCATGAATTTATAAAGAATTATCCTTCAGTTTCTAAGTCACTCATAGACATATGATTGAAGAGGTCAGGAAAGGTCAATACACTCTAAACTAGGAGGTGGCAAAAGCTGCCATCTGTTTTTGTCCTGGCTATGAGCTAAAAATGATTTTTACATTTTAAAATAAAATTAAGTTTTATTGTACTTAAAAATATAGAAACTATTCTTAGCTCCTACCAGGTACAAGAATAGCTTCAGGCAGTAGTTTGTCAACCCCTGCTCTAAATTTTTATATTATTCCCCATTATGAATCTCTTACTGCTGACATACAAACCCTATTCCCCATTCCCAGGTGCCAGCTTCCTTACTCCCAACCACCTTAACACTATCCCCCAGTTAGGGCTTGCCAGCTTCTAGCTCCACTCCCTCTCAGGTTACTTTCCATCTACGCCATCTATATTTTGTGTGTAACTAGCTATTTAGACATTGTCTCCCATCTGTGAGCTCTCTGGGAGCAAGGATTGTCTTTTGCCTTTTTTTGTTTTTTTGTTCGTTTGCTTGCTTGTTTTTTATTTACATAGTATTTTATTTTTTTCCCCAATTACATATTAAGAAAATTTTTAGCATTCCTTCTTACAAGATTTTGAGTTCCAGATTTTTCTCCCTTCCTCCCTTCTCTCCCCTCTTCTGAAAATGGTAGGCAATCTGATACAGTTTATACATGTTTTTGCTTTCTTTGTTTCTTCAGAATTTAGCACATATATGCCTGGCTCATAGTAAGCATTTAATAAATGCTTGTTGACTGACTAAACCCTTTGAAGTCATTTGGAGATTGGTAGACACATAATGAGAACAAGATTTTATTTGAACTCCAAACCACTTCCTTGCCTACATCTTCCACCTTATCCTGACACTGTACTCTGACCGTGGTGTTACCTGTTAAAACAAATGGTAACTGAGCATCCCCTTTCCATACTAACCTGATTCCTCTGGTAATAATCTCCAGCCTGTAAACCACTGAATTATTTTGTCCACTAGTCCAGCCCAACTTTACATCATGATTTGCTTTTTCTTTCTGGTCCCATTGACACCATGTCTGTTCAGGTTCTCATTACACCTCACTAGGACTACGAAGGTAGCCTCCTAACCAATTGCTCTGCTTCTAATCTTCACTTTCCTACAGTCGGTCACGGTGGATAGAACTCTGGGCCCGGAGTCAGGAAGACCTGAGTTCAAAATCCAACTCTGATGCTCAGTAACTGTATCCATGGGCATGTTACTTCATCTGCCAAGATGGGGATAATAACACTTATGTACGTCACAGGGTGGTTGTGAAGCTCAAATGAAATTTTGTGCATAAATTGTCTCATGAGTACAATGTCAGTATTATTAACATAGCACAATCCTAACCACATCTGTGGTGCATTTTAATGTGTTGTCTCCTCCCATTAGAATGTAAGTTTCTCAAGGGCAGAGATTGTCTTGCTCACTTGTATAACATAGCAAATGCTGAATAATTTTTAATTATATTTTTTATTTTGTTTTATCATTTGTTCATTCATCCATCCGCTCATTTGGGCTAAATTCTAATTAACTCCTATTTGAAATCCTTCAGTGGTTCCCCCTTATGTTTTAAACAAAAGGCAAAAGAGTTTTGGCTTTGAAATCAGATAACTGGTTTAAGTGGTGGCCTAATAATTAATTAACATTTATATAGTGCTTGCTAGGTGCTTTACAAATATTATCTCATCTGATCTTCACAACAGCCCTGGAAGGTAGTATTCTTATCCCCATTTTACACATGAGGAAACTGAGATAAACAGAGTTTAAGTGACTTGCCCAGGGTCACACAGCTAGTGAGTGTCATTACGGTTGTTGCTCGGTCGTCCATTAACGTCCGACTCTTTGTAACCCCATAGAACATAGCGCACCAGGCCCATCTACCCTCCACTATTTCTCAAAGTCTATCCAAGTTCACGTTCATTGTTTCCACGACACTCTCCATCCATTTCATCCTCTGCTGTTCCCCTTTCCTTTCACCTTCTATCTTTTCCAATGTCAATGTCTCCTCCAATGAGTCCTGTCTTCTCATTATGTGGCCAAAGTATTTAAGCTTCAGCTTCTGTATTTGACCTTCCAGTGAAGAGTGTGAATTAATTTCTTTAAGTATTGACTGATTTGATCTCCTTGCTGTCCAAGGGGCTCTCGAAAGTCTTCTCCAGCACCATAATTCAAAAGGATTGAGTCTGTGGCCCTCAGCTTTCCTTATAGTCCAACTCTCACAGCCATGCCTTGCTACTGGAAAAACCATAGCTTTGACTACACGGACCTTTGTTGGCAGGGCGATGTCTCTGCTTTTTAGTATGCTGTCCAGATTTGCCACAGCTTTCCTTCCAAGGAGCAAGCATCTTTTCATTTCATGGCTGCAGTTGCCATCTGTAGTGGTGTTTGAGCCCAAGAATATAAAATTATTCTCCCTCTATTTGCTAGGAATTGATGGGACCAGTTGCCAAGATGTTAATTTTTTATTTTTGGGTTTTTATTTTTAGTGTTAAGCTTCAGGCCAGCTTTTACACTCTCCTCTTTCACCCTTATGAAGAGTCTTCTTAATTCTTCACTTTCTGCCATCAGAGTGGTATCATCTGCATATCTGAAATTGTTGAAATCCCTTAATTCTGGTTTTTGATTCATCCAGCCTGGCATTTCACATGATGTACAATATAAGTTAAATAAATAAGGTGACAATATAGAGCCTTATCGTACTCCTTTTTCAATCTTAAACCAATCACTTGTTCCATGTTCTGTTCTAACTATTGCTTCTTGGCCCGCACAAAGGTTCCTCAGGAGACAAGTAAGATGATTTGGTACTCCCGCCTCTCTGAGGAATTGCCACATTTTGTTATGATCCACACTGTCAAAGGCTTTAGTGTAGCCAATGAAGCAGAAGTAGATTTTTTTTTTCCAGAATTCCCTTGCTTTCTCCATAATCCAGCAAATGTTGGTAATTTGATCTCTAATTCCTCCGCCTTTTCAAAAACCAGCCTGCACTTCTGCTAATTCTTGGTTCACATACTGTTGAAGCCTAGTTTGCAGAATCTTAAGCATAACCTTGCTGGCATGTGAAATGTGGGCAATTGTTCAGGAATTTGAACATTCCTTGGCATTGACCTTCTTTAGGACTGGGACATAAAGTGATTTTTTCCAATCCAGTGGCCATTGTTGAGTCTTCCAAATTTGCCGGCGTACTGAGTGCAGTATTTTAATAGCATCATCTTTTAGGATTTTAAATAGTTCAGCTGGAATTCCATCACCCCCACTAGCCTTATTGTTAGCAATGCTTCCTAAGGCCCACTTGACTTCATTCTCCAGGATATCTGGCTTTAGATCAGTAGTAATTGGCGACATTAAGATCTTTCTTTTGTTGTTCTTTTGTGTAGTCTTGCCAGCTCTTCTTAACCTCTTCTGCTTCTGCTAAGTCCCTACTATTTTTGTCTTTTATCATGCCCATTTTTGCATGAAATGTTCCTCGGATATCTCTAATTTTCTTGCAGAGATTTAGCCTTTATCCCCTACCATATATGTCCCTATGTTTGAGTCAAAATGGCTTTTTTTAAGTATATACGTTTAAAAAAAAACCCAAAAAGCCAAATAATATATAATGAGATGTGTGGTTTTGTATATTATACTCCTTTTCTGTTCTTTGCATATGAAAAAGCTCATCTTCATTGGTATTTGTCCAGTTGAGAATAGTAAAATTTTTAAAAATAAAATGGCCTATTCACTGTTCCCTGAGCTCTTTTAATCATTTTTTTTCCTTTATTTGGGGCATGTCTCCTGTTTCCTTCTTCTTTTAGTCTCCACTCCCATTTCTACATATTGTAATCCTGCCTATTCTTCAAGGAAGGCCTACGGTTTCCTCCAAGAAACCTTTCCTGATCCACCAATCCCTTTCCCTCTGCCCCAGCTAGTTGGGTCTCTGTTTCCTCTGGGCTCCTTATGTTCTCCCTCCTCAACTTGGCCTCTTAGATTCCTTGGCTTCCTTTAAGACTCAGCTCAGTGAGGGGAGCAGAACCAGGAGAACATTGTACACTGTTACAGCCACATTGTGTGATGACTAACTTTGATAGATTTGGCTCTTCTCAGCAATGAAAGGTTCTAAGACAACTCTAAAAGGCTCATGATGGAGAATGCCATCTACATACACAGAAAGAGTTACGGAGTCTGAATGTACTTCAAAGCATACTATTTGCTCTCTGTTTTGTTTTTTTTTTTTCTTCTTTCTCGTGGTTCATTCAATTGGTTATAATTCTTCTTTGCAATATGACTAATGTGAGAATATGTTTAATGTGAATGTATATGTAGAGCCTATATCAGATTGCATGCTATCTTGGAAAGGAGGGAGGGGAGAGAGGTGGAGAAAATTTGGAACTCAAAAGCTTGTGTAATTGCATGTTATAAACTAAAAATAAATAATAAAATTTTTTTAAAAACTCAGCTCAAATATTATCTTCTGCAGGAGGCCTTCTCCTACCCCCCCTCCATGGCTAGCACTTATCCCTTTGAGATAACCTCCATTCTATGCCATATATATGTAAACATCTAGTTATCTACATGTTGTCTCCTCCATTAGAATGTAAGATCCTTGAGGGCAGGGACTGTTTTTTATCTTTTTCTGTGTTTCCAGTTTTTAGCTGGGAATGCATACTAAACAATGAAAGGCTCCTTGGCTTGACTTCTTGAAACAAACATGTATCTCTCTTGGGGCTTTGAACATTCTGGATGATATTAGACTTTTAAAAATGTTTTATGCAGCCTTTCCTTTCAGCTAAAAAATATTTATTGAGCACTTATGTTCCAGACAGGGGCAGCTAGTGAACGCAATGGATAGAGAGCTGGGTCTGTGGAGTCAGAAAGACCTGAGTTCAAATCTAACCTCAAGACACTTACTAGCTGTGTGACCCTGGGCAAGTC
The DNA here is from genome assembly GCF_011100635.1 of Trichosurus vulpecula. Taxonomy (NCBI): domain Eukaryota; kingdom Metazoa; phylum Chordata; class Mammalia; order Diprotodontia; family Phalangeridae; genus Trichosurus; species Trichosurus vulpecula. The sequence goes on along the minus strand of NC_050576.1, from coordinate 169,269,528 downwards.
ATTTAACCCTGTTTGCCTCAGTTTCCTCATCTGTAAAATGAACTAGAGAAGGAAATGGCAAAACACTCTAGTATCTCTGCCAAGAAAACCCCAAATGTGGTCACAAAGAGTCAGACATAATTGAAATGATTGAACAACAAATGTTTCAGGCACTATGCTAAGCACTGGGGATATAAAGGCAAAAGATGATCTTTGCCTTCAAGCTCACAATGTAAATCAATAGATTATAAACTCCTAGGAAACAGGATTGTGTTATCTGGGTTTGTAGGTCTTTGTGTCATCTTTCATAGGGCCTGTACATACACACATACATACATGTTCATGTGTGTATGTGTATGTGTGTACATGTATATGTGTATGTATAGGTATGTGCATGTGTATGTGCATGTGTGTGTATGTGTATTTGTATATGTATATATTCAAGAAAAGAATGTTCTATGTTTGCCCATGATTCAATGCTGACAACTCAGCACTCGAGAAACAGGGAAACCTGATGCTGACATGATGTTTTAAGGTTTGCAAAGTGCTTTTTACCTGATCTCATTTGAGTTCCACAACAGCCCAGTCACACAGTTAGTATCAAAGGCAGGATTTAAAGCTAGATCTTCAGGCCTTCAAGTCCTGGCAAGGCATTCACTAGCCCACACTACCTCTCTGAAGACTCCACTGAGGACAGATTTTCTATAGCACCTTCTTCTTAGGCTAGAAATCATAGAGTCTTAAATTTAGAATCAGAAGAAACCTCAGAGACCATCTAATCCAGTCCTCTCCTTTTATAGATAAGGAAACAGGCCAAGAGAGAGGTAAAATGATTTGCACAGAGTCACAGAGGCAAGAAGTTAGGAAGTGGCCGAGTTGTGATTCAAACTCTTGTGAGTCCAAGTGGTTCAAAGAGATGGCGAGATTATATACCAGTTCACTGGGACCTTTTTCTCTGATCCTTTCTCTTCCTTTCAAATCTCTGCTCCTGTTTTGACACTTTGGGTGACTATGAGGTCTCCCATGGTCGTATGACCTAAGGAGTTTAAGCAAGCCTCAAAAAGCTCATTCAGCATCAAAGAGATGGGCCTATGACTAGTTCAATGGACTAATATTCATGGAAACTAGGCCTGCTGCATAAGGTTGATGAAGGCATAAAAAAACCCCACTAATATTAGTCTCTGTTTTCTACACTGTCTCACTATCTCTATCCATTTTCTGTCAGTCTATTCTCTGTCTCTCTGTCTATCTCTCTTCTTAAAGGTATCACTGGACCTGGAGGCAGGAAGACCTGGTTTGAATCCAACCTCAGATACTTACTAGCTGTGTGACTCTGGGAAAGTCACTTAACCCTGTTTGCCTCAGTTGCCTTCTCCAGTAAAATGGGATAATAATAGCACTTACCTCCCAGGGTCATTGTGAGGACCAAATGAGACAGTATTTGTAAAGCACTCAGACTGTGCATGGCATATAGTAAGCACTTAATAAATGCTTATTTCCTTCTTTCTTCCCTCTCCTCCTCATTCCTCCCCTCACCCAGCTCCCAGAGTTCAGAATTTGAATGCCTCAGCTAATTGGCACTAGGACCATATCCCAGAAGTCAGTCAGGCATTAACATTAACATATGGCAGGTGGGGTGACCTTGTATTTGTGCTCTTTTCCAAGTGGGATTAATGATGGTCTGCAGCCCCTGGAAACTGTCTGGTGACCTCATGTAATGGGAATTTGGGACAGGAATCCAACTTTGTTTGGATTTTGGGGTTAGGCGTTTGTTTCTGTCCCTGACTCAGGGATTTTAGGGGCAACTTGACCTTCTGGTCACAAGTAACACCAATGAGCCCAGGGTCGCTTTCACCTAGCGAATAGGAAAGAACAAGGTTGTAAAGCAAACAGCCTGCACTTCAGAATTACAGGTCATCAATCCTGGACCAAAAAAAAAAAAGTAGGATTCCACCAAAGGGGAATAGAGCTGCCTCAGAATGTAGCAACTTTCCCCTCACCAGAAGTAACTCATCAAAGGTTGGGTGTCTACTTGTCAGATATGTAGTAGAGGGGATTCTTACTGAGGTATGGATCCAACTAGAGATTCTCTGGAATCCCCTCCAGCTCTGAGATTCTACAAACCACAGTAGCTATGTACTGGCCAGGAAACCAACTTGCAAGGAGGAACAAGCATTTCAGACAAAGGGATTTCTTAGACATTTGCTAGGAAATAGTCCAATTCCATATAAAAAATTCTCTCCCTCTCTTCCCTCCCCCCTCCATTGAGAAGGCAAGTTATTTGATATAGGATATATATGTATATGTGTGTATATACATATATATGCAGTCATGCAAAACATATTTCCTTATTAGTCATTTTGTAAAAGAAAACACAGATTAAAAAACAAGAAAAAGAAAGTGAATAAAAGATATTTTGATCTGCATTCAGATTCCATATTTCTTTCTCTGGAGGTGGATAGCATCTTTCATCATGAGTCCTTTGGAATTGTCTTAGATCATTGTATTGCTGAGAATAGCTAAGTCATTCAGAGTTGATCATCACACAATATTTCTGTTACTGTATACAATGCTCTCCTGGTTCTGCTCATTTCACTTTGCATCAGTTCACGTAAGTCTTTCCAAGTTTTTCTGAAAGCATCATTTCTTATAGCACAATAGTGTTCCATCACAATCATATGCCACAACTTGTTCAGCCATTCCCCAACTGATGCAGGCATTCCTTCAATTTCCAACTCTTTGCCATCACAAAAACAGCTGCTATAGATATTTTTGTACATATAGATCCTTTTCCCTTAAAAAAAATCCCTTTGGGATATAGACCCAGTAGGAGGGTTTTTATAGCCCTTTAAGCATAGTTCCAAATTACTCTCCAGAATAATCAGACCAGTTCACAATTCCGCCAATAGTGCATTTATGTCCCAATTTTCCCACATCCCTTCCCACATTTGTCATTTTCCTTTTCTGTCATATTAGTCAGAGTTCATTTCTTAGATACTTTGCAATGACTTCATCAAGCATTGATGAATTGTTAATATTGATGAACTGATCAATGCTCAAAATACTATGTTAGATACTGGAAGAAATACAAAGATCAGCTAAGATCTTACCTCTGCCCACTTGGGGTTTTCTTGGCAAAGGTACTGGAGTGGTTTGCCAGTTCCTTCTCCAGCTCATTTTACAGATGAGGAAATGGAGGCAAACAGGGTTAAGTGACTTGCACAGGCTCACACAGCTATTAAGTGTCTGAGGCCAGATTTGAACTCACAAAACAGGGTGATTATCTTGGTCCTGACTTTGGCCGGGAGGGAGGTAATAGGGAGCCACTGTAAATCTGTAAGCAACAAGGTGGGGAAAAAGTTACCAAAAGTATGAGTTGAATATGTACATATATACACACACACACACACACACACACACACACATATATATATATATATATATATATATATATATATATATATATATATATATATAGTTGAATATAAGTTGAATAAGGCGTGATGGAAATAGTAAGTGGGTCAACCACGTACACAGAGAGTGAGGTATAACAGATGTACAAGCCAAGTGCTATCCTAGTACCCAAGTAATATTAAAAGACCTAAAAGAAAACCTACACCATGTTGGGTAGACCACCTAAGAAGGATTTACAGGGGGCATGTGAACAAAAATCACAGGGGATGAAGTGACCTGGGGGAGAGTGGGGAGACTGCAATCTTTACTAGATGGAACACCCACATTGATGAGGTCCAGAAGGCAGGCAACAACTAATGGAAACATGGTGCTTTTTTCCCTTTTTTCCCTTACCTCAAAGTGATCTTCAGCTACTTAAAAGGCTTTGATGTTCTGTGAGAGACGGATAATAACCATTTACATTCATGGAGTGCTTTGTAGTTTACAAAGCATTTTTATAGTGCTTGGCTGTTTACAAATATATCTTGTCATTGGATCCTCACAACAACCCTGGGACATAGATAGTCTAGGTAGTAGCATCATTATCCTCATTTTACAAGTGAAGAAACTGAGGACCAGAGAACTTAAATAACTTGTATAGAATCACATGCCTAAGAAGTGGTAGAACCAGAGCTTGAACCCAAGATTGGTCCTCTGTTTGCTACCCCACACTGCAATGGGAAGCCGGCTTGACCAAAGATGGGAACAGGAACCCACCAGCCACATAGGATCATAGAGCGAGAGTTGGAAGGCACCTTAGTGGTCGTCTAGTTCACATCTCTCATTTTACTGAGGAGGGAACTGAGGACCAGGGAGATTAATTAAGCGACTTGCCAAAAACCAGATGTAAGTGTTGGAGGCAAGATTTAAACCCAGCTCCTCTGACTCCAGAGTCAGTCTGTTTTTCCAATGCTACTTCCTGATACATAGCACAATACGTTTGTTTTCTTGGAAAGTCAAAATACCTACTTTATAGGACTTTGAGACCCAGACAAGTACCTGAACTTCTCTGCACCCCAGTTTCCTCATTTGTAGAATAACAGGATAGGACTGGGTGATCTCTAAAGTTTTTACTAGCCATAAGATCCCATGCTTTGTTACGTGCAATTGAACTGACAGATGTTTACATAATTGATCCATTTGTTCACTTATAAATGAAATAATATGTTTTTCATTTAATTGGTACCAGAGCTTACTTCTTGTTTGGCTGGCAGAGCTGTGGGTGGATCTAGGGGACTGAAGAAGACCCCACTTCCATCTAATCCCCACCAGGCCTTTGGGGAGCCACTCTGTCTTTGTACTCAATTTTGCTCTTTATTAGGCCCCTACTCCATTCTCACATCCACACTTACACATGCAAACATACTCTTTTCCAAAGGGAGAAAAAAAATCCCATGTGAGTCTTTGTTTTGTTAGATTAGACCCTGGACCTGACTATTGCTGACTAGCTGTGTGATCCTGGGCAAATCACTTAGCCTCTCTCTCTCTCTCTATTTCTCTCCCCCCCCCCCCCCCCCCCCCCCGTCTCTCTCTCTCTCTCTCTGGCTCTCTCTCTCTCTCTCCTCTCTCTCCTCTCTCTCTCCCTCTCTCTCTCCCTCTCTCTCTCTCTCTCTCTCTCTCCCTCCCTCTCTCTTCTCCTCTCTCTCTCTCTCTCTCTCTCTCTCTCTCTCTCTCCCTCTCCCTCCCTCTCTCTTCTCCTCTCTCTCTCTCTCTCAGACTGGATCTCCCTATCTCACTCAATCTAGAAGTGCAGTGCCAGGGGGCAGCTAGGTGGCGCAGTGAGTAGAGCACCGGCCCTGGAGTCAGGAGGACCTGAGTTCAAATCTGACCTCAGACACTTGACACGTGTGCTAGCTGTGTGACCTTGGGCAAGTCACTTAACCCCGATTGCCCTGCCAAAAAGCAAAAAAAAAAAAAAGAAGAAGAAGAAGAAGAAGAAGAAGAAGAAGAAGTGCAGTGCCACTTGTGCGCCCAATCCCGCTACTGATCGTAGAAGCTTTGACATGTTCTGTTGCTGACCTGGGTGGATTTGCCACTCCTCAGGCAGCCTGGTGGTCCCCAGTGTTGGGAGTGCACCATAGAAATGTTAGATTTAGTGAAGATACCAAATCACCTATGGCACACTGTGGCTTAGAACTCCCTGGCTCAAGTGACCTGAGATTACAGGCATGTACCACCACACTTGGCAAATGATTTTGCAGGTCCTTTCTAGGTCCAAATCTATGGCCCTATGTTCCTCTGAACTCTGTTCATTCAACTGCACAAATATTAAGGGAAGTAGAATTTAATTAATTTAGCAAAAACTACTTAAATGTTTGTAGACCATCGTCTGGCAATGCCTGGAGGGGAGGAGCTCCCAACTTCTTTGGCCTAACGTTTGGAATTTTGTTCTTTTTTGATCAGTACTGAAAAGAACTGTTGCTGTTTGTCCTTCATTCTTGAAGAGGACCATGACATCAGGAAGGTGATGCCATGACTTGCAAGTGAACTGGATTTAAGTGAGGCAGGGCAGTGCAAAGTCACCAGGCTCACTTTCTCCTCCAGAGCCATCTAGGTCCAGTGGCAACATACACATCAGGACAACTGGGGATGGTCCCAGTGAAAAGATCTAAGAAGGACAGAGAATATCTATTAGATTTTAAGTTCCTTGAGGGTAAGGACTGTGTCTGTTTCCATTTTAGCATCCTGCAGTACTTATCAAGGTGCCAAACAGTAGATGATTTAAAAAAAAAACTTTGAGGGGTTGGAATTGTGAATCTCAACATCAGCAAACTGCCTCGTTTGCTTAGAGAAGGTAAAATGAATAAGAAAATGGGAGGAAATTGATTGGAATTTTAAAGAGAAGTCCCACACAAGATATAAGATAGCTAGGCTCCAGTCCAAGAATTTTTGTTTGGCCTTCAGGTTCAACCAAAAAAAATAACCTTTTCTAATATTTATGTATTAAATATTTATTTCCCTTCAGGACACAGTTAAAGTACCTTGGGTCTTTGGATTTAATCTGTCTGTTCTTATTCCAAAGGATTACTGCCTGTAATAACAAGACATGATCACAGTGCTACATTCAACTGAGAAAGAAGCAATAGTATCATTTAATTAGGTGAAAACATTGCCTTTAATGGATTTCATGAAGATCCCAAAAAGTGAGCTGTTCAAAGCAACACCCTGTCAGTCGAATGTTGTCGGTCTGATGCTCATCTTACGCTAGCTACCAATGAGCTAGGCTAAGCAAATTGGAATATGGAAAGGAGTGGGGTTCCGAGGGCTGTGTAGAAAACATCCCAGGGTAAAGGAGTTTGGTGAGTTTTGGCACCAGGATCAGGGGACCTAAAGCAAAAAGGGACCTTAGAAGTCATCTAGTCCAAACTTCTCTTTTAGATAAGGAAACAGAAGCCTAGTTGAGACTTACCCACTCATGACCTTTGGACCTTGGTCTCTTCATTCAAATGAAGGCATTGAATCAAATGATCTCTGAGGATCTTTCTGGCTCTAAACCTGTAATCACTGTATCTTTTTGGAAGAGACAAAAAGAGGCAAAGGACATTCAAGCATAATAGAGGCAGCTTTAATGTTCTCCTTCCTCACCTCTGCCTTCTGACTTCCCTGGCTTCTTGTAAGTCCCATCTTTAAAGGAAGTCATTTCCAAAGCCTCTTAATTCTAGTGCACTCCTTCTGCTAATTATTTACCATTTGTTGTACATGGCTTGCTTTGCATATGTTTGTTTGCACGTTGCCTCCCCCATTAGGTTGTAAACTTCTTGAGGGAAGGGACTATGTTTTGCCTCCTTTGTATCCCCAGAGCTTAGCACAGTACCTGGCGTATAGTAGGCACTTTTTGTTATTGTTGAGTCATTTCAGTCATGCCCAACTTATCACGACACCATTTGGGGTTTTCTTGACAAAGATACTGGAGTGGTTTCCTTCTCTAGCTCATTTGACAGATAAGGAAGCTGAGGCAAACAGGGTTAAGTGACTTGCCCAGGGTCACACAGCTAGTAAATGCCCGATATCATATTTAAACTCAGATCCTCCTTACTCCAAACCCGGAGCTCTATCCACTGCCCCACCTAGCTCCCCCTATTTATTAAGTAGCCGCTTAATAAATGTTTATTGACTGACTGATACATATGAGAATAGGAGAGAAGCTGGGAAGACAAGAAACAGCAAGAAGGAAGAGCAAAAATGAGGAGGGAAGGAAAGAGCTGGGTAGCAGAGAAGAAAGGCAAGGTCAGCAGGAGTGATGCAGTGATGAGGGGGGTTAAAAATAAGACATGCTCATCAGATCACCAGCAGCTTTGAAAGAATGGAGGGATAATGATAGTCTTGAAGCAGTCATTGTTCAGAAAAAAATCTATATCCTAAAACGATCTCAAACTTGAGGCGGTCCCTTCCAAATCAGAGTAGATGGCAGTCTTATCTGAAACTCTCGGTCACCTGTTTTGCTATCCTTCCAGGTTTTGAGCCAGGCCTCTTGGCTGAGACAAATCCTCCATCCATTCTTCCCCTCCCTTCCCTTCCAACAACGCCCGTGTAATCCAAGCAGAGTTTATAGAGGGCATTTTCTGTTTAGAGAAATAACTCGAACCTGAATGTAATTGGAAACATACTCATTTCTGCGCCTGAAACGGAGACCATCCATTTGCTGCCTTCACTGTACATTATTACGGGAACATTTCAGAAACCCATTTTTTGTGTTTCCATGAAAGTGTCTGTCTCAATTTGGGATCTTTAAGCAAACCCAGACTGGTTCCTGGGCGTGTGAGGCCTGGCTGCTCAGGGGGCTCGGCTGTTGTCGCGGCTGAGGCTTTACCCTGACTTGGGATTGAAAGCTGCACTGTGAAAGGCCAAATATTGCTTGAAAAGCCTTCACACAAAGAGCCATGATGTTTCTGGTTAAGCTGGGCTTCAGCTGTCCCAACTGGGTAATGTGAAACAGAAGTCACTCTCTGGGAGGCAGGGAGGCAGGGCAGCAGGAAAGGGAGAAAGGGAAATGGTTTACCTGGGCCTGGAAGTCTCCAAAGGGGCTATGTCTATGGATCTCCTGGGTCTTGTGTTCTATGGACTGACTGGTGTGCACACTGAGTAATGGTTAAGACCTTTTCCATGCATCTGTGTATATTTCACATTCTAGGAATCCCCTCCCTCTCCTCTGACAGTTGGATATTTTCTTTTTCATTGAAAACTGGGTGGAAAACAATACCAGAACTCCTATCAGAGAACTTCCAGCTGTGTGTCTCCAGGTGAGTGAGTCAGCTTCTTGGAGCCTATTTCCTGTTTTATACGCAACACACACCCACTCAGGCCCCTCCTGGAAGGCCGGGTAGATTGTATTTCACTTCTTGCCCAGGATTCTCCGATACCCTAAAAGAGATTGATTTGGGGTGGGGGTGGGGGTATCTATGCTCTCTGCAAATGGCTCCAGACCAAAGATGGTGTCCTGTCACCCCCGTTCCATTAACTACTAACAGTCACATTCTCTTTTGCACAGAAATATTTACTTCAGAAGGTATCATTACAAATATAGAAACTTATTCCCTCAAAATGCGAGAGGCAAGATCTACCCTCCCTTTGCACCACCTCAGTCTTTGGGGAGGGAAACAAAATGTTCATAGTTTAGCTCACTTCCTATAGAGTTCCAAATCCCAAACTCCCTTGGGGCTTGAATCACTGGAACCCTGGCTTCTCAGGACTTCCATGCTGGGCAGGTTGCCATGACCTGATTCCTTGGTACCAGGAGGCTCACCTCTGCCACCTGAAACTGAAAAGGACAAACACAGAACAGAAACGAATACCCCAGACCCATTTCTCTCTCACAGTAGAAACTTAGTAAAATATTTGTTGACTTGAATAATGAAAGCTAGTATTTATATATAGCACTTTAAGGTTTTCTAAAGAATTTTACAAATATTATTTCATTTGATCCTCACAGCCACCCTGGGAGTAGGTGCTATTATAATCCCCATTCTACAGGTGAAGAAAATGAGGCAGACAAAGGTTAAGTGACTTGCCCATGGTTACTCAGCTAATAAGTATCTGAGGTAGGATTTGAATTCTAGATCAAGGTCTCAATCTAGTGAGCTACCTTCTTTTTTTGGTTTTAGTCATTTTTCAGTCATGTCGGACTCTTTGTGACCCCTTTGATGTTCTTGGCAAAGATACCAGAATGTTTTGCCAGTTCCTTCTCCAGCTCATTATACGTATGAGGAAACTGAAGCAAGCAGGATTAAGTGACTTGCCTAGAGTCAGGCAGCTAGTAAGAGTCTGAGGCCAGATTTGAACAGAGGAAGAGGAGTCTTCCTGACTCTAGGCCTGGTGCTCTATGCACTGTGCCACCTAGCTGTACCTAGCTGCCTGAATTAGAGTCAACCTAATCCAGAGTTTCCCCACCCTTGATCTAATCCATTGTTAGCTCTAATTATTGGTCTTTCTTACCTTGAGTCAAAATCTGCTCTTGTATAACTTTTAATTCAAATGGTTATCTCATTGGTGTTCTGGGAATATATGACACATATGTATGCATGGAGTCAAAATGTTTATAAAAATAAATATTAAAATGTTTATTTATAAAAATATTTCATTATAAAATAAAAAATATTTATTTAGAAAACACTACATTATGGCAACCAATATTAAGAAGTCAGATATAAGTTCCTTCCCTTATTCTGTCTACTTCTTAGCAGAAGTAATAAGTGGCTACCCTCCATGACCCATATTCAAGCATAAAGAAACAGCCCATGGGCCAGAAACAACAGGAGCACAGATGTTAAGCGGCTGATCAGAATGTACCACAACATGACGTGAGACTTGAGAGCGCTCTGTCTCCCCTGATTCAGACTGACAAAATTCCCACTGATAAGTCACCTTCAGCTCTGAGAAACCCTAAAATAAAAGTGACTCATTCCACAAAAGCATCTTTGTCAAGGAAGTCGAAGGGAATGGTGAAATTGTGTCAGAGGGAAGCAAATAATTCCATTGAAAGCTACTTGATATTTATAACAGCACATTAGATGAGAGTGAAAGTGAACCAAAGAGCCCTGATGAGAGGCAAATGATGAAGAGGAAGCTCGGTAATTAGGTGGTTAGCTACTAGGGGGAGCAGGGATCAGAGGAACATTTTAAGTTCTCCTAATGTTTAAGTGTGACTCATAACAGAAGGCCAAGGAAGAGGCCTTAGAGCAGGAGAAGCTAATGCAAGTGCTCTGTATTTTCCTGAAGAAACACATTTCTTGTAGATTTCAGTTGTTCCTTCTTGATTTTTCTCCTTCAAATCATTTTTCCCCCTCTTTTTCCTATTTTCCTTGGGCTCTTCATTGAAAAGCTTACAGTTATTACTCATAATATATGTTCCACGGAACCACAAAATTTTAGAGCTGGAAGAGATATAAGAGACCACCTAGTCCAGCAGTTCTTAATCTCTCTTGTGTCATGAACCTCTTAGTCTGGTCAAATGTATGATTCCCTTCCCAGAACAGTGTTTTTGAGTGCACAAAATAAAATGCATTTAATTATGAAAGAAACCAATTACACTGAAGAAGAATTATCAATATACTCTTTTTAGTAATCAAGGTCATGGGCCCCAAGTTGACCAGAACAGTCCAACCAGTACCTGAAAAAGATCTTACAACACAACTGAAAAGTGGTCGTTTAATCTCTGCTTGAAGTCCACTAACAAGGGGAAACCCACTCATTCCAGAGGCAGCCTGCTCCGCTTTGGGATTGTTCTAATTGTTAGGAATTTTTTCCTTACACTGAGTTCAAATCTGCCTCTTTGAAGCTTCAACCCATTGCTCTTTGCTTACCCCTCTAGGAGCTAGCAGATGTAAAATCCCTCTTCCAAGTAGCAGCCCTTCAAAAAATTGAAGATAACTGCCATGTAGCCCCTAAGTCTCCTCTTCTCCAGGCTAAATATCCCCAGGATATGGGATCATAACTTTAGAGAAGGAAGATCAATTAATTCACTCTTTTCATTTTATAGATGAAGAGTATAAGTCCAGAGAGTATTTCCTCCTCCTGATCTTCACAAGGCATGACCTCAAGGTCCTTCATCCTCCTCATTGCCCTTGTCTAGTTGCCATCTAGCTTATCAAAGTCCTGTCTAAAACATGACATGACTTCCACAACTGAATACCCTCTTCCAGATGTGTTCTATTTGGGGCAAAGAATGCTGGGATTAATACCTTGCTGTTGTTTTTTCAGTTGTACCTGACTCTTTGTGACCCCATTTGGGGGTTTTCTTGGCAAAGATACTGGAGTGGTTTGCTATTTCCTTCTCCAGCTCATTTTACAGATGAGGAAACTGAGGCAAATAAGGTGAAGTGACAAGCATCTGAGGCCAGATTTGAACTCAGGAAGATGAGTCTTCCTAAGTCTAGTCCTGGCTTTCTATCCATGGGCCTGGACAATATGTTGGATATCATCTGGTCCATCTCACATCAGCAACATCATTGTTGACGGTCTTTTTATTTTACCCTCCTCAAGGAAGCTTCCCTAAAGTCTCACACTCCATCTTATTCTGAATATAAATCAGCTCCCTTTCTTGACCCTTGTGGTCCATAGTATCATCCATTCTGTGGGACATGCTGAGTACAATATGGGTTTTGTCAACTATAAAAACACATGTAAGCAATCAAACTCTATTGTGTAACAGATTGGGCCGGGAATAGATTTTTTGCACAAGGAGCATTAGTGGAAAAATAATATCTTGAAGGCAGGGTGTTTTCCATTAAGCTACTTCCATAGAAATGGTACATGGCCAGGGGCAAAAATTAATTGATGTTGAAGCATAACCTATTGGCGTGTAATTGAAACCTTGCTCATTTTACAAGCATAAATATGTGAGTAGAATCATGAGTTCTAGTTGAAGAATTTATTACTTGAGTAAGCTTGATGCCAAGCAAGCCTCTGTAAAATGTGTCTTACTGGAATAGTAGTCCTGCCATGATTACCACCCAGCCTCCTCCTATCCCCAACAAAATGACTGGTGTGTGGCAGTGGTGTAGAACATTGGCCCCAATGAAAAGTGAGATACATTTGAACCTAAAGGCCATTAAACAATTGTTCCCTGAGATTATGAAATCTGGAATTATATTCACAATGCCCCATTTCCTGGGGAAAGAAGCCAAGGTGATTTTGTTTCTAAGATGGAAAAGATGCCTCTTTGGCCCATCAGAGCCAAGCTAGGTTTTACAGAAACTGTATAGAATTTTGGAACAAATTGTATTTTCTTTGGAGTTCTTGAGAATGTCTGGTTGGAATCAAGGTCCTTGGGACTGGTAGTTTAAGTAAAATACCAGTGAGGAAGGCAGGAAAGAAGGGAGGGGAGGAGGGAGGAAGGAGAGAAAGAAGTTAGGAAGGAAGAAAAGAAGGAAGAAAGAAGGAAGGGATGAAGGAAAGAAGGAAGGAAGGAGAGAAAGCAGTTGGGAAGGAAGAAAAGAAGGAAGAAAGAAGGAAGGAAGGAAAGAAAGAAGGAAAGAAGGAAGGAAGGAGAGAAAGAAATTAGGAAGGAAGGAAGGAAACAGAGAAGAGGGAAAGGAGGGAGAAGGGAAAGGGAAGGAAGAAAGGAAGGAAATCAAGCAGAGGCATGGTAAGAAGTGAAGGAAGGAAATAGAGAAGGAAGAAAGGAGAAAAAGAAATGGCTTAAGGAGAAGGAAGGAAGAAAGGGAGGAGGGAGGAAGAAAAAGAGGGAAGGAGGAATAAAGAAGAAAGGGAAGTTAGAGAGGAAGAAAAAAGGGAAAGGGAGAAAAGAGTTAAGAGGGAAGGAAAGTGAGAATGAGGAAAGGAAAGAGGAAGAAAGAATGGAAAGAGAGAGGAAGGAGAGAAGGGAGTGAAGGAAAAGGGGAGGAGAAGGATTAAAGGAAAGAGGAAAGGAAGTTTCATTCTATGTAGGTCCCAGTCCCCCAAATTCTAACTCTAAAAATCAAAAGGAAAGTAAGAAATACTAATTTCCAACCCAAAGGAAGAAAGAGCAGACTACTCAGCCCATTTACCTTTAATTAAGACCATGTGAAGCTGTAAATAGAAATGTGTTTATATGACACACTGAAAGCATCAGCCCTCATTGGAAACGTAAATCCATTAGGAAACAGAAGGAAAGGAAAATGTGATACTGAAGAAATTTGTTTTTCTTAAACTAGCCCTCCTCAAGTAACTATTTCGATCTATTATAATCTATTGTATCTATTAATCTGATGATCTCTGGCATCCATATCTGGAGACCTTGGAAAGCACTTTTATCTCTCATCTGGTGGGTAATTCGACTGAACTAGAATAATTAAGTTCTCCTCCTGTGCTAGGTGTTGGGGCTGGGGCACAGTTTAGAGAGTGCAGTGTCTGAACAGCAGCAAAGAGCTGGACACTAGGTAGGTATCCATCGACCAGAAAGTGACTAAACAAATTATAGTATGTGAATGTTATAGAAAGCAATCATGCAGCAAGAAATGATGACTGTGAAGAATTCAGAGAAGCTGGTGAAAACGAACTAATGTAAAGTGAAGTAAATAGAACCATGAAAAGAATAATACACAATTACCACAACAACAGAAATAGAAAGAACCAAAAATCAAAACTGAACATTGGGAACACCGAATGACCAATGTTGGCCCTAGAGAAAAATTGAGAAAAGTGCCTCTCTCTTCATTGTAGAAGTAGGGAAATAGAGATGTGAAATGTCGCATGTGCTGTCAGACACAGATGACGTATTGCTTAGATTTGCCGAACTGCTTTGTTCTTCCTTTCTTTTGACATCTGTATTACAAGGTATGACTTACTGGGCAGAGGAGTGGGGAGGAATATATTTGAAAAAGTTGTTGTTCAGTCTTTTAGTCATGTCTGACTCTTTGTGATCTCATGGACCATATTGTCTATTGGGTTTTCTTGGCGAAGATACTGGAATGGTTTGCCATTTCCTTGGTGAAGTAACTTGCCAAGGGTCACATAGCTAGTAAGTGTCTGAGGCTGGATTTGAGCTCAGGGCTTCCTGAGTCTAGGCCCAGTGCTCTATCCACTGAGCTGTCTCTAAATTGTCATTTGGAAATGACAATGATGGAGAAACCAAAGCTATAGAGGAAATGTGGTCCAGTGGAAACCTGCTGGATTTAGAATATGAGGATGTGGGTTTGAATCCAGATTCTGCTAAATTCTATCTAGGTGACTTTGGGCAAATCATTTTACCACTCTAGACTTCAGTTTACTCATTTGTAAAATTAGAAGATTAGAATCAATAACCTTCAAGATCCATTCCACTTCTTAATCTATGATTCTTATGAACAATAAATATAAGATAAAAAAATTTTTAATGATACAGTGTCTGAATTCATTAAGCTTGCTTCATTGAGTGGGGGAAATTTACATTTATACAAATAATGAAAGATAAAATATTACATGGTAAGTAACCCTGGCTAAGATGGTTGGAGTTAAGAGAACCTGGGTTCAAACGTCAGCTGTGTTGCTTCCTACATGTGTGACCTTGAGAAAATTATTTCAATTCCCTTGGCCCCAGCTTCCTCTTTTGTAAAATGAGGAGGTTGATCTAGATTGCCTCAAAATCTATAATCTACGATCCTAGGGAAAATAAGAGGCGTTCTGAGGTTAAGGAACAGTGAGTTCAAATCAGAAAGCTGGCATGTAGAGTTCAATCCTCCAAGCAGATTGCTTCAGAACACAGGGAGCCCAAGAAATGATGAATTGGATGGTTGCCGAGAAACCTGGGAAGACTTCTGAGGCAGAACTGAAACAGTCTACCCCTTCAGGAGCCTGCTGGAGCCTATGGATCTCTTTTCAAAATAATGTTCATTTATATGTGTGTGTATGTATATGTATAGTTATGTATATATGTATATGTATGTATATATGTGTATATGTGTGTTTGTATGAATATATATGCGTATGCAATGAAAAACATGATATTACAAAGGAATATAATTATATTGAAATATAATTATCAGTATATTTTTTAAAAAGCAAGTTCAAAGACCCCAGGTTGAGCATCTCTACTTTAGAGATTAAATAAAGGAACATCTTCATAGCCAAGCACTATCAAGATTTTATTTTGATGTCCCCCGGGAGAACTTAGAAAGAAAGAAGCTGTTCAGGCTGACTCACTGTCTGCTCCTATTGCAACCACCCAGGGCCCGCCCTTCACTCAGCAGTCTCACAGCCTTGGGTTTATCATTCCACTCAGTGTGCTGAAGCCCCAGAGAGTCAATTCATGTGAACCAAACCCACAGGAGACCAATTTAAAACCCAGAAAACCAACTGAATCATTTGTGGGGCTATATACCTTTCTGTTGACTGGAAATTCATGGCCATTAGCCGGGTTACTCTTTCACCCAAATCAAGCTATCTGGGAAACTGAATTAGTTATGAGAAGGCTACTTTGTGACCATAGCACCAGAGCACAGGGAGTTGGATGGTTTTTAGGGGTATTTTATTTAGACTATGATAAGGCCTGATGATATATCCCTCCTCCATCTTTCTAATGACTGGATAATTGAATAATCTGCCAAATAGTCTATCTCTCTCCCTTGCTTAGTGCTGAATAAACACTGACAAAGTATTACTCAATAGTTCTCCCTTTCCTGGGCTCCACATCCTCTGATATATATTTATCTTTACAACATCCCCCTTCTCCCTTTCAACAGACTTCTATAAACTGTGAGAATCCCAGGATTACACAGGCTAGCAGAGGGAGCTGATCCTCTGGAAAAGGCAGCAAGCACCATCTGCTGGGGACTAGAGAGAGATATAGGCAGAACACTCATAGACTGAAAAAAGGACTTGTGGTGGACAGGGACATCTATTCAGAACTGCTGGAAATGAGAACTGCAAGAAAAGGAACGCTTTGAGACTTACTGAGGAAAGGAAGCAATCCCAAATCTCTCTTTTATAACACTATGCAGAGCAATACTATGTTATTGAAACTGTGCAGGGTCCCTCACTGGTGGGGTTAGACATTTTCAACAGTATCAGATAAGAATTCTAATAGTTTTGTTTAACACCTAAACAAACTAGGTCCTGTGTTGAACCTTGTGAGCCTGTGTATTCAGGGCACTGGTGACTATAACTCAGGGTATAGACATCTGGTGGGAGCAAGGAGCCAAAGAAGTGAGAAATCTCTCAAAATGTACCCAGGCCCTATGAGTCAGAGGTGATCCTGTGACACAAGGGTTATATATGTAATGTTTTTTGTTTGGGGGTGGGGCAGCATCTATGCTTATTCTTAGACCTGTAAATTAAAAGTTGGAGGTTGGGTCCCCAGAGTAGAGACTAATCTAGATTCAAGGCATTCTGTGGGTCCACCACTCCTAAAACTATGCATAATGAGTCCCAGCCAGTAAATTAGGCTCTCTTCAATCCACAGAGCTCATACTCCTCAGAGATATCTCCTCGCTGAACCAACCAGGCCCCATCCAAAAAGCTAACTGTGTTCTACTTTTATCAAGTTTGACTGAAAAAAATTCTTCATTCTTTGTAAAGGGGTAACAGAGTATAAAGCACTTATTTATGCTTCATTTAAAAATATTTAATTTAGAAAGGCCCACTGCATCCTGGGCCATCATCAGTCATAATGACTTATGTTTTGACACTGAACTTTGATTACTCTGAAGGGAGAATGAGGTTGATGACTTTGTGTAACTCTGTTCTCACTTAAATCCAATTCATTCATGAGTCAAGACATCACCCATAATGTCATTGGTGCTCTTCAAGACATCCCCTATGATGTCATTGGTCCTCTTTGAGAACAAAGAATGAACAACAAGAAGTCATAAACATCTCATTGTATCTGTTACTTGTCCCCATCTTCTGTGATTTTATTAACAGGGCTAGGGAGAAATAAATTCAGGGATATGTTCAATGATTCTCTCTTCCTTCCCTCTGCAGATATATGTAGATAAGGGGTATATGTTGTGTTCAGGGAGGACTAACACCATTGAGTGCCAAGCCCAGAGTCAGGAAGACTCATCTTCCTAAGTTCAAATCTAGCCTCAAACACTTACTAGCTGTGTGATTCTGGGCAAGTCACTTCAACCTGTTTGTCTTAGTTTCCTCCTCTGTAAAATGAGCTGGAGAAGAAAATGGCAAACCACTCCAGGATCTTTGCCAAGAAAACCCCAAATGGGGTCACAAAGAGTCAAACATGTCTGAAAAACGACTGAACAACGACAAAAAGGGTTATGTCAAATCTAGGCCATTGACATTTTCTTTTTAAAAAATGGGATCTAAACAGCTCCCAGGTTCTGAGAGCCCTGGGCTTCACATGGCATTGTATGGCAGTTTTCCAGAGAACATCCATTCTTTATCATTATTTTCATCTCACAGCACAAGAATCACATCCTGGTTTACCTTAGTGATGTTAATAGTTATCCCAGAGCTTTAGCAGAGCGTTTTTTAAAATAAATATTTGCAGTATGAAAAATAAAATTAAAGAAATGAAGACCATAAGTTCCCTAAAAGTAGGTTCATTGCCCTCCTCCCAAATCTTCAAAATGCAGCTGATAGAGCAGCTTAGAAAGAA